>NC_086451.1:462564860-462876527 GCF_028390025.1 Pseudophryne corroboree | reverse complement strand
GTCGAATGGAGAACTTCTTACCAGAATATGGATGGAAAAAGGAGTCACCTGGGAGATCAGTTTTAACTAGAAGGTCCCTAAGATTCTGACCCCTTCTAGTTAAAACTGATCTCCCAGATGTGAAATCATCTACATTACATACCTTTCTGCCACAACCTATAAAAAGGTTGCGTTAAATGTCCCTGCACCACATGAGTGCCGCTTCCAAGTTTTGTCTATATATATATATATATATATATATATATATATATATAGATGGAGCCTCGCTCATCTAGCCTTCTATGGTGCGTCATGGTGCACCAAGGTTTATTAGCATAAGTCTTTCATCTATTGTTCTCAGCTGCTATACAATACAGAGAGAGTAATATAGCAGGGGATTAAGTCACTACAGCAGGGGTTAAGGATTCTTTGTTTTAGGGGAATGTACTATTCATATGCCATATTTATCAATAAATAATTGTAGGATATAGCTTTGAAAACACACGTTTTTGTGGGGTACCCGCTATACTTAAGTACTACCCTTACGTATGGGGGACTGCAGCAAATTTCTAATCACAAAAACAGCTCCTTATCTATCTGTGGGGGCTGCTAAAATGCTAGATATACCAAGCACTGGAACCTGATCACTTTTCCTTTTGGGCAGGGATGCTGAAAGGGGGTGGGATGGGTACTATTGTTATTATTAATATTATTATTATTATTATTATTATTATTATTATTACTTATCTACTTTTTTAAAATAGCATTAGCTACTGAAACCAAGCTCTGGGATGCTTCACTTTGGGGACCCCCTACATGTATCTTGCTGGTACTGTGCTTGTACTACCCAGTGGCGAATTTTGCAAAAGGCATTTGTGACACATGCCTAAGGGCTGCACTTGTGTGGGGGCTGCACTCAGATGCTTGTGTTGGTACTGTCAGCCCAAAAAGTACCAAAAACAGCAAAATATTTCCATTGTACTGTACCCTATGCCACTTTGTATGGAGTGTAAACAGGTAGGACATGCACAGACTGCCCCTGTAAACTGTCCTACTTAGTAAATATGTATAATCATTTTATGTTATTCTATTAAATTGACTATCACCAAATGAGGGCCTATGACCAATCAATAAAAATAATAAAATTAGTCAGGCGGGGGGCTCTCGTTACTGCTGTGCCTAGGGGCGCCCTCAGCCCTAAATCCGCCCTTGCTTGTACCATGGGTAAGGAGGATAACCAGGAACCTAGTGCCAACATTCAGCATATTCATTCTCCCTAGAGCAGCAGAACCTCTCCCGCTATAGCTTATAGGGCCTAATTAAGCATCGCACAGCGGCGATGCTTTTGTACTTGAAGAGTATCTCCCTAGCAGCGCAGCTCCTGCACGCTGGCAGGGAGCTACTCGTCGCCGTCCGGGTGGCAGCGGCTGCGCGTGACATCACGCAGCGACCACGGCCCGCCTCCCGCGCGGCCCGGGCACGCCTGCTTTGCTTGGACCGCGCCCCTAAAACGGCGGCCAAATGCCGACAGCCCACTCCCTCCCGCCCAGCGACCGCCTCTGCCTGTCAATCAGGCAGAGGCGATCACAGGGCTGAGACGGCCGTCGGCTGTCTGGCATGCGCATGCGCAGTTCAGACCTGATCGGTTGCTGTGCGAAAACGCACGGCAGCGATCGGATCTGAATTAGGCCCATAGTGCATCTGGAAATTATACTCAAAAAGCACAAATAGTTAAATCAGTATATATGTTAAAACACGGTGGAACAATATAAAAAAAAAAAAAACACCAGTTAGTAAAATATTCAGTAGTTTTTGTCATGGAAACCTTTTTATTTTCATCTGCAGAAGCAATATCTCAGAGATGGCCTCTGTCTGGCCCATCAAGCATCGCTGATATTTATCTTAAATACTGTGCTAGATTATTAAGATAACTAGATGCTTTGCAATAAGCACCCACAGCAGCGAACATCTCAAAGCAGTCCCCGGTTGCTTGATCCATTGACGCCAGCTGATATTTGCTTTAAATGTTGTGGCAGCTTGGCATACAGTATTAACAGGATTTCAGATCATACGCAACAGCCAGAAGCGGGTTTTCTGTCAGCTCCTAGGACTTGATGATAACCAGACACAAGCCTTTCTTTATGCATCTGGGGCTCGTCATAAAACTCAATTTTGAAGATGTTTTTTTTTTTCATTATATTCAGAAGAAAGAGACGAGAACAAAAAAAAAAGAAAAAGAAAAATCAGGATTAACATTGCAAAGAGCAGCATAGAAATAATAGAAATGGGGATAAGTTGAGCATGGAATTGCTATTTCCTCATGACAGTCGTTTGAGACAACCTGCTGCAATGAGCTTTCGTTTAAGGGCCACCAAGCCCGAATATTGTCATCTGCAATGCAATCTGCGACTCTAATAAATGTGCACATATGTAAAAATTTCCATATTGTGTAAAACAATATCGAATATACAAAGTCTTGTATAATATCGTTGTTCAGCTAAGTCTACAAATCACAAACACGCCGGAAAAAATAATATGGAATGTGGAAAGGGAAGTGGTATATTTTCAATGACGCACAATGAGAACATACATGTAGATGGTGACACTAAAACTATTGGATGATCATTGTGAATGTGTGAGGTATTGATAGAGTGCAAATTGGCAAGATACTATTTCTATTCAGGTGGAACCATGGGTCGTACACGTGACGTGACTGAGTGGCAAACGGAAGCCATTGTTTTTGGCTGAAAGCATGGCCATAGCCTGGTGGAGGCGGCAGCGTTTGTTGGTGTGCCTTCGTAGACAGTGAGTAGTATCCAACTACAGTGGAAGAAGCATGAACACCAAGAACCTCAGCGGCAAAATAGAGGCTGAAAGCCGATCATGACAAATCTAGCCCGCAGGTATTTAGGGCGCCTAGAAACCACCAATCGGTTCCAAATGCACCAGCAACTGCTCTAACACTACATTGCCGAACCCAAACAGTGCCAAAGTCCCAGATCTGGCGAATTGGAAGGCCACGCAAAAACGCAGAGGTGCGATCAGGTCTGTATCGGGCCCATGGTACGGTACAACACATGTATTCAACTCTTCACACATTGGGGCAGATTTAAAGATGAATGTAAAGCTTTGAACACGGGTTATTGCACATGAGCGTGCATAACCCATGTTGCTGTGTGGTCTCAAAGGGCCCAGTTGGAATAATCCGGGTCGTGCGGCCCTGTATTCCAACTTGAGTAGCGAGCAGGGTTGAACACGTGTTCAGCCCAGCTCACTGTGCTCTCCAGGTTCTCTTCCCCAACTGTAAGCACCCCACTGTCTTATCTATGCAGCGCTGCTCTCCAACAGCCTGCGTTGCCACCCAGCTCTCATCATACAGATGTCCTGCTCTGATCCTCGAAACATGCCTGCTCCCTGCAATGGTTTCTCACACCTCCATCTTCCCACAAGACTCCTCTTGCTCTTCCGCTCACCATCCAATCTGATCCTGCCACTTCACAGGACAGGACACGTGGCCACCTCTGGTTAACTCCTGCTATGCCAGTAATCAAGCTCCCAGGTATGCAACCACTGTCCACACAATTTAATGGGAACACACAATTTTCTACAGGGTGCCACCTGAGTAAAACCATGTTGCAATGCAGGTGGGGCCACACAATTCCACCAGAACAGTGATATAAACAGTGTAAGCAAAATAATATAATTATAAAGGTAATAAGCATACTGTACATATGCATAATTACTGTACATGCATATACTTAACTACATTGTTATGCATACCTACAGTACTTAGCTATAGACGGAGAATGGATGAAACAAGAGGAGGCAAGTTCTTGCTAATGAGAGCATATTCAACATGAGTTAGAGGTAGGAGTGGTTTTATTGAGGCATGATGGGGGTATAGATGTGGGTGGATGAGAAGATATCAGACCGTGGTCTAGTAGACTTTAGTCACTTAATGAGCCTTGAGGGAGTTTTGGAAGAGGGTGGTTCACAGTGTCACCAGTTACAAGGAGGTCGAAAAAGTTAAGAAAGGAGAACTGACCCTCAGATTTGACAGAGAGGAGGTTATTGGTGACTTTGGTCAGATCACTTTCTGTGGATTGGAGGGGAAAAAGCTAGATCAGAGAGTCAAAGAAGGAGAGAAGATTGTGGTAAGGTGTGTGTAGACAAGCCTCTCTATGGGTTTGGAGGTGTAAGAAACGCAAAAGATTGGACAGTAGTTTAACAATGAACTGGAGCTGAAAGATGTTTCTTTGAGAATGGGGAAACAAGGAAATGTTTAAATGAAGAGGGAAAGATGGTGGCGTTGAAAGAGAGAGGTTACCGAGGCTTGCTACATGGAGGCAGGTGTTAATGGAGATGGGGTCAAGGAGGTAAGAGAGGATGGGATCAAGGGGGCAGGTTAAGGGAATAAAAGAGCTTGAATTTTCTTCCCAGTGGTGGGGAAGAAAGAGCACAAGGCAGGGGAGCTACTGTACAAGGAGAAGATGAAGGGGGTGAGAAAGAGGCAGGATGAGCCTGGCAGGAAAGAATGGTGACACATGACCACAACAAAAAAGTATCAAGTGAAGAAGAGATGACTAGAGATGAAGAGAGATTCTGAGTTATTTAAGACTACCACTGAGAAATCAGAATCAGTTTATTGCCAAGTATATCAGTACATAATACACAAGGAATTAGCTTCCGATGACCACAGCTCGCAGACAAGATACAACTAGAGATGAGCGGGTTCGGTTCCTCGGAATCCGAACCCGCCCGAACTTCAGGTTTTTTTACACGGGTCCGAGCGACTCGGATCTTCCCGCCTTGCTCGGTTAACCCGAGCGCGCCCGAACGTCATCATCCCGCTGTCGGATTCTCGCGAGGCTCGGATTCTATCGCGAGACTCGGATTCTATATAAGGAGCCGCGCGTCGCCGCCATTTTCACACGTGCATTGAGATTCATAGGGAGAGGACGTGGCTGGCGTCCTCTCCGTTTAGAGAAGAGAGTGAGACAGCAGAGAGAGACACAGTAGTAGTAATTTTGGGGAGCATTATTAGGAGGAGTACTACTATACTACTACTACTTGCTGAAGTGATATAGATTAGATAGTGTGACTGTATTAATTATCTGACTTGTGGGGGAGACACTGACAGTGGGGAGCAGTTAGAGTCTGAGAGCAGGACTCAGGAGTACATATAACGTACAGTGCACACTTTTGCTGCCAGAGTCAGTGCCACACTGCCATTGTGACCACACTGACCACCAGACCAGTATAATATATTTTGTGATTGTCTGCTTAGGAGTACTACTTGCAAGTTGCTGATAGTGTGACCAGTGACCTGACCACCAGTTTAATAATCAATCACCACCACCAGTTTAATATATATATATATATATATATAATTGTATATAATATATATATATATATATAATATTGTATACCACCTACCCGTGGTTTTTTTTTTTTTTCATTCTTCTTTATACATACTACTATAGTAGCTTACTGTAGCAGTCTGCGGTGCTGCTGAGCTGACATTGTCCAGCAGGTCCGTCATCAGTCATTACATAATAAATATATATACCTGTCCGGCTGCAGTACTAGTGATATTATATTGATTTCATCTCATTATCATCCAGTCTATATTAGCAGCAGACACAGTACGTTAGTCCACGGCTGTAGCTACCTCTGTGTCGGCACTCGGCAGTCCATCCATAATTGTATACCACCTCCACGTGGTTTTTTTTTTTTTTCTTTCTTCTTTGTACATACTACTATAGTATAGTAGCTTACTGTAGCAGTCTGCGGTGCTGCTGAGCTGACAGTGTCCAGCAGGTCCGTCATCAGTCATTACATAATAAATATACATACCTGTCCGGCTGCAGTACTAGTGATATTATATTGATTTCATCTCATTATCATCCAGTCTATATTAGCAGCAGACACAGTACGTTAGTCCACGGCTGTAGCTACCTCTGTGTCGGCACTCGGCAGTCCATCCATAATTGTATACCACCTCCCCGTGGTTTTTTTTTTTATTTCTTCTTTGTACATACTACTATAGTATAGTAGCTTACTGTAGCAGTCTGCGGTGCTGCTGAGCTGACAGTGTCCAGCAGGTCCGTCATCAGTCATTACATAATAAATATACATACCTGTCCGGCTGCAGTACTAGTGATATTATATTGATTTCATCTCATTATCATCCAGTCTATATTAGCAGCAGACACAGTACGTTAGTCCACGGCTGTAGCTACCTCTGTGTCGGCACTCGGCAGTCCATCCATAATTGTATACCACCTCCCCGTGGTTTTTTTTTTTTCTTTCTTCTTTGTACATACTACTATAGTATAGTAGCTTACTGTAGCAGTCTGCGGTGCTGCTGAGCTGACAGTGTCCAGCAGGTCCGTCATCAGTCATTACATAATAAATATACATACCTGTCCGGCTGCAGTACTAATGATATTATATTGATTTCATCTCATTATCATCCAGTCTATATTAGCAGCAGACACAGTACGTTAGTCCACGGCTGTAGCTACCTCTGTGTTGGCACTCGGCAGTCCATCCATAATTGTATACCACCTCCCCGTGGTTTTTTTTTTCTTTCTTCTTTGTACATACTACTATAGTATAGTAGCTTACTGTAGCAGTCTGCGGTGCTGCTGAGCTGACAGTGTCCAGCAGGTCCGTCATCAGTCATTACATAATAAATATACATACCTGTCCGGCTGCAGTACTAGTGATATTATATTGATTTCATCTCATTATCATCCAGTCTATATTAGCAGCAGACACAGTACGGTAGTCCACGGCTGTAGCTACCTCTGTGTCGGCACTCGGCAGTCCATCCATAATTGTATACCACCTCCCCGTGGTTTTTTTTTTTCTTTCTTCTTTGTACATACTACTATAGTATAGTAGCTTACTGTAGCAGTCTGCGGTGCTGCTGAGCTGACAGTGTCCAGCAGGTCCGTCATCAGTCATTACATAATAAATATACATACCTGTCCGGCTGCAGTACTAGTGATATTATATTGATTTCATCTCATTATTATCCAGTCTATATTAGCAGCAGACACAGTACGGTAGTCCACGGCTGTAGCTACCTCTGTGTCGGCACTCGGCAGTCCATCCATAATTGTATACCACCTCCCCGTGGTTTTTTTTTTTCTTTCTTCTTTGTACATACTACTATAGTATAGTAGCTTACTGTAGCAGTCTGCGGTGCTGCTGAGCTGACAGTGTCCAGCAGGTCCGTCATCAGTCATTACATAATAAATATACATACCTGTCCGGCTGCAGTACTAGTGATATTATATTGATTTCATCTCATTATCATCCAGTCTATATTAGCAGCAGACACAGTACGGTAGTCCACGGCTGTAGCTACCTCTGTGTCGGCACTCGGCAGTCCATCCATAAGTATACTAGTATCCATCCATCTCCATTGTTTACCTGAGGTGCCTTTTAGTTGTGCCTATTAAAATATGGAGAACAAAAATGTTGAGGTTCCAAAATTAGGGAAAGATCAAGATCCACTTCCACCTCGTGCTGAAGCTGCTGCCACTAGTCATGGCCGAGACGATGAAATGCCAGCAACGTCGTCTGCCAAGGCCGATGCCCAATGTCATAGTACAGAGCATGTAAAATCCAAAACACCAAATATCAGTAAAAAAAGGACTCCAAAACCTAAAATAAAATTGTCGGAGGAGAAGCGTAAACTTGCCAATATGCCATTTACCACACGGAGTGGCAAGGAACGGCTGAGGCCCTGGCCTATGTTCATGGCTAGTGGTTCAGCTTCACATGAGGATGGAAGCACTCAGCCTCTCGCTAGAAAAATGAAAAGACTCAAGCTGGCAAAAGCAGTAGCACCGCAAAGAACTGTGCGTTCTTCGAAATCCCAAATCCACAAGGAGAGTCCGACTCCAATTGTGTCGGTTGCGATGCCTGACCTTCCCAACACTGGACGTGAAGAGCATGCGCCTTCCACCATTTGCACGCCCCCTGCAAGTGCTGGAAGGAGCACCCGCAGTCCAGTTCCTGATAGTCAGATTGAAGATGTCAGTGTTGAAGTACACCAGGATGAGGAGGATATGGGTGTTGCTGGCGCTGGGGAGGAAATTGACAAGGAGGATTCTGATGGTGAGGTGGTTTGTTTAAGTCAGGCACCCGGGGAGACACCTGTTGTCCGTGGGAGGAATAGGGCCATTGACATGCCTGGTCAAAATACCAAAAAAATCAGCTCTTCGGTGTGGAAGTATTTCACCAGAAATGCGGACAACATTTGTCAAGCCATGTGTTGCCTTTGTCAAGCTGTAATAAGTAGGGGTAAGGACGTTAACCACCTCGGAACATCCTCCCTTATACGTCACCTGCAGCGCATTCATAATAAGTCAGTGACAAGTTCAAAAACTTTGGGTGACAGCGGAAGCAGTCCACTGACCAGTAAATCCCTTCCTCTTGTAACCAAGCTCACGCAAACCACCCCACCAACTCCCTCAGTGTCAATTTCCTCCTTCCCCAGGAATGCCAATAGTCCTGCAGGCCATGTCACTGGCAATTCTGACGATTCCTCTCCTGCCTGGGATTCCTCCGATGCATCCTTGCGTGTAACGCCTACTGCTGCTGGCGCTGCTGTTGTTGCTGCTGGGAGTCGATGGTCATCCCAGAGGGGAAGTCGTAAGCCCACTTGTACTACTTCCAGTAAGCAATTGACTGTCCAACAGTCCTTTGCGAGGAAGATGAAATATCACAGCAGTCATCCTGCTGCAAAGCGGATAACTGAGGCCTTGACAACTATGTTGGTGTTAGACGTGCGTCCGGTATCCGCCGTTAGTTCACAGGGAACTAGACAATTTCTTGAGGTAGTGTGCCCCCGTTACCAAATACCATCTAGGTTCCACTTCTCTAGGCAGGCGATACCGATAATGTACACGGACGTCAGAAAAAGACTCACCAGTGTCCTAAAAAATGCAGTTGTACCCAATGTCCACTTAACCACGGACATGTGGACAAGTGGAGCAGGGCAGGGTCAGGACTATATGACTGTGACAGCCCACTGGGTAGATGTATGGACTCCCGGCGCAAGAACAGCAGCGGCGGCACCAGTAGCAGCATCTCGCAAACGCCAACTCTTTCCTAGGCAGGCTACGCTTTGTATCACCGCTTTCCAGAATACGCACACAGCTGAAAACCTCTTACGGCAACTGAGGAAGATCATCGCGGAATGGCTTACCCCAATTGGACTCTCCTGTGGATTTGTGGCATCGGACAACGCCAGCAATATTGTGTGTGCATTAAATGTGGGCAAATTCCAGCACGTCCCATGTTTTGCACATACCTTGAATTTGGTGGTGCAGAATTTTTTTTAAAACGACAGGGGCGTGCAAGAGATGCTGTCGGTGGCCAGAAGAATTGCGGGACACTTTCGGCGTACAGGCACCACGTACAGAAGACTGGAGCACCACCAAAAACAACTGAACCTGCCCTGCCATCATCTGAAGCAAGAAGTGGTAACGAGGTGGAATTCAACCCTCTATATGCTTCAGAGGTTGGAGGAGCAGCAAAAGGCCATTCAAGCCTATACAATTGAGCACGATATAGGAGGCGGAATGCACCTGTCTCAAGCGCAGTGGAGAATGATTTCAACATTGTGCAAGGTTCTGATGCCCTTTGAACTTGCCACACGTGAAGTCAGTTCAGACACTGCCAGCCTGAGTCAGGTCATTCCCCTCATCAGGCTTTTGCAGAAGAAGCTGGAGACATTGAAGGAGGAGCTAACACGGAGCGATTCCGCTAGGTATGTGGGACTTGTGGATGGAGCCCTTAATTCGCTTAACAAGGATTCACGGGTGGTCAATCTGTTGAAATCAGAGCACTACATTTTGCCCACCGTGCTCGATCCTAGATTTAAAGCCTACCTTGGATCTCTCTTTCCTGCAGACACAAGTCTGCTGGGGTTCAAAGACCTGCTGGTGACAAAATTGTCAAGTCAAGCGGAACGCGACCTGTCAACATCTCCTCCTTCACATTCTCCCGCAACTGGGGGTGCGAGGAAAAGGCTCAGAATTCCGAGCCCACCCGCTGGCGGTAATGCAGGGCAGTCTGGAGCGACTTCTGATGCTGACATCTGGTCCGGACTGAAGGACCTGACAACGATTACGGACATGTCGTCTACTGTCACTGCATATGATTCTCTCACCATTGAAAGAATGGTGGAGGATTATATGAGTGACCGCATCCAAGTAGGCATGTCACACAGTCCGTACTTATACTGGCAGGAAAAAGAGGCAATTTGGAGGCCCTTGCACAAACTGGCTTTATTCTACCTAAGTTGCCCTCCCACAAGTGTGTACTCCGAAAGAGTGTTTAGTGCCGCCGCTCACCTTGTCAGCAATCGGCGTACGAGGTTACATCCAGAAAATGTGGAGAAGATGATGTTCATTAAAATGAATTATAATCAATTCCTCCGTGGAGACATTGACCAGCAGCAATTGCCTCCACAAAGTACACAGGGAGCTGAGATGGTGGATTCCAGTGGGGACGAATTGATAATCTGTGAGGAGGGGGATGTACACGGTGATATATCGGAGGATGATGATGAGGTGGAGATCGTGCCTCTGTAGAGCCAGTTTGTGCAAGGAGAGATTAATTGCTTCTTTTTTGGTGGGGGTCCAAACCAACCCGTCATTTCAGTCACAGTCGTGTGGCAGACCCTGTCACTGAAATGATGGGTTGGTTAAAGTGTGCATGTCCTGTTTATACAACATAAGGGTGGGTGGGAGGGCCCAAGGACAATTCCATCTTGCACCTCTTTTTTCTTTAATTTTTCTTAATTTAATTAATTAATTAATTTTTCTTAATTTAATTTTTTGCGTCATGTGCTGTTTGGGGAGGGTTTTTTGGAAGGGCCATCCTGCGTGCCACTGCAGTGCCACTCCTAGATGGGCCCGGTGTTTGTGTCGGCCACTAGGGTCGCTTATCTTACTCACACAGCTACCTCATTGCGCCTCTTTTTTTCTTTGCGTCATGTGCTGTTTGGGGAGTGTTTTTTGGAAGGGCCATCCTGCGTGCCACTGCAGTGCCACTCCTAGATGGGCCCGGTGTTTGTGTCGGCCACTAGGGTCGCTTATCTTACTCACACAGCTACCTCATTGCGCCTCTTTTTTTCTTTGCGTCATGTGCTGTTTGGGGAGTGTTTTTTGGAAGGGCCATCCTGCGTGACACTGCAGTGCCACTCCTAGATGGGCCAGGTGTTTGTGTCGGCCACTAGGGTCGCTTAGCTTACTCACACAGCTACCTCATTGCGCCTCTTTTTTTCTTTGCGTCATGTGCTGTTTGGGGAGGGTTTTTTGGAAGGGACATCCTGCGTGACACTGCAGTGCCACTCCTAGATAGGCCACGTGTTTGTGTCGGCCACTAGGGTCGCTTAGCTTACTCACACAGCTACCTCATTGCGCCTCTTTTTTTCTTTGCGTCATGTGCTGTTTGGGGAGGGTTTTTTGGAAGGGACATCCTGCGTGACACTGCAGTGCCACTCCTAGATGGGCCAGGTGTTTGTGTCGGCCACTAGGGTCGCTTAGCTTACTCACACAGCTACCTCATTGCGCCTCTTTTTTTCTTTGCGTCATGTGCTGTTTGGGGAGTGTTTTTTGGAAGGGACATCCTGCGTGACACTGCAGTGCCACTCCTAGATGGGCCAGGTGTTTGTGTCGGCCACTAGGGTCGCTTAGCTTACTCACACAGCTACCTCATTGCGCCTCTTTTTTTCTTTGCGTCATGTGCTGTTTGGGGAGGGTTTTTTGGAAGGGACATCCTGCGTGACACTGCAGTGCCACTCCTAGATGGGCCAGGTGTTTGTGTCGGCCACTAGGGTCGCTTAGCTTAGTCATCCAGCGACCTCGGTGCAAATTTTAGGACTAAAAATAATATTGTGAGGTGTGAGGTATTCAGAATAGACTGAAAATGAGTGTAAATTATGGTTTTTGAGGTTAATAATACTTTGGGATCAAAATGACCCCCAAATTCTATGATTTAAGCTGTTTTTTAGTGTTTTTTGAAAAAAACACCCGAATCCAAAACACACCCGAATCCGACAAAAAAAAATCGGTAAAGTTTTGCCAAAACGCGGTCGAACCCAAAACACGGCCGCGGAACCGAACCCAAAACCAAAACACAAAACCCGAAAAATTTCCGGTGCACATCTCTAGATACAACACATGACATAACATAGGGAAGAGAAGCATGACGGATACTTGAGTACATTATTATTATTATTATCCTTTATTTATATGGCGCCACAAGGGTTCCGCAGCGCCCAATTACAGAGTACATAAACGAATAATCAAACAGGAAAACAGCAACTTACAGTTGATGACAGTATAGGACAAGTACAGGGCAAATAAACATAGTTACATCAGCAGATTACACTGGAATAAGTATCAGGTGGCAGAAGACTGATGGAATTGGTGCAGTTTAAGATTATTAAAGTAAGAAAGGATAAGCACATGAGGGAAGAGGGCCCTGCTCGTCAGAGCTTACATTCTAAAGGGGAGGGGTAGACAGACAGGGGTGACACAGATGGGGTACATAGAGAGTGCGGAACAGAGGGTTAGGATGAGATTTGGCTGGGTTTGGTGAAGAAGTGGGTCTTGAGAGCCCGTTTGAAGTTTTGTAGAGAGGTGGAGAGTCTGAGGGGGAGAGGTAGGGAATTCCAAAGAAGTGGTGCAGCACGTGAAAAATCTTGGAGGTAGGAGTGGGAGGAAGTAATCCGTAGGCAGGAGAGTCGGCGTGCATTAGCAGAGCGAAGAGGACGGGTGGGAGTGTAAAGGGAGATAAGGTCAGAGATGTAGATGGGAGAGGAGTGGGTGAGGGCTTTGTAAGCGAATGTGAGAAGCTTGAAATGGATTCTGAAAGGGAAGGGGAGCCAGTGAAGGTCTAGTAAGAGAGGAGAGGTGGACGTAGTGCGTTTGGTGAGGAAGATGAGCCGGGCAGCAGCATTGAGGATAGATTGGAGTGGAGAGAGGTATTTGTCAGGAAAGCCAGTCAGGAGCAGATTACAGTAGTCCAGTCTGGAGATGACCAGTGAGTGGATAAGAGTCTTAGTAGCATCCTGGGTCAGAAAGGGTCTGATCCTGGAAATATTTTTTAGATGAAAATGGCAGGTTTGTGAGAGGTGCTGAATGTGTGGTTTGAAGGAGAGGGAGGAATCAAGGATTACTCCAAGACAGCGCACTTGGGGGCTAGAGGAGATAGTAGTGCCATCAATAGATAATGAGATACATTGAAGCTATTGACACCACATTCCTTTCCTCCCTGTTTGACTCACTTCTCTCTTCTATTCTCTCTCTCTCATGCCCTGAACAAGCCACTTCCACATACAATGCATCCCTTACTTCTGCTCTTGACTCTGTTGCTCCACCAACCACTATTCACCCTCGCAAATTAACACCTCAACCCTGGCACACCAAATGCACCAGATATCTGCAAAAATGCTCACATACTGCTGAGCGACACTGGAGGAAATCACGCTCTAAGGCAGACTTCCTCCATTTCAAACTTATGCTCTCATCCTTCAGTGCTGCCCTTTCTCTTGCTAAACAGTCATACTTCAAGAACCTCATCTCCTCCCAGTCTTCCAACCCCCGGCGCCTCTTTGCCACTCTCAACTCACTCCTCTGCCCACCTCCACCTCGTCTCCCTTCCTCACTCTCTGCTCTTGACTTTGCCAATTACTTCACATCCAAAATTGACTCCATACGTCAGGACATCACATCACACCAGTCCATCAGTAACCAGCTTTCTCCCATCCCTTACCAACCCTCCCCATCCCTCGCACCTACTCTGACATCTTTCTCAAATGCATCTGGAGAGGAAGTCATGGCCCTCATTCGTTCCTGTCCCCTCACCACCTCCCCACTTGACCCTATCCCCTCCCGCCTCCTCCGCTACCTCTCTCCTTCTGCTTGTTCCCATCTTTCCCACCTTCTCAATCTATCCCTCTCATCAGGCACTGTCCCCTCTGCCTTCAAGCATGCACTCATCTCTCCTATTCTTAAAAAACCTACACTTGATCCAAACACTTTCTCCAACTACCGACCCATCTCTCTCCTCCCTTTTGCCTCCAAACTCCTTGAGCGTATTGTCTACAACCGCCTTACTTCCTTTCTTTCCTCACACTCACTGCTTGACCCATTCCAGTCTGGCTTCCGTCCTCTCCACTCCACTGAAACTGCCCTTACAAAAGTATGCAATGACCTCCATGCTGCTAAATCTAAGGGACACTACTCTATACTTATTCTACTTGATCTCTTTGCTGCTTTTGACACTGTGGACCATCCTCTCCTACTGCAAATTCTTCACTCTATTGGTCTACGTGAAACTGCCCTCTCTTGGCTGTCCTCCTACCTTTCTGACCGTTCTTTCTCTGTCTCCTCTCATGACTCCACCTCCCCCTCACTTCCACTAACTGTAGGGGTACCCCAAGGTTCTGTCCTTGGTCCTCTTCTCTTCTCTTCTCTCTCTATACGTCCTCACTAGGTAAGCTCATTAGTTCTTTTGGTTTCCAATATCATCTCTACGCTGATGACACCCAAATCTATCTTTCCTCTCCAGACCTCTCCCTACATGTTACGTGTATGACATGAAATGGGCTAGGCAGTTATCGAATTAACCAAGACAGTTGCTTGGGGGAAGAAACTGTTCCTGTGTCTAGCAGTTCTCGCCAGCCGCAAGCTGTACCGTCTGCCAGATGGCAGCCCACGGAACAGGACGTGAACGGGGTGGGAGTGGTCGTCAATGATCCTTCCCACCCGCTTTGTGACCCTTGCCCGATAGATATGCTCAATTGCTGGGACATTTGTCCCTATGACTTTTTCCGCTACCCTTACGATGAGCTAAGGGGCCAAATCAATTCGCAAATTATGAAATGCAACAAAAGCAATTGTATTCAAAATTTGTTGACTAATTGAAGCATCTGTAGAATCAGGATATCACCAAGCGAAGATAAAGAAATGTCACAGGTGTAAAGACATTCAAAAGTATCATGCAGTTCTTCCAGCATTCCTCTCTCCTGGACATTTCTAGGAAAAAGATTCTGAGATTGTGACGTGATCTGTGATTAACACCTCTGACGATTGCAACCTCCAGCTTCCCTTGTGTTCCAAACATATTTGGGTGAAAGTAGAATTGTCTGATTTGTCTATTTTTGTTTTATTGCTTTGCTTTCTGATTTCAGTAGTTGGTACACATCTACAACCTACTGATGCCCAGTTCTCTGAAGGTTTCTTTTCCATTAAACTGTAAGAATTTCCATTCTCTACATCTCCCTTTTCATTTAATTCCAAACTGAAATAACTCCAAAACCCATTAAATAGGCCGGGAATTTTTTTTTATTTTTATTTTTACAATGCTTTGGCTGACTTTTCACCCTCTTCCTAAGGGTCTCAATTGCACTTAGGAGGAAATCCACCTAAGAGGTTCAGCTCGCACCTTCGCAAAATATCTACAACTGGATGACAAATGGTGGCAAGTAGCTACAGTCTGAACTTTGGTCTCTTTGATGGCCTACACTTTATGATACAAGAGATTCCAGAAACATTTTGTAAAGCAGTGTTCGGCCAATGCAAGTATTCTACTGCAGTAACCTATCTCCAGTGTAAATGTGCTCAAAACATCACAGCCAGATAGATCAAATCCACATTGAGAGGCAATAATTTACTTTTGACAGGAAGCCCAAAATCAACAATGTCATTCAAAACCAAACTTAACTTACAAATTGGAAAATCTCCTCAGTGCCAAATTCCAGTCAGGGACAAGTAATGCGGTATTAAATACAAATCATTAGCTATTCATTAAACTTTAAAAGACTACAATAATAGACCACTAAAAGCTAAAAGCATCGAATACAATGTCTCAGAGAGTCTCTGCAATAGTTATTTGGCAAGTTAGAGATCTGTATTAATGACATTTTCCTCTCAAAAATTAATTACAGATAGAAAAATGTAAAGATTATATAAAGATTAAAAAAAACAGACATTCGCTTGATAAGACAAATTGCTAGAAGGAAGTAGATTCAATGTTACACCATGTCTCATGCTGTGTGGTGTATAGATCAAAGATGTATGAAGACACATCTGCAATAAGACTACAGTAAACTTGTTTGATTTAAATTGTCATTTTTAAATTGTCTTATAAATGGCCAACAAAAACTATAAACAACCAATGCTCAAAACACACACACACACACACACACACACACACACACACACACACACACACACACACACACACACAATTTTAGAGCAAAGCCAACTGCATCCTTCTCCCTGAACAGCCTACACCTGGATTGTTTATACAGTAATTTGTCATAAGGTAGTTTGGTATTCCTTGTTACCAACCAAGATTGGCAGAACTGATATGTAGACTATATGTGGACTTCCTGGCATTCTTTCTGTGAAGTCCATGACACACTGACCTGTCACTTGGTGTGGAGGGCAAGCGTGGCGTTGAATCAGCAGGCGGAGGAAGGGTACAGCGAGCTGGGGTCTAGTATGCTTGGAAACACCATTAATCTCGTAGGGCTTTTTGCTGTGTCTGCAATGTAACTATGGATCAAAAATGAAAGAGAGATATGGTATGTTACTCCACCTGGAGCGTCTCAGTTGTGCTGGGTGTCTCACAACATATAGCATAAATGTGCCCAGTGTATGAGGACACATCTGTACCTACAGGTATTAGCTGTGTCAATGAAGTCATTCTGTACTTCAGATGAAGCGTTTAGAGCTCATCCCAGGAAGTTGCTTTGTGTAGCAAGCCGGCAAAGTCCTGGGTCTCACCCTTGGTCCTGTTGACGACCATTGTCGGGGTTGAGCTCCGGGAATTTGCCATCACACAGACCTAAAATCTCGGTTTGATGTGTGTTCACGTGCTAAAACCTGGGATTTATAAGTACGTGATAAACCACTTTACACTTACTGTACTTCAAAATCCTGGGTTTTTGCACGTGAACACGCATCACCCCAGGATTTTGGTAAATGTGAAAAGAAATGACCCAGGATGAAGTCCAGGGTCCCCAACCCTGCACTTTACCAAGGTTGAGACTTGGGAATTTGCTGGTTAATAGGCCTGCCAATTTTTTTCCAAGTTGTAAGTCTGAAATGGGTATGAAAGGGGTATCATAGCATCATAACCACTGCCACTGACTCCATGACTCCATTATACCGCTAAATGAGAGGTTAGACCAAGCTCAATCTTGGATTCATGTAAGAATTGCAGCCACTTGCAGAAGACCATGTTGACTGCAAAGCTATTTCCCGTTGGTCTGCAATCCTCCACAGCTGAACAAGAACACATTATATTACACATTTTCTGCATTATCATTCGTATACTGCCGAGTATCAGTACTACTGTATTACAATCATCATCACCCAATTGTCTCCATCGAACTTTTCGCCACTAATAGCTATTCCACGCCTGGCTTAGGTCAGGTTCATGAGAGCCCATCTTCAAGTAATATTAAAGACCGAGAAAAGAGTCAGGTGTACTGATAAATTAAGGGCGGTATTCAAATGATATATCACGTCCAATCTCCTTGCTAAAATGACACCAGTTATCGTGCATATCGCACCCATAGTAATCAGGTTTAGCTGCATAAAAGGTTGGGTGCCCTCGCTACTCCGAGAGTAGTGAGCAGAAATGATGATACCACGCCCCCGAGGGCAGAAACAGAACGGGTGTGGAAGGGGGTGAAAAGAATTGAATGCCGCCCTTACAATTTATTGATCCAGTATATAAAAGTGAACTTTTGATTCCCTTTTGAGTCTTTGCAGCAAATGTTTGTTGCCATCTTTCTAAAGTTATCACTGGTAAGGGGGTGTCAGATGCAGAGGGACAGGTAGTATCTGGGTGCAGGGTCTGCAGTGTGGGGGCTTATGTGGACCACACACCCTGCAGAGGACAGGGTATCGTTGCTTGAACCCCACCATGTTGGTGAAGCACAGTGGCCGTGCGGCGGGGACCCTGAAGAGTCTGCTGGAGGAACTGTATTAAACTGGGGTAACTTCCTCTGATGAGTCTGGGGCACTCTGCTGGGACTTTTAAGAAGACTGGTTTTCAATCTGATAATTATGAGCTATTGCTACAAGCCCTCTGGCGATTGTGCGAGTGCTGTTTTGTGACCTATGCCACATAGGCAAGCGCAGTTGGGGTTTCCCCCCTCCTGTTGGCAAGTGGCTCAAAAGATGACAACAATAGCAATGGTATATAATACAATTACCAGAGCTGCCGGTACATCATGCAGTGTAAGGGACATGACCAGTGGCAGCAGCTTCTTCTACCAAGTTTGCTGTGTGTGTGGATCTGAGTTCTCAATCAGTGCACTAGACCAGAGAGCAGCTACCAGGAAGAAGAGACAGGAGCCTTACAATGAGGTGGGAGAATGTGTGATTAGAAAGTGCAGTACTCTGCATCTATAGTGTTAAATATTAATACTGATTTCCATACAGTATGCAATGTATAAAAATACCAATGTTTACATTAATGTCCGTGGTCGTTACCGAGTCCTTCTACTGCTCCCCCAGACTCCCGCACTTGCTCCAGAGTTCTACAGAGTGGGATATTATGGACGGCATTTGGAAACCCTCCTCTAGAAATCCTGCGTTTGCCACTGTGCCAGGTCACAGTCCTAATGCTGCGGGGTAAGCTTTGGCTTCTGTAGAGTTAGAGTACGAATAATACTTAACTTTTTAGCAGAGCTGCAACAGAATGTCAAGTTAATACAATATATTTTACCTTTATTGTTTCTATCTGGAGATTTCAATTTTGTGCTTTAGTGGTCCCTTAAAGACAAAGTATGCAAGTCGCAATTTACCAGCAAAGACAAAAAGTATTTCCAAGTGCAGTAATGAGATCTCTTACCCAGAATCCTGTTATCCAGAACATTCCAAAGACTATATTGAAAAAAATGGAAACTATTGCACATCTGATATGTGTATATATATATATATATATATATATATATATATAGTAGAAGAAATAGAAGATATGGGCATCACAAGTGTATACCAATGTTTTGGGGGCCCTGCGCCCGTCTGTTATTCCCCGTGAAGAGAATAGCCGAGGGTGTACAGAGTATGATTGGGAGTCATTTTTTTTAACGTCATTCAGTATCCTTTGGGATGGTTGTTCCACAATATGGAAAAACCTTGTTACGAAGAAAACCTCAAATATTAATGGAAAACAGAATTATTAATAAGTTATTATCATTATTTAAATTTTTGTGCAATTCGATTATCAGGAATGACATTTTTTGACTAAAAATAAATGAAAAATAAATGATGTAATTAAGCATTCCCTATAAACTAACGAGACAGAAACGAGCCTGTGTAATTGCTGGTTCTGTATATCTCTCTCTCTCTCTCTCTCTGTGCCCCTGTGTGGCAGTGCCACGTAACCATCCAAATCAAATCCTTGTCACACTCCGAGCCTGGCCTAATTCTCAGGAAAAGCAGAAGCTTTGTGCAATTTTCTGAACATCTATTTAGTTAATGCCCTTCTGCAGAAACCAGGCGAGGCAGGCAAGGAAATGGATGCTCTGTGCCAGAGGAGTCTGACCTTTGTAGCAGACCACGGGCAGCTTTTCAGGTAAATGCTGCTCGGGAACGTTATAGCTAAGATGTTCCATCAGCTGCTGAAATAGGAACACAACAGGAGACCATCGGGGCAGAATGAATGGCTGAACGGCAAACACATATCATACAAAAAGTACAAGACGCAGTGAGAAAACTCCGAGCTGAGGTGATGGATGTTGTTAACCTATAGAAACTTTGCAGCACAAAACAAAGACTTAAAGTACGGGAGAAAGAGCGAAGAAGCTGTTTCTGGAAACTTTCCATGAACTTAGAAACTTGGGCTGTGTGATTACAGCCGCAGAGACGGGATAGGTACACAGAGATGCAGGCTGTTTTTTTGATCATAGAAGCTGCTATAACTATCATACATTACCCTCTGCCGGTGCGGTCTTCCAGTCAGCTCAGCAGGCGAATGTGATGTAGAACCGGTTATCCAGGCAGAAGCTATTTTTTGTACTGCAGCACACCTTACTTCATAGAAAGCGGCTTTAACTGCGCTGTATATGTGTGTAAAAGCTGCTCAATATATGATAACAAGATACAGATTGAGTATCCCTTATCCAAAATGCTTGGGACCAGAGGTATTTTGGATATGGGATTTTTCCGTATTTTGGAATAATTGCATACTATAATGAGATATCATGGCGATGGGACCCAAGTCTAAGCACAGAATGCATTTATGTTTCATATACACCTTACACACACAGCCTGAAGGTCATTTAATACAATATTTTTTATAACTTTGTGTATTAAACAAAGTTTGTGTACATTGAGCCATCAGAAAACAAAGGTTTCACTATCTCAGTCTCACTCAAAAAAGTCCGTATTTCGGAATATTTGGATATGGGATACTCAACCTGTAATAGATTAAAAAAAAATGAGCGCTAAAAATTATTATGTGGCACCTGTAGGGAAAAATTGGTTAGAAGAATGTGTTTACAGCCCCTTTGGGGTAATTAGAGTGTCCACAGTCTGTGCGGGTAGCTGCTGTTTGTATTAGCCTCTCCCTGACTTGCCCTACCTTGTGGCCTCAGATGTTGTAATCTCCGTGTACCGTCCATGCTGGGTTACAAGCTTGTTTCCTCCCAGACACTTCAGATCGCTGGATCCATGATTAAGTGCGCTTAGACGCATGAAATGCATTGGAGGCAATGAGACACAGCATCGGGACTTGTCTGCTTGGCCGGCTTCCTGCACTCTACCAATCTTTTCCGCAGTTTCAACAAGTTTGAAAATACCTCAGATGGACTCTCAACATCAAATGCTAATTCGGCACGATGATATCACCTTCATTGTGTTTGTCTGGTTGTGTTGGTAACCGCCGCGTCACCGGAAGTGTCAGGATCACCTGACCATACACTGATGCGGAAGTTACAGCAATTAAGACGCCGGATGGCGTGCAGGGTGACACAGGTGCTGAGGACACGTGTATAACAGATATGTGTTGTTGTGGAAGTCCTTTTATGGTGAACTGATTGGTTGAAGGCAGTGTCAGTAATTTGATCCATGCTCCAATTGGATGCTTTTAGGATTGATCCAGGTATTTATATCAGCTTGGTTGGCATTTATGCATTCCCGGAGGAAGGAGGCTGTTACCACCGAAACGGTATCGTTGACTGATGGATTGGTGAAGCCTTGACACCATGTTTATGGAAAGGATGAATATAAATACCCGAATATCTGACTGCCAATAATAATTCTTTGTGCTGCTATACCAAGAGTTTTTATTGCATCTAAAACTGGTGTACTGGCTACCCGTATTGTTCTGCACCTACCGGCTCAGGTTAACATGGACCTTGCTATAGATATATATATCCTTTATACTATTCATTGATATCTGTTGGTGAAATTAAACTGACATCTTGTCTAGTTCAACGACATTATAATCTGGATATGATATTGAATTTCACAATTATTGATATCTGATCATAACCCCTGATGAAGTCCTAACGGACGAAACGCGTTGGATTTCTTCAAACATGTGAATTAGATGATACACCTGGAAAATCTAATTGAAGATTAGACATCTTGTACAACAGTTGATATCATCAGAATATAACTCTCCAATTTATTGTCAAACATGTTCTTGTTTATGTGGTGTTTATGATCTTAAAATAATTTTTATTGATGTAACAAACATTCACAATAGTGTCTAAGATTTATCGATAATTTTATTAATAAATAATTTTGAAAACAAACGTTTTGATTTTCTGAGAATTCTGTTTCTTTTTTCATATATATATATATATATATATATATATATATATATATATGAGACACTGTGCTCCGCAATAATTATCAATATTTCATAGTATTTATACCATTTCTTCAGGATATCCTTGTATATGTGTATAAACATAGGCGTGCTCAGACGCCAGGACAGGGGTGTTGCTCCGTACTTCCCCCCTCTGTCGAGTATTGGACTACCTCCTCCACCCCTTGCTTTGGGACATAAGACTGCTCACCTGGGCCGCCCAGGTGAGCAATCTTATGTGCCATTCTTATGGTCTACTCTAGACCATAATGCGGCGGAGGGGGGAAATCTGGAGCAGCACTCCCGTGTCGGCGCCTGCGCACGCCTATGTGTATAAATATACAGATATATATAGATCTCTCTCTCTCTATATATATATATATATATATATATTAGAGATGTGCAGGTTCGGTTTTACTCAGATTTACTCGGGGGTCGAAATAGCATCTTATTGGATCGCGGATGTCATGCGTTTTGGATAACCAATAAGCAAAACCCGAAATACCCGAGTAAAACCGAACCCGCACATCTCTAATATAAATACGCCAGTGTACCCACCCCAGTCTTTAAAATGACAAAAGCTCATTGGTTGATTTGGGCAACTTCTCCCCTTCCATTCGTCTCATCATGAACACAAACAGCTTTTACGTTTTCATTTAAAAAAAATAAAAAATTCACACATAAACAGAGGCCGCCAACGATGAGTAGATATATTTTGCTGCGTGGGAATGTCATATAACACAGTCACAGCGAGAGAGACTCCTGCAGCAGTGGGAGAGGCTGAGCTCCCACGGTGTTCTAAGGATGCCCTGAGGCAGTTCTTCGGCAGCTTGAGGTGTGGGGGTTATGTGAGGAGGTCTGAGTGGCATGTGGGGGTTTATGACGTATATGACAACTTGTGGGGGGGGGCACATTTTAATGCAAAGGGGTCTAAATAGTTGTGGGGAAATGTTTTGTAATTGGAGAAGTCATGTGATGGAGTGCTGTGGTATGTGATGGAGTGCTGTGGCATGTGATGAAATGCTGTGACATATGATGGAATGCTGTGGTATGTGATGGAGTGCTGTGGTATGTGATGGAGTGCTGTGGCATGTGATGGAATGCTGCGGCATGTGATGGAGTGCTGTGGTACGTGATGGAGTACTGTGGTATCTGATGGAATGCTGTGGCATGTGATAGAATGCTGCGGCATGTGATGGAGTGCTGGAGTGCTGTGGCATGTGATGGAATGATGTGGCATGTGATGGAGTGCTGTGGCATGTGATGGAGTGCTGCGGCATGTGATGGAGTGCTGTGGTATGTGATGGAGTACTGTGGTATGTGATGGAATGCTGTGGCATGTGATGGAATGCTGTGGCATGTGATGGAATGCTGCGGCATGTGATGGAGTGCTGGAGTGCTGTGGCATGTGATGGAATGCTGTGGCATGTGATGGAGTGCTGTGGCATGTGATGGAGTGCTGCGGCATGTGATGGAGTGCTGTGGTATGTGATGGAGTACTGTGGTATGTGATGGAATGCTGTGGCATGTGATGGAATGCTGTGGCATGTGATGGAGTGCTGTGGCATGTGATAAAATGCTGTGACATATGATGGAATGCTGTGGTATGTGATGGAGTACTGTGGTATGTGATGGAATGCTGTGGCATGTGATGGAGTGCTGTGGCATGTGATGAAGTGTTGTGACATGATGGAATGCTGTGGCATGTGATGGAATGCTGTGGCATGTGATGGAGTGCTGTGGCATGTGATGGAGTGCTGCGGCATGTGATGGAGTGCTGTGGTATGTGATGGAGTACTGTGGTATGTGATGGAATGCTGTGGCATGTGATGGAATGCTGTGGCATGTGATGGAATGCTGCGGCATGTGATGGAGTGCTGGAGTGCTGTGGGATGTGATGGAATGCTGTGGCATGTGATGGAGTGCTGTGGCATGTGATGGAGTGCTGCGGCATGTGATGGAGTGCTGTGGTATGTGATGGAGTACTGTGGTATGTGATGGAATGCTGTGGCATGTGATGGAGTGCTGTGGCATGTGATGAAGTGTTGTGACATGATGGAATGCTGTGGCATGTGATGGAGTGCTGTGGTATGTGATGGAATGCTGTGGCATGTGATGGAGTGCTGTGGTATGTGATGGAATGCTGTGGCTTGTGATGGAATGCTGTGGCATGTGATGGAGTGCTGTGGTATGTGATGGAGTACTGTGGTATGTGATGGAATGCTGTGGCATGTGATGGAATGCTGCGGCATGTGATGGAGTGCTGGAGTGCTGCGGCATGTGATGGAGTGCTGTGGCATGTGATGGAATGCTGTGGCATGTGATGGAGTGCTGTGGCATGATGTGATGGAGTGCTGTTGCATGTGATGGAGTGCTGTGGCATGTGTTGGAATGCTGAAACAAGCAGGGGGCATGTTGCATGTTGCAGCAAGGTTACTGTTTTCTAATTCTAGATATTAAGAGTAATGTGCGGCCCCTTTGTAGGTTGGAGTGCCGCACACGCAGAGCATGTTTGGTTGCACACAACGGCTACAGGTTCTGCTTACAATAAAGCGCAGTTGTGCATTTGAACATTGGAGACAATTTGGGATAGGCGGAACCGGGCTTTAAGCTATCACCTGGAAAACAACATTATCAGAGCAGCATAAGGTGTGCGGAATATCGGAACCTTTCAGGATGAAATAAAGTGCAGCACAGCCTGTATAAGTATTCTTTATTTTACTGTATAACTCAGGAACCTGCCGCATCTAGCATCAGTCAGCTTCCACTATATTACAACTTTTTGCAAGTTAAATCCATTAGCAGAAGCACTTTCCAGGCTGAAGGTCTACAGAGACCCATAGAAATGTAGCAAGACTCGTCTCCTGCCACCCGGGGGACAGGTGTCTGGCCAATGGTCCCGATGTCACTATGGATTAGCCCAACTGGCTTTAGGATGGCAGAATTTGGGCCACGCGTGGGGCACCCCTGGGATGCTATAGCGTGTTCTTTTTTTGCCTCCTCCTGTGGCATTAACAATGGGAAAATATTTATTTGATGTCAGCGCTAAAACTAATTTCCTTCCCCTATAATTTTTCATGCATGAAAAATGATGCAAGTGCCTGGTATCTGAGAGGCTTGCTACACAACATGGTAAATTATGCAGACTGCGAAATGTTAATATTGTAAAGACACGGGGGAGATTAAAAAATAATTCTGCTGTCGACATTCATTTTATTTCGCCAGGCTCGGCCCTTATTATTGCTCCTCTCTAATATATCTTTGCGTTTGCAGGGCGGGTGTCTGACGTCAATTCCGGGAACTGACAGGCTGAAGTGATCGCAGCGGCTGAGTAAGTTCTGGGCAACTCAGAATCAGCACAAAACTTTTTTGTACCGCTCAGCTGCACATGCGATCGCACACTTGCAAAGCTAAAATATACTCCCCTATAGGCGGCAACTATCTGCTCGCAGCGCTGCAAGAAAACCCTAGCGAGCGATCAGGTCTGAATGACCCCCCCATGTGCACTGCAGGTGTGGCAAATGTAACATGTGCAGAGAGAGTTAGATTTGGGTGGGTTATTGTGTTTCTGTGCAGGGTAAATACTGGCTGTTTTATTTTTACACTGCAATTTAGATTTCAGTTTGAACACACCCCACCCAAATCTAACTCTCTCTGCACATGTTACATCTGCCCCACCTGCACTGCACAAGGGGGGTCATTCCGAGTTGATCGTAGCTGTGCTAAATTTAGCACAGCTACGATCATCTTCACTGACATGCGGGGGGACGTCCAGCACAGGGCTAGTCCTCCCCGCATGTCAGTGCCGGCCCCCAGCACAAATACAAAAGCATCGCACAGCGGCGATGGTTTTGTATTTCAGGGGTAACTCCCGGCCAGCGCAGCTCCTGCGGCTGGCCGGGAGTTGTTTGTCGCTGTCGCTGGCCACAGCGACTGCGTGTGACGTCACGCAGCTGCGGCGGCCCACCCCCCATTCGGTCCGGCCACACCTGCGTTGGCCGGACCGCGCCTATGAAACGGCGGCCAAACGCTGCCGTTACGCCCCCTCCCGCACAGCGATTGCCTCTGCCTGTCAATCAGGCAGAGGCGATTGCAGCCCTGCCACGGCCTTCGGCCGTCTGGCATGCGCCGGTGCACTATGGCGCATGCGCAGTACAGACCCGTTCGCTCGGCTGCGATAAACAGCAGCGATCGAACGGGTCAGAATGACCCCATAGGGCCTAATTCTGAGTTGATCGCAGCAGCAAATTTGTTAGCAGTTGGGCAAAACCATGTGCACTGCAGGGGGGGCAGATGTAACATGTGCAGAGAGAGTTAGATTTGGGTGGGGTGTGTTCAAACTGAAATCTAAATTGCAGTGTAAAAATAAAGCAGCCGGTATTTACCCTGCACAGAAACCATATAATAACCCACCCAAATCTAACTATCTCTGCACATGTTACATCTGCCCCCCCTGCAGTGCACATGGTTTTACCCAACTGCTAACAAATGTGCTGCTGCAATGAACTCTGAATCAGGCCCCCTGTTTCATCAGATACTGGCTGTCCTAGGTGCTAGATACGTGCGCAATTAGAGATTTATGGAAAACATTTCCAGCTGACCTGCAGTTATAGAATATCTATATTGGCTATATTGCCATTATACTGCTCACATTCTGTGTTGTGGGTACCAGGATTGGGAGACGCAGGACATAATGCTTTCCCATAATAATTAAGGTTAGGTCCTATACAGTATGTGTGAAAGTGAAGCTGCTCCCAGATCAGTAAGTGCGACCATTAAGTTGTATCTGATCGTTGGCCGCCTGCTGTGTCCGTATGTCCAACTTATCTCTGTGTTTTCCAAGTTTCTCATATTGTGATGACAAAAACTCAGCAGGTGGGCAGGAGAAGGATACTTGGGAGGAGATGCATTAAGATGCTTTATAAAGTAACCGCAGCCCTTGTTACAGAAAGAAGATGAGGCCTGAAATCAAAATGAATCGGCGTATGCAGTTATGTGTCGTAATAAAGAACATTGCAGTTTATGCACTAAAGGAAGCATTGTTTTGATCATATGGCCCAACTATGCAACACCATTCGTACGGACTGTAATGCGGTGGTGTGATTATCATGCTGCTGTCTGTGATGTCTTTTAGGGGGTCATTCAGACCTGATAGCTCGCTAGCTATTTTTTGCAGCGCTGCGATCAGATAAGGCGCCCATAATTTTATTGTGATTAACATAAAACACCTTATTTAAGCTAGCTAACACTAAAGTAATGACACAGACAAACTTATAACTAAAATAACGGCACAGACACCGATAGCTGGAGTTAAAGGTCAGACGGTATTTATTGATGGCTGACCTGATGTTAAACTAGAATTATGCCAATCAATTCATTTATGTTGGAGGATGGCAAAGCAAAAGTCACTACCAGACGCCAGCTCCAGTCACTTAAATTGTATCCACAAGAACATGGGAGGGGCCTAAACAACAACACCGCCTCCTACCTGCATAACCCGCATTGTGCAGGACTCACCACTGTCTTCTCTTTGGCAAATATTGATGTTCCCGCAGGGGAACGTCTATTGTCCACCCGCAAGGTAAGGACACACCCGCCGTCTTTCCAAAAGAGGGTGCCCCACAATGACCACTTATGCCTAGCTGACTGCTGGCTGGTAGCGACTTCCCACCACAAAGGTTTAACTAAACCCACACCGCCATCCAAAACAAAGAAACAACAGAAAAACCCCTGAGCTAACGAAAGGGCCCAAACAAACTCTCCAAGAAAACGCTGATACCTGATGGGGAAAGTTGGACACCATCGTCCTTGTAAAACTGCCTATTATGCAAAACCAAACACGGATGCTTGACCACCGCACCACCCAAAGCAGAGACAAACAAGGAAACAGCTGAGTTAACTTTTTTACGCGCCATTTCAATGGCCGAGAAACGGACTGCTCCTCGCCTATGAAAACGGGGCACCATTTCGGACCACACCAAACGCACCCCAGGCCAATGACAACGCAAAGCCACCAAATCCGCCTTGATCGACAAAATGAGGTTGATGCCCTTAACACGACCCATATCATTGCCGCCTAGATGCAACACAATCCATTCAGGGCGGCCCCACCTCCGCCCATGATTAAAACGGAGCCTCAGCAAATCACCCCACCTTAAACCTCTAACACCTTACCACCGGACGACCCTGCGCTCAAAAACCTCATCCAACCTACGTGCCATGGGATGCCGTGCCGCCCAAAAAATATAAGAATGGCCAACTAGCCACACTTGTTCCGAAGAATCGATGACCGCTGCAAAAGAAAATTCCCTAACATCAGCATAATGAACACACATAACCACTTGAAAGAACATTAAACGTAATAAAAACAACCCAGGAAGGAGAAAACTCAAAAAAACTCCCGTGGACCTTATGAATGCCAATTGTAATTAGGCCCCTTCGAGGAAAATTTCAAAATTCACTTCACACTCCCGATTCCTAAACGCTACTCTTTCAAAAACCGACAGGGAAACACAGTTTCTGGGTTTGCGCAACAGGCACAACTAAACCTTATCCAAACGTATGTAAGATTTATATGCCGAGGACTTCCAGCGGCCCAGCGCCTGAATCGCTGCCGCTGTGGAGCCCCCTGCAGCCGCATGGGTAGCTGCCCCAATCCGAAAAGAATGGGTACCAAAATCCGCACATTGCAAACCCAAAGCCCCCAAACATCGCTGAAACACAGCGGCAAACTGGAACCTTGCGAGCAGACCCATGCATGCATGCAGCAAACACTGTGCACCCCCCGGGGAATGCAACTGTAGATACTCCCTCGCCATATGCAATGGGCAAATACCCTCACCCCGCCGTGCCTCAAGGGACACCCAGCGTCCACGGCCAGCCTGATCTGTCTTAGAACGTGGAATTTTCAAGAGCAACCGATCGTCCTGCAACATCACTTTGCACTTTGCACCAGAGGAGGCCGGAGTCCCGAGACGACTTGCTACTCGCCACTAACTCACTGATCCAAAAAAGCCCCAAAGAAAGCAAGCGCAAAAGCCAAACCAAAAAGAGCAACCTCGAAACTGGAAGCGGCCACGCTAGGGAGCACCCCTAGCAAATCGGTCAACAGCTCCAAAGTAACAGGCCTCCGAGAATCCGCAAGCACATGGCTCACCTTAGCCCAACCTTTAAGCACCTTGGACAGAATTAAATCCCTGGTGGGGTCCGCCTGTTGGCGTACCCGCGCATGGAAGGAAATGTCCGCAAGGGCAGACCCCATCGATGCCTTGGACCTACCCGCCTCATAATGGCTCCACACAAAGGCCATCAAACAGTCAATGGACGACTTACCCCCAGGACAATACCCACTCGCAAAAGCCGTCCACTCACGCCAGGCCGCATCATATGCCCTAAGCGTGGAAGGCGCTAAAGCCTTCCTGGCCAACTCAGCTAATCCGGATCGATAATCTGCCAGATAGAAGGCAGGCACGGTAAACCTTCAACCGCCGCCCCAAGCACCAACTCACAGAACTTATCAAATTGAAATCGAAACAAAGCATCCGCTATCTTGTTGTCAATGCCGGGGACGTGGTGAGCCCTGAAATTGATATTGTGCCTCGAGCATTTCAGTACTAAATACCGCAAAAGGCGCAAGGCCTGAGGGGAAGAGGAATGCTGGTTGTTAATAGCGCGAACCACCCCCATGTTGTCGCAGTGGAAGGAAATGTTCTAATCCGAAAACCTGGAGGCCCACAAGTCTAAGGCCACTATTATGGGAAAAAGCTCCAACAAAAGAAGGTTCCTGGTGAACCCACGGGAGACCAGGAGGCGGGCCAGGGAGCAGCACACCACTCGCCGGTGAAAAAGGCGCCGAATCTGAAGCTGGATGCAGCTGTTTGTACAGCGCTGCAAAGGCCACAAAACTTCCCGGTTGAAAGAAACCAAGAACGAGGACCAGACCCGCAAATCATCCCTGATTTCCCGGGAGAGGTAAACGGTGTTATGCTGCCTGGCCGTGCCCGTCGTGGCCCGTTCAAGTTTCTGGCAAAAAACCCTCCCCATGGGGATGATCCTGCATGCAAAATTGAAAGAGCCCAGCAGAGATTGAACCAGTTTCAGACGGACCCTGCGCTTACCCAAGCAATCGTCAATTAACCCCAGAAGCTTACGCACCTTGTCAGCGGGGAGGTGGCAACAACCCGCCACCGTATCTATCTCAATCCCCAGATAACTAAGACGACTGATAGGGCCCTCACATTTATCAGGGGTCACCGGAACACCCAGCTCCCCGAACAATGATTTGGCGGCAGACATCACGTTGCCACAAACTGCACTGTCTCCCGGTCCCACAAAGAGGAAATCGTCCAGGTAATGAGCTACCCCAGGGTGGCCGGAGGCAGCCTTGGTACACCAATGCAAAAAAGTGCTAAACCTCTCGAAATAGGCACAAGAGACAGAACAGCCCATGGGAAGGCACCTGTCCACGTAGAAATCCTTTCCCAACTTGAAACCCAGGAACCTGAGAGAATCTGGGTGCAGGGGAAGCAGGCGAAAAGCAGACTCCACGTCCAGTTTGGCCAGCAGGGCACCTGGGCCGCAGCCCCGAACTAAATGCAGAGCCTCATCGAAAGATTGGTAACGCACTCTGCAAATTGATTCGGGGATGGCATCGTTCACGGAACCCCAAGGCGGATGTGACAAATGCTGAATGAGGCGGAACTTGCCCGGGACACTCTTGGGAACCACCCCAACGGGGGAGAAGCACAAGAAGGGCAACGAGGGAGGAGGGGCAGCATAGGGGCCGCACATGCGACCCAAGCTAACCTCCGCCTCCACCTTCTGCCTGACTACATGCGGAAATTCGCGAGCCGATTTCAGATTCCTACGTGCAACGATGTGCATGGAATCTGAAATGGGGTGCCTTCGCAGGCTGCACAGGCGGGGGGAGCATCCCTTATTTTGCAATTGAATTGTGATAGCAATGCTGGCGGCTATTTGCATGCTGGGTGGCCAGAAGCTGGATGAGGGCCTAAATTCACTATAGATTTTGCGAATTGCAATACATGCTTATCTACAGGGTCACCGATGGGGGGGGGGGGGAGCGGATACTAATTACACAGACCCAAATGCTTTCAGGGAGACGTCCATCCCACTTCTTCCCCCTCCTCCCCCGTTTGTTACCTATTAACTTGGTAAAACCTTTGCTTCAATAGAAACTTTGGGTTCTATTAATCAGTTGATAACCCATTGTCATGTGAATGGTCCTTAAGGGGAGATGCATCAAGGCTTGGAGAGAGATAAAGTGGAGAAGTAGCCCAAACAACCAAGTACTTCCTGTCAATTCATTATTCAAAGTCTGTGAAGAATAAATGACAGGTACAAGCTGATCGGCTGCTTTGAGCAACTTCTCCGCTATCCCTCTCCTGATACATCTCCCCCTTAACGTGAAAGAGTTGTTGTTTTTTATACATTGCAACAATAATTGTTTTTCTATGGGGAAAGACTATTACAGTACCTGAAAACTTTAGGTCTGCGCGCTCCTGTATTATGTGTCCGAGATTAAATACTTTAGGGATATTTAAATGAAATTTAAAAAAAAAAAGTTTTTCAAATTTTGCCAGACTGGTGTTTCATAAATCTGATCAGACGACCTGGAATATTCTGCAAATGAGATCTTCTCTGTAAATCAATCAACACTGTTCATTTTGCAAAAAGACAAGATATCCATTGCTTTAATTAAATAAAGCTGCCCTTGGCATAGCAATTACTATCACGTTTCTAGGGAACAAGAAACTTACTAGCGTTAGTACAAAGTGGATTTCTTCCAGAACATATGTATTTGTTCCATAAAATAGACCTGTGCTTTATTGAGAAATGTCCTTTTTTTTTTTTTGGTTATCCGCCTTTCCGTGATAAGTACGTCGGAATGATTACCAGTCATCTTTTCATTATGGGGTTTTTAAATATATTGACTGGATTTGCTATGAATGTAGCATTGCAGAAAATACGCTACTTTTAACCATCTGGTGACCAGGATGTATGGAGAATACAGTTATCGGATCTGTGCTATATGTATGGTGGGGTAGCTATCAAACCTTCTAGAGAGAACAAGCGCAGAAGTTGGCTACAGCAACCAATGAGCTTCTATCAGTCATTAATCATGTATAGTCTATGAAATCGTAGCTGGTTGCAACTTCTTTACTGTCCTCTGAGATGGTTTACCACATTTCCCGTAGTCTTGCATCAAGGAGGGTCTGTTCTGAGACACATTGAAGCAACAGCGCTATGTATTTATTCATTATTTATTAGCAGTTTCTTATGTAGCGCAGCATATTCCGTTGCGCTTTACAATTAGAACAACAGTAATAGAACAAAACTGAGTAATAACAAAGAGACATAGAGGTAGGAAGGCCCTGCTCGCAAGCTTACAATCTATAGGGAAATAGGCATAGATACACAAGGATAGATGCTACCTATTGCATAATGATCCACCGGATTGCTAGGTTCTTAATGGGTTGTCTGATTTGATCACCCCGCAATGTTGGCCAAGTGTCAGGAGGGTGTGAGAGTAAAGAAAGACAAGACATGTGATGTTATGTGTACTGTACAGAGAGGATGTAATTAGATAGGGAAGCACTGACTGTTATGTGGGTGGGTCTGGAATTTGGTAGGCTTGTCTGAAGAGGTGAGTTTTCAGGGAACGTTTAAAAGTTTGGAGACTAGAGGAGAGTCTTATTGTGCATGGGAGGGCATTCCACAGAGTGGGTGAAGACCGGATAAAGTCCTGGAATTTTGACTCTTTAGTTGTGAATTGTGGCGACACAGCGCAGTGATGTCACCACACGCTACTCTCAGCCAGTAACTTCTGTACAGGCCGCATGGGGTATTCCATGTGGAAAGGGAACTTTCCAGGTATAGCTGGGCCATGGCAACGTGTTGGTATCAAAAGACCGGCGTTTGGGATCCCGGAGGTCACAATACCGACCCCGGGATCTGGTCGCCAGAATGCTTGGGGAGGGGGGCGAGCGCAACGGAGCCCCTTGCGGGCTTGGTGGTTCTCTGCGCTCACCACAGGTTCTATTCCCATCCTATGGGTGTTGTGGACACCCACGAGTGGGATTAGTCCCTGTTAGTCGTTATACCGACTGTCAAGCTGGACAGAGATCAGGATTCTGGCGTCGGTATAGTGACCGGCGGGATCCTGACCGCCGGTCACATGACTACATTCCCATGGCGACTTATTAGGTTTAAAGTTAATCTGCCTCGGCTACAGAGCTACCCACACTGCTGCAAAAATTATCACGACTATGTAGTGCCAACACCCCTTACAAAAACACCCACCCTTCCCAAATGTACTAACTAGTAGCGTGAAGCTGGATAGTGGGGCTTTTTGTGACAGTGGCATTACCACTGGCACACTAATGGGTAATATTACACATATGGGTGTTTATGTGAGAAACTGATGGGACCGCATGGAAAAAAATGCAAACAATTATATATTACACTAGCTGTTCCCCTCATTCTTCGCGCGGGAGTTTCTGATTTTCCCGTTTGTAAATATAAAATGAGTGTTAAAAATTTGGTAAATCTATAGAGATGTAACTTTGAGACGTCTTACTGTAGGTAAATATTAATCCATGGTTCTTGGCGTTACCCGAGGACCACCAGTAGCAGATATGGTAAAAAGTGACAGGACCATTGTTGTAGTTTATTAAATTCTACACACTGGAGGTGGGATCCAAATTTTGATCCGATTTTCCATTTGTGTGTTATGTTATCTTTCCCACAGCGCAAGCCATGCAACGGTAATGACGTCATTATGTCATACCCCTTTTCATCCCCTTAGGGGAGGTTTATTATAATTCTAATTATGTAGTTTTCCTATTTCTCACCTGAAGAATACCTGTGTTACATTTCATCTTCCTAACATATCGGGAAGTAATAGAATTAGTGAGTGAGTGAGTGAGTGAGTGAGTGAGTGAGTGAGTGAGTGAGTGAGTGAGGGCGTTCACATATAGATAGATAGATAGATAGATAGATAGATAGATAGATAGATAGATAGATAGATAGATAGATAGATACAGTATGCAGTTTTATATATATGACACAACTGCAGCTGCCACAACAATCTATATAGTAATTAACGGTGGCCTGTCCCATCACTGTCATGCACAACCAGGGCCGTCTTTTCGTATGGGCTCAATGGGAACTTGCCCAGGGGCCCCAGGTGTATAAGGGCCGTATGCTGATTGCTGAGGGTCCCCTCTTTCCAGGGGTACCAGATTTTTGAAAATCGGCTCCGGGGAACCTGAGATATTGTGTCGAAGCAGTGGTCCCCATCCAAGCCTGTTAATTGCTCTTCCCAGCCGGATATCTCGGGTTCTGTCTGACTTAGAGTTTTTCTGAGGGTATACTCCAAAATCTGGGACTCTCCCCTTTTAGTGGACACTGCCAGCTTGTCTCTACTATGCCCAGAACCAGAGATATCAGCCTTCCAGCAGCTGATCCCTGCTCCAGCTCCACACGCCTGATATGCAGTTTTATATATTCATAGGTGGATTGCTCTGACTCCTGAACTCTGATCCCCAGGTCCCCAGTATCTCCTGAACGGTGTCTCCAGTACCTCCTGAAAGGTGTCCCCAGTACTTCCTGAAAGGTGTCCCCAGTACCTCCTGAAAGGTGTCCCCAGTATCTCCTGAAAGGTGTCCCCAGTACCTCCTAAAAGGTGTCCCCAGTACCTCCTGAAAGGTGTCCCCAGTACCTCCTGAAAGGTGTCCCCAGTACCTCCTGAAAGGTGTCCCCAGTATCTCCTGAAAGGTGTCCCCAGTACCTCCTGAAAGGTGTCCCCAGTATCTCCTGAAAGGTGTCCTCAGTATCTCCTGAAAAGTGTCCCCAGTACCTCCTGAAAGGTGTCCCCAGTGCCTCCTGAAAGGTGTCCCCAGTACCTCCTGTAAGGTGTCCCCAGTACTTCCTGAAAGGTGTCCCCAGTACCTCCTGTAAGGTGTCCCCAGTACCTCCTGAAAGGTGTCCCCAGTACCTCCTGTAAGGTGTCCCCAGTACTTCCTGAAAGGTGTCCCCAGTACCTCCTGTAAGGTGTCCCCAGTACTTCCTGAAAGGTGGGACTCTTTAGTTTTTTTTTATCCCATTCAAAGCTAAGAAAACTTTTTCCAGGAACTTGAGATATCTGCAGTCAAACAAGCTGCCCTCCCACTAGAAAATTATGAATACTAAGCCCACTACACTATCCACCCCTCCCCTACGTATTAATCACCCCCAACCACCCTGGAAATCAAGTACCAGGGTCCCCATCATTTAGTACAATGCCCCCTTCTACAGTTTAGTGTTCTCCCTCCCACCCCATCTCCCACCATCTGTGCAGTAAAGGAGCAATTAGCAGAAATTACTGCCCCACGTCCTACATGCTGAGCAGAAGATAGAACACCCCCTACCGCCTGCGGGACATTAAAGCTGCCGCTGATAGCACCCCCCCCATCCCTACCGCTGAAGGATGTATAGGGGCCCCAGTGCGTTGCTGTGCCCAGGGGCCTACACTGCTGTTAAGACAGCCCATTGCGCAACAAGAGTGGGGGGTGTCTCCCAACAGCTCCCACCACAGTGATAGAAACAGGACAGACTAGGAGAAAAGAAGTGGCCACGCCAGTGACGTGCAGTGCGGTCGATTGTCCAGCTGCCCGCTTCTTTACCTGGGTCATGGGCAGATGTGTGCAGAGCCCCACCGTTCAAGATAATGCGGGTTGCAGGTGCTGCTGCCGGCTGGGAGGGCTGAGGTGGATGAAGGAGAAGGAAGACGCTGGCTGCCGCAAGTACTCCCGGCTCACATCCTCTGCTGCCTGGTGTGTTACTCTGTAATCCTCCGCGTCCCGCCGCAAATGGGTGATTGGACCAGCGGATCTAGCACTGGATCTGCTGTCCAATCACAGCTGCCTCGCTGTCAGGGGCGGGCTTTGATGTGCATAGGTGCCGCATTCTTCACTTTTTTAAATGGGCTTTTACACTGTTTTGCTCCGCCCCGTGATTTATTCCCGTTCCCATTGTCAACAGGAGGCACTGCTCTCAGTGCCTCCCAAACTAGTTTAAAGTAGCAAAATGATTAAATTAATATAAAGAAGGTACTTATGACACAGACATAATATGTGTCATAAGTATCTTCTTTGTATTATTTTGATCATTAATGACAAGGGAGGCACTGCCTCCTACCTCCCCTGACTGCACGTCCCTGGGCCACACAAGGTAGGGGGAAGGAATGGGGTGTCCTGGCATACGTTGGGTCCATTATTACTAGTGGGCAATATTTTTCATATGGGCGGATGATAATATCTAGCTGATAGCATAATAATGGGAACAGCATAATTATTCCCCTTATAAATGTTTCACACATTCTACCAGTGAGTCAGCGATATATGGCGATTCACCGGTGATTTGTGATAAGTGGTGGAGCGCTGTCACTCTGTCACCTCCTGACCACCCTAATTGTGTGGAGCAGCAGAAAGTCAAAGAGGGTCTATTTACTAAGCCTTGGAGAGAGATAAAGTGCCAACCAATAAGCTCCTAATTGTCATTTTTCAAACACAACCTGTAACATGGCAGTTAGGAGCTGATTGGATGGCACTTTATCTCTCTCCACTTTATTTTTCTCCAAGGCTTAGTACGTAGACCCCAGAGAGCATAAGGATGAGGCATACCAGTGCTTTTAGCAATAACGCTTTCCCAATTTGAGAAGCTCTAGCATTAATATCACCCCTATGCAGACGCGTTTCGCAGAATACGCAATGTTAGTGTGCTTTACAACATATACCTGAGCATAGGACTGATCCGTGGTTGGATGCAACTAGCGTCTTTGTATGCAGTAGTGTAAAAAAAACACCCACCTGCCGCTATTTTGGCTGTAGACGCAGCATCGGATCAATATTGGATTAATATTGTGACCATCGGTTGCAGTATCAGACATCTGAGTAGAGCTAGATAATGGGGCAGATGGAGCTACACACATATACATGCGGATCCACACACATATAATGTAGGCACGTGAACATTTCAGCCCCTATGTATCCCTTAATCTGGCCCTGACAAGTTTTCAGGATGTCCGGCTGGGGTAGCAGTTTGTGCAGTTTGTGCGCCCAAGGGCCCTCTATCCGAGTTGATCGCTCGCTAGCTACTTTTAGCAGCCGTGCAAACGCATAGTCGCCGCCCACGGGGGAGTGTATTTTCGCTTTGCAGGAGTGCGAACGCCTGTGCAGCCGAGCGCCTGCAAACACATTTTGTGCAAAACAAGACCAGCCCTGTAGTTACTTATCCTGTGCGATGATTGCTGCGACGAGTGACATGGTAATGACATCAGATACCCAGCCAGCAAACGCCCGGCCACGCCTGCATATTTCCAAACACTCCCAGAAAACGGTCAGTTGACACCCAGAAACTCCCACTTCCTGTCAACCTCCTTGCGTCCGCCAGTGCGACTGAAAGCGTCGCTAGAACCTGTGCAAAACCACGATGCTCTTTGTACCCGTACGTCGCGCGTACGCATTGCGGTGCATACGCATGCCCAGATTTGCCATTTTTTTAAATGATCGCTACGCAGCGAACAACGGCAGCTAGCGACCAACTCGGAATGAGGGCCATGGTGGCAAAGTACCGATTTCCAGTACTTTGCGGATGTGCAGGGCCCGTTTGGTACGTGTGCGACCAGGTCCTGCGACACAGGACGCAGAACGGCAGCAAACTGTCAGCGATCGATATTCTGCTGCCATCTAGAGGGCGGGGAGGGGGCGGAGGTGTGTTGCTGCCGTTTACGGGTAGGGAAGAGGTCAGGGATCTCCATTGTGGGATGGCGATTTCCTGGCCTCCGTGACGGGCGGCTTGCGCAGCAACATGGGTGCCATAAGCAATCTGATGGTGGGTAAGAGATCCAATTCTGCATTCTAGGATGCAAGTCAGATCATTACTGCAGCAGGAGGCGTCTGCATGTAATAGACACCACCTGCTGCATCACCATACAGCGCTATCACTGCGGCTTCCAAGGAAGTGATCGCACCTCCAACCACATCTGAATCAGGAACCATATGAGATACTGATATGTTCCCTGAGCTCAGGTTGTTATAAATACAGGGAATAATGTTTGTGTGCCGGTCAGTGCTGAATAAAACAATAGATCTGTTGACAAAGTTATATCTGCAATAGTAATAGCAGCAATTTATTGCTCGGGGTATCTGATCATCTGTATACTGTGCTGTAGGTACTATACTAAAGTACACAAACAATGAGTTTTTAGATTGACTGCTGTGTCGATCCAACCCCCATTGCTTTGGAGTGACACATCAGCCACTCCAGAGAGATGGGCAATGTGTAGAATGAAAATTGCAAACCTATAAGACTTCAATAGAATTCCCATGAATATAGGGCTAGCTAATGAGAATGTGAATTTAAGAAAAACAAATTGGGTAATTACTGATAAAAAAAATAACCCTGAATTTATCAGCAATGTGGAATGTTGGGGATTTTGCACAATGTAACAGTCAGACGTTGTCTCAGTATATACTGAATAACCTGCAACAATTCGAGTATAAATGTAAATGTTAAATTGTTGCTATTTAAACCTTTCATTCATAAATAACGTGATAATTCGGCAAACCCCCTCCTAGATCAGAGCACCATAAAACATGTCTCCCTATAGCCTCAATGACTCACAAAAAGTATATTATTAATTATCTAAAAAACGTGTTCTAATTAAAATGATTCAGAGTCGAAGTCTGATGAGAATGTTCGGGGAAAGGCTCTATGGCAGCTTCATATTTTGTGCTTTGAATGGCATGTGATTTTTTTTTCCGTTCCATAAGAGCCACTCCTCCACTTGTCCTCTACTCATCCTCCACTTCTCTACTCATCCTCCACTTCTCCGCTAGTCCTCCACTCATTCTCCCCTCCTCCACTGATCCTCAGCATCTCTACTAGTTCTCCACTCCTCCTCCACTTGTCCTCTACTCATCCTCCACTTCTCTACTCGTCCTCCACTTCTCTGCTAGTCCTCCACTTCTCTACTCGTCCTCCACTTCTCTGCTAGTCCTCCACTTCTCTACTCGTCCTCCACTTCTCTGCTAGTCCTCCACTGATTCTCCACTCCTCCTCCCCTCCTCCACTGATCCTCAGCATCTCCACTAGTTCTCCACTCCTCCTCCACTTGTCCTGTACTCATCCTCCATGTCTCCACTCGTCAGTGGTGCAAGTAGAAAAAATGTCTTACAGGTACTGTGTGCGTGCGCCGAAGGTGCGTGCGCCAAAAAATGGGTGTGGCCAAATGCCATATGGGGCATGGCCAATGGAAATGTGGGCGTGATACACATATGGGGGAGGGGAAGATACACATATGACCCCCACAGTGCCAGATACACGTTGCCCCACAGTGCCAGATACACATTGCCCCACAGTGCCAGATACACGAATGCCCCACAGTGCCAGATACACGAATGCCCCACAGTGCCAGATACACGAATGCCCCACAGTGCCAGATACACGAATGCCCTACAGTGCTAGATACACGAATGCCCCACAGTGCCAGATATACATTGCCCCCACAGTGCCAGATACACATTGCCCCACAGTGCCAGATACACGAATGCCCCACAGTGCCAGATACACGAATGCCCCACAGTGCCAGATACACTAATGCCCTACAGTGCTAGATACACGAATGCCCCACAGTGCCAGATATACATTGCCCCCACAGTGCCAGATATACATTGCCCCCCACAGTGCCAGATATACATTGCCCCCACAGTGCTAGATATACATTGCCCCCACAGTGCCAGATATACATTGCCCCCCACAGTGCCAGATATACATTGCCCCCCCACAGTGCCAGATATACATTGCCCCCCACAGTGCCAGGTATACATTGCCCCCCACAGTGCCTGGTATACATTGCCCCCCACAGTGCCAGGTATACATTGCCCCCTACAGTGCCAGATATACATTGCCCCCCACAGTGCCAGATATACATTGCCCCCCACAGTGCCAGATATTCCTGAAGCAGCAGAATCCCCCCCCCCTCCCCTTCCCCTGCTCACCGCTGCTGCTGACTGGTGTGAGGGGAGGAGAGCGCAGCCTGCGCCTCTCCTTCCCCTCAGTCTCCGGCGGGTGAGTTCAATCTTCAGCGCCGATCCGTAAGCCAATCAAAGCTCTGCGAGCTCTGATTGGCTCACGGGTGGCGCTGATTTGAACGAAGACACTGAGGGGCAGGAGAGGCGCAGGCTGCGCTCTCCTCCCCTCACATCAGCGGTAGCAAGCGGCGGCCCGTCTGTGTGGGTACGGCGTACCCACGGCGAAATTCTTAAGGGTACGCCGTACCCACCCGTACCCGCATACTTGCACCGCTGCCACTCGTCCTCCACTTCTCCACTAGCCCTCTACCCATACTCCGTTCCACCACTCATACCCCCCTCATCCTCCACTTCTACACTAGTCCTCCACTCATCCTTCACTTCTACACTAGTCATCCACTTCTGCACTCATCCTCCACTTCTCCACTAGTCCTCCACTCTTCATCCACTTCCCCACTCATCCTCCCCTCATGCTCCACTTCTCCACTAGTCCTCCACTTATACTCCACTCCTCCTCCACTCATCCTCCAATCCGCCTCCACTTGTCATCTACTCCACTTCTCCACTCATATTTCACTTCTCCACAAGTCCTCCAATTCTCCACTCATCCTCCACTTCCCCATTCATCCTCCTCTCATCCTCCACTTCTTGACTAGTACTCCACTCCTCCTCCACTCATCCTCTACTAGTCGTCACTTCTCCACTCATCCTCCACTTCTCCTCTCTTCCTCTACACATCCTTCACTTGCCCACTCATCCTCTACTTATCCTCCACTTATCCACTCATCCTCCACTCCTCCTCCACTTCCCCACTCATCCTCCCCTTATGCTCCACTTTTCCTCTAGTCCTCCACTCATTCTCCACTTCTCCCCCACTTTTCCACTTATCCTCCACTCCTCCTTCACTTCACTTATCCTCCATCTCTCCACTAGTCCTCCACTTGTCCTCTAGTCATCCTCCACTTTTCCACTCATCCTCCACTTCCCCACTAGTCCTCAACTCATCCTCCTCTTCTCCACTCATCCTCCACTTCCCCACTCGTCCTCCCCTCATCCTCCACTAGTCCTCCACTCATCCTCACTTCTCCACTAGTCCTCCCCTCATCCTCCACTTCTCCACTAGTCCTCCACTCATTCTCCACTTCTCCGCTCATCCTCCATTCTTCCTCCACTTCTCCACTCATCCTCCACTCCTCCTCCCCTCATCCTCCGCTGCTCCACTAGTCTTCCACTTCTCCAATTGTCCTCCACTCATCCTCCATTTCCCCACTCGTCCTCGCCTCATCCTCCACTTCTCCACTAGTACTCCACTTCTCCTCCACTCTTACTTCACTTCTCCACTCGTCCTCCACTTTCCCACTCATCCCCCACTTCTCCACTAGTCCTCCACTTGAATGCTACAGTTCTACTCTCTACACGGTGCAGTGTTATTCTCTGCACGACACAGTTCTATTCTCTATGCGGAGCAGTGCTATTTTCTGCATGACCCAGTGCTATTCTCTGCGCGGGGCAGTGTTATTTTCTGCATGACCCAGTGCTATTCTCTATGCGGAGCAGTGCTATTCTCTGCATGACACAGTGCTATTCTCTATGCGGAGCAGTGCTATTTTCTGCATGACACAGTGCTATTCTCTATGCGGAGCAGTTCTATTTTCTGCATGACACAGTGCTATTCTCTATGCGGGGCAGTCCTATTCTCTGCATGACACAGTGCTATTCTCTGTGCGGGGCAGTGCTATTTTCTGCATGACCCAGTGCTATTCTCTGCGCGGGGAAGTGCTATTCTCTGCATGACACAGTGCTATTCTCTGTGCGGGGCAGTGCTATTCTCTGCATGACACAGTGCTATTCTCTATGCGGAGCAGTACTATTTTCTGCATGACCCAGTGCTATTCTCTATGCGGAGCAGTGCTATTCTCTGCATGACACAGTGCTATTCTCTATGCGGAGCAGTGCTATTCTCTGCATGACCCAGTGCTATTCTCTATGCGGAGCAGTACTATTCTCTGCATGACCCAGTGCTATTCTCTGCGCGGGCAGTGCTATTCTCTGCATGACACAGTGCTATTCTCTATGCGGAGCAGTTCTATTTTCTGCATGACCCAGAGCTATTCTCTGCGTGAGGCAGTGCTATTCTCTGCATGACCCAGTGCTATTCTCTGCGCGGGGCAGTGCTATTCTCTGCATGACACAGTGCTATTCTCTGCGCGAGGCAGTGCTATTCTCTGCATGACCCAGTGCTATTCTCTGCATGACACAGTGCTATTCTCTGTGCGGGGCAGTGCTATTTTCTGCATGACCCAGTGCTATTCTCTGCGCGGGGCAGTGCTATTCTCTGCATGACCCAGTGCTATTCTCTGCGCGGGGCAGTGCTATTCTCTGCATGACACAGTGCTAGTCTCTATGCGGAGCAGTACTATTTTCTGCATGACCCAGTGCTATTCTCTATGCGGAGCAGTGCTATTCTCTGCATGACCCAGTGCTATTCTCTATGCGGAGCAGTGCTATTCTCTGCATGACACAGTGGTATTCTCTATGCGGAGCAGTACTATTCTCTGCATGACCCAGTGCTATTCTCTATGCGGAGCAGTACTATTCTCTGCATGACCCAGTGCTATTCTCTGCGCGGGGCAGTGCTATTCTCTGCATGACACAGTGCTATTCTCTGCGCGGGGCAGTGCCATTCTCTATGAGGGGCAGTGCTATTCTCTGCATGACACAGTGCTAGTCTCTGCGCGGGGCAGTGCTATTCTCTGCATGACACAGTGCTAGTCTCTGCGCGGGGCAGTACCATTCTCTATGAGGGGCAGTGCTATTCTCTGCATGACCCAGTGCTATTCTCTGCGCAGGGCAGTGCTATTCTCTGCGCAGGGCAGTGCTATTCTCTGCATGACACAGTGCTATTCTCTATGCGGAGCAGTGCTATTCTCTGCATGACCCAGTGCTATTCTCTGCATGACACAGTGCTATTCTCTATGCGGAGCAGTACTATTCTCTGCATGACCCAGTGCTATTCTCTGCGCGGGCAGTGCTATTCTCTGCATGACACAGTGCTATTCTCTATGCGGAGCAGTTCTATTTTCTGCATGACCCAGAGCTATTCTCTGCGTGAGGCAGTGCTATTCTCTGCATGACCCAGTGCTATTCTCTGCGCGGGGCAGTGCTATTCTCTGCATGACACAGTGCTATTCTCTATGCGGAGCAGTGCTATTTTCTGCATGACACAGTGCTATTCTCTATGCGGAGCAGTGCTATTTTCTGCATGACCCAGTGCTATTCTCTGCGCGGGGCAGTGCTATTCTCTGCATGACCCAGTGCTATTCTCTGCATGACACAGTGCTATTCTCTGTGCGGGGCAGTGCTATTTTCTGCATGACACAGTGCTATTCTCTATGCGGAGCAGTGCTATTTTCTGCATGACCCAGTGCTATTCTCTGCGCGAGGCAGTGCTATTCTCTGCATGACCCAGTGCTATTCTCGGCATGACACAGTGCTATTCTCTGTGCGGGGCAGTGCTATTTTCTGCATGACCCAGTGCTATTCTCTGCGCGGGGCAGTGCTATTCTCTGCATGACCCAGTGCTATTCTCTGCGCGGGGCAGTGCTATTCTCTGCATGACACAGTGCTAGTCTCTATGCGGAGCAGTACAATTTTCTGCATGACCCAGTGCTATTCTCTATGCGGAGCAGTGCTATTCTCTGCATGACCCAGTGCTATTCTCTATGCGGAGCAGTGCTATTCTCTGCATGACACAGTGGTATTCTCTATGCGGAGCAGTACTATTCTCTGCATGACCCAGTGCTATTCTCTATGCGGAGCAGTACTATTCTCTGCATGACCCAGTGCTATTCTCTGCGCGGGGCAGTGCTATTCTCTGCATGACACAGTGCTATTCTCTGCGCGGGGCAGTGCCATTCTCTATGAGGGGCAGTGCTATTCTCTGCATGACACAGTGCTAGTCTCTGCGCGGGGCAGTGCTATTCTCTGCATGACACAGTGCTAGTCTCTGCGCGGGGCAGTACCATTCTCTATGAGGGGCAGTGCTATTCTCTGCATGACCCAGTGCTATTCTCTGCGCAGGGCAGTGCTATTCTCTGCGCAGGGCAGTGCTATTCTCTGCATGACACAGTGCTATTCTCTATGCGGAGCAGTGCTATTCTCTGCATGACCCAGTGCTATTCTCTGCATGACACAGTGCTAGTCTCTGCACGGGGCAGTACCATTCTCTATGAGGGGCAGTGCTATTCTCTGCATGACCCAGTGCTATTCTCTATGCAGAGCAGTACTATTCTCTGCATGACCCAGTGCTATTCTCTGCGCGGGGCAGTGCTATTCTCTGCATGACCCAGTGCTATTCTCTGCGCGGGGCAGTGCTATTCTCTGCATGACACAGTGCTAGTCTCTGCGCGGGGCAGTGCCATTCTCTATGAGGGGCAGTGCTATTCTCTGCATGACACAGTGCTAGTCTCTGCGCGGGGCAGTACCATACTCTATGAGGGGCAGTGCTATTCTCTGCATGACCCAGTGCTATTCTCTGCGCGGGGCAGTGCTATTCTCTGCATGACACAGTGCTATTCTCTATGCGGAGCAGTGCTATTTTCTGCATGACCCAGTGCTATTCTCTGCGTGAGGCAGTGCTATTCTCTGCATGACCCAGTGCTATTCTCTGCATGACACAGTGCTATTCTCTATGCGGAGCAGTACTATTCTCTGCATGACCCAGTGCTATTCTCTATGCGGAGCAGTGCTATTCTCTGCATGACACAGTGCTATTCTCTATGCGGAGCAGTGCTATTTTCTGCATGACACAGTGCTAGTCTCTATGCGGAGCAGTGCTATTCTCTGCATGACCCAGTGCTATTCTCTATGCGGAGCAGTACTATTCTCTGCATGACCCAGTGCTATTCTCTATGCGGAGCAGTACTATTCTCTGCATGACCCAGTGCTATTCTCTGCGCGGGGCAGTGCTATTCTCTGCATGATCCAGTGCTATTCTCTGCGCGGGGCAGTGCTATTCTCTGCATGACACAGTGCTAGTCTCTGCGCGGGGCAGTGCCATTCTCTATGAGGGGCAGTGTTATTCTCTGCATGACACAGTGCTAGTCTCTGCGCGGGGCAGTGCTATTCTCTGCATGACACAGTGCTAGTCTCTGCGCGGGGCAGTGCTATTCTCTGCATGACACAGTGCTAGTCTCTGCGCGGGGCAGTGCTATTCTCTGCATGACACAGTGCTAGTCTCTGCGCGGGGCAGTGCTATTCTCTGCATGACACAGTGCTAGTCTCTGCGCGGGGCAGTACCATTCTCTATGAGGGGCAGTGCTATTCTCTGCATGACACAGTGCTATTCTCTGCGCGGGGCAGTGCTATTCTCTGCATGACACAGTGCTAGTCTCTGCGCGGGGCAGTACCATTCTCTATGAGGGGCAGTGCTATTCTCTGCATGACACAGCGCCATTCTCTGCGCGGGGCAGTGCTATTCCCTGCGCGAGGCAGTGCTATTCTCTACGCAGCACAGTGGAACTCTCATTGCAAGCTAATACTGTATGTGTCTGATTATACTGTTTATAATGAGCCCTTTCTGCTGTATTTACTACTCTTTGATGTGAGATTGAAGAGGAAACAATTCATATGACAGAGAATTTATGGCTGTTTCTCATACAGTATTATTTATTTATATTCATCAATAACCCACTAATTTTTTTTTTATATATCCTATTATTTAGAGAACTTGAGGATTATTAGACTTCATGTTTTTTGAGTAATGAAACTGATGAGTTGCTTCTGTTGAGCTTATGTTATTACTTTAGCATAGCATATTTTGTTACTTCATTACTAGAAATTGATGAGCCGCTGATGAATTGATTGAAGTATTAGTTAGTCAAGTACAGACAATCAATTTGACTGGATCTTTGTGATTAATGTTTATCTTAAGGTTTATTAATTTGTTTGTAGAGCGGCACTTGTATTCTATCACGCATTTGAAGTGTTAGGATAACTAGTGACATTAATTGAGTAGTACGGACCTTGTTAATTGATCATTATTGGATATATTGGGATTGAAAGTGCTTATGTATTGCTCATCCATATACAAAACATGTATGTGTCTTTCTTTATATACATTTCTTATCACAGTTTCCACATTTTGCTAGGTAACCAAATGTTAATTAAAGCACCAATCTATGAAGTTTTGTTATTTAATCTCCTATATATTAGCCCTGTGAGTCTGTGCCTGCAGTTCTAACGCTGGGAGGAGTCACCGTGGTGGGTCGGAGTTAGCAGCTCCTGCTCTGTCAAAGTGCCAGCAGCCCAGCACACCACTAGCAGAATGGGAGCAGCAGCCACAGAATCCCCCCACCATCCCCAGCCAGAAGCCACCAGGGCACGGACGCCCCACAGTGCCAGGTAACCATAGACCCCTCCCTTGCCACCTACAAACCACTGTCACCCGCACCACACACCCCCAAACCCCTCTCCACCAGCTCCCACATCCAGCCATGGATGGCCCAGACACCCCGCACCCCGACACCCGCATACCTCACCAGCACACACTGCCCAGCCTAACCCCACACCACCGATCCCACCCGCCGCACAAGCCAGCACCTCCCACAGCCATCCTCGACACGGACACGGTGGCCGGGCCCCGCCGGCCGCACCATGGCCGACCAGACAGCCGCAGCCCGCACCACCCCTCCCGCCCTGCACACACCTCCAGCGCCAGCTCCCGCACTGCAGCCGCGCCTGGGACCTACTGTCCCACCAGACGCCGTCCGCACAACGGACGAAGACAGTGCAGTTACCCGCGCCTGTTACTGCCACCGCCACCGCCATACACATTAGGAGGGACGGGTGGCGCAGGAGAAGACTTCATAGCCCTCCCTGCGCCGCGTACAGACACACGCCGCAGTGGCGGAACTAGCGAGCGGTGGACCCAGGTGCGACAAAATGCTTTGGGCCCCCCATCCCATCCAAGTCCACCCCCTCACCCCTGGAGAGGATCTGGTGAGGGGGAACTGCTCAGGGCCAGAGAAATGGATACCTAGCAACAGTTCTGTAACTAGACATTTTAGCGCTGTGTGCAAGAAACGGCATCTGAGCCCCACCCCTACACGTAAAACAGGGGCAGTGCGCGCCGCAGGCGCGCCAAAAAATATAGGGGCATGGCTTTGTGGGGAAGGGGTGTGGCCACAAAATAGTACCACAGTGTCCCTTTTTACACATAACGGCAGACAGCTTCCCATTTTTTACACATTACGGCAGACAGCGTCCCCTTTTTACACATAACGGCAGACAGCGTCCCCCTTTTTACACATAACGGCAGACAGCATCCCCTTTTTACACATAACAGCAGACAGCATCCCCTTTTTACACATAACGGCAGACAGCGTCCCATTTTTTACACATTACGGCAGACAGCGTCCCATTTTTTACACATTACCGCAGACAGCATCCCCTTTTTACTAGAGATGAGCGGGTTCGGTTCCTCGGAATCCGAACCCGCCCGAACTTCATGTTTTTTTACACGGGTCCGAGCGACTCGGATCTTCCCGCCTTGCTCGGTTAACCCGAGCGCGCCCGAACGTCATCATCACGCTGTCGGATTCTCGCGAGGCTCGAATTCTATCGCGAGACTCGGATTCTATATAAGGAGCCGCGCGTCGCCGCCATTTTTCACACGTGCATTGAGATTCATAGGGAGAGGACGTGGCTGGCGTCCTCTCCGTTTATAGAGATTCGAGAAGAGAGTGAGACAGAGCGAGACACAGTAGTAATTTGGGGAGCATTAGGAGGAGTACTACTACTACTAGTACTTGCTGAAGTGATAGAGAGAGATAGTGTGACTGTATTATCTGACTTGTGGGGGAGACACTGACAGTGGGGAGCAGTTAGAGTCTGAGAGCAGGACTCAGGACTCAGGAGTACATATAACGTACAGTGCACACTTTTGCTGCCAGAGTGCCAGCCACACTGCCATTGTTTGTGACCACACTGACCACCAGTATAATATATATTGTGATTGTCTGCTTAGGACTCAGGAGTACTACTTGCAAGTTGCTGATAGTGTGACCAGTGACCTGACCACCAGTTTAATAATCACCACCAGTTTATGAGTTTAATATATATTATATATATATATATAATTGTATATAATATATATATAATATTGTATACCACCTAGCACCTACCCGTGTTTTTTTTTTTTTTTTCTTCTTTATACATACTACTATAGTAGCTTACTGTAGCAGTCTGCGGTGCTGCTGAGCTGACAGTGTCCAGCAGGTCCGTCATCAGTCATTACATAATAAATATATAATATATACCTGTCCGGCTGCAGTACTAGTGATATTATATATACATATATATTGATTTCATCTCATTATCATCCAGTCTATATTATCAGCAGACACAGTACGTTAGTCCACGGCTGTAGCTACCTCTGTGTCGGCACTCGGCAGTCCATCCATAATTGTATACCACCTACCCGTGGTTGTTTTTTTTTTCTTTCTTCTTTATACATACTACTATAGTAGCTTACTGTAGCAGTCTGCGGTGCTGCTGAGCTGACAGTGTCCAGCAGGTCCGTCATCAGTCATTACATAATAAATATATAATATATACCTGTCCGGCTGCAGTACTAGTGATATTATATATACATATATATTGATTTCATCTCATTATCATCCAGTCTATATTATCAGCAGACACAGTACGTTAGTCCACGGCTGTAGCTACCTCTGTGTCGGCACTCGGCAGTCCATCCATAATTGTATACCACCTACCCGTGATTGTTTTTTTTTTCTTTCTTCTTTATACATACTACTATAGTAGCTTACTGTAGCAGTCTGCGGTGCTGCTGAGCTGACAGTGTCCAGCAGGTCCGTCATCAGTCATTACATAATAAATATATAATATATACCTGTCCGGCTGCAGTACTAGTGATATTATATATACATATATATTGATTTCATCTCATTATCATCCAGTCTATATTATCAGCAGACACAGTACGTTAGTCCACGGCTGTAGCTACCTCTGTGTCGGCACTCGGCAGTCCATCCATAATTGTATACCACCTACCCGTGGTTGTTTTTTTTTTCTTTCTTCTTTATACATACTACTATAGTAGCTTACTGTAGCAGTCTGCAGTGCTGCTGAGCTGACAGTGTCCAGCAGGTCCGTCATCAGTCATTACATAATAAATATATAATATATACCTGTCCGGCTGCAGTACTAGTGATATTATATATACATATATATTGATTTCATCTCATTATCATCCAGTCTATATTATCAGCAGACACAGTACGTTAGTCCACGGCTGTAGCTACCTCTGTGTCGGCACTCGGCAGTCCATCCATAATTGTATACCACCTACCCGTGGTTGTTTTTTTTTTTTCTTTCTTCTTTATACATACTACTATAGTAGCTTACTGTAGCAGTCTGCGGTGCTGCTGAGCTGACAGTGTCCAGCAGGTCCGTCATCAGTCATTACATAATAAATATATAATATATACCTGTCCGGCTGCAGTACTAGTGATATTATGTATACATATATATTGATTTCATCTCATTATCATCCAGTCTATATTAGCAGCAGACACAGTACGGTAGTCCATGGCTGTAGCTACCTCTGTGTCGGCAGTCGCTCGTCCATCCATAATTGTATACCACCTACCCATGGTTTTTTTTTTTTTCTTTCTTCTTGATACATACTACTATAGTAGCTTACTGTAGCAGTCTGCGGTGCTGCTGAGCTGACAGTGTCCAGCAGGTCCGTCATCAGTCATTACATAATAAATATATATACCTGTCCGGCTGCAGTACTAGTGATATTATATATACATATATATTGATTTCATCTCATTATCATCCAGTCTATATTAGCAGCAGACACAGTACGGTAGTCCACGGCTGTAGCTACCTCTGTGTCGGCACTCGGCAGTCCATCCATAAGTATACTAGTATCCATCCATCTCCATTGTTTACCTGAGGTGCCTTTTAGTTGTGCCTATTAAAATATGGAGAACAAAAATGTTGAGGTTCCAAAATTAGGGAAAGATCAAGATCCACTTCCACCTCGTGCTGAAGCTGCTGCCACTAGTCATGGCCGAGACGATGAAATGCCAGCAACGTCGTCTGCCAAGGCCGATGCCCAATGTCATAGTACAGAGCATGTAAAATCCAAAACACCAAATATCAGTAAAAAAAGGACTCCAAAACCTAAAATAAAATTGTCGGAGGAGAAGCGTAAACTTGCCAATATGCCATTTACCACACGGAGTGGCAAGGAACGGCTGAGGCCCTGGCCTATGTTCATGGCTAGTGGTTCAGCTTCACATGAGGATGGAAGCACTCAGCCTCTCGCTAGAAAAATGAAAAGACTCAAGCTGGCAAAAGCACCGCAAAGAACTGTGCGTTCTTTGAAATCCCAAATCCACAAGGAGAGTCCAATTGTGTCGGTTGCGATGCCTGACCTTCCCAACACTGGACGTGAAGAGCATGCGCCTTCCACCATTTGCACGCCCCCTGCAAGTGCTGGAAGGAGCACCCGCAGTCCAGTTCCTGATAGTCAGATTGAAGATGTCAGTGTTGAAGTACACCAGGATGAGGAGGATATGGGTGTTGCTTGCGCTGGGGAGGAAATTGACCAGGAGGATTCTGATGGTGAGGTGGTTTGTTTAAGTCAGGCACCCGGGGAGACACCTGTTGTCCGTGGGAGGAATATGGCCATTGACATGCCTGGTGAAAATACCAAAAAAATCAGCTCTTCGGTGTGGAAGTATTTCAACAGAAATGTGGACAACAGGTGTCAAGCCATGTGTTGCCTTTGTCAAGCTGTAATAAGTAGGGGTAAGGACGTTAACCACCTCGGAACATCCTCCCTTATACGTCACCTGCAGCGCATTCATAATAAGTCAGTGACAAGTTCAAAAACTTTGGGTGACAGCGGAAGCAGTCCACTGACCAGTAAATCCCTTCCTCTTGTAACCAAGCTCACGCAAACCACCCCACCAACTCCCTCAGTGTCAATTTCCTCCTTCCCCAGGAATGCCAATAGTCCTGCAGGCCATGTCACTGGCAATTCTGACGAGTCCTCTCCTGCCTGGGATTCCTCCGATGCATCCTTGAGTGTAATGCCTACTGCTGCTGGCGCTGCTGTTGTTGCTGCTGGGAGTCGATCGTCATCCCAGAGGGGAAGTCGTAAGCCCACTTGTACTACTTCCAGTAAGCAATTGACTGTCCAACAGTCCTTTGCGAGGAAGATGAAATATCACAGCAGTCATCCTGCTGCAAAGCGGATAACTGAGGCCTTGACAACTATGTTGGTGTTAGACGTGCGTCCGGTATCCGCCGTTAGTTCACAGGGAACTAGACAATTTATTGAGGCAGTGTGCCCCCGTTACCAAATACCATCTAGGTTCCACTTCTCTAGGCAGGCGATACCGAGAATGTACACGGACGTCAGAAAAAGACTCACCAGTGTCCTAAAAAATGCAGTTGTACCCAATGTCCACTTAACCACGGACATGTGGACAAGTGGAGCAGGGCAGGGTCAGGACTATATGACTGTGACAGCCCACTGGGTAGATGTATGGACTCCCGCCGCAAGAACAGCAGCGGCGGCACCAGTAGCAGCATCTCGCAAACGCCAACTCTTTCCTAGGCAGGCTACGCTTTGTATCACCGCTTTCCAGAATACGCACACAGCTGAAAACCTCTTACGGCAACTGAGGAAGATCATCGCGGAATGGCTTACCCCAATTGGACTCTCCTGTGGATTTGTGGCATCGGACAACGCCAGCAATATTGTGTGTGCATTAAATATGGGCAAATTCCAGCACGTCCCATGTTTTGCACATACCTTGAATTTGGTGGTGCAGAATTTTTTTAAAAACGACAGGGGTGTGCAAGAGATGCTGTCGGTGGCCAGAAGAATTGCGGGACACTTTCGGCGTACAAGCACCACGTACAGAAGACTGGAGCACCACCAAAAACTACTGAACCTGCCCTGCCATCATCTGAAGCAAGAAGTGGTAACGAGGTGGAATTCAACCCTCTATATGCTTCAGAGGTTGGAGGAGCAGCAAAAGGCCATTCAAGCCTATACAATTCAGCACGATATAGGAGGTGGAATGCACCTGTCTCAAGCGCAGTGGAGAATGATTTCAACATTGTGCAAGGTTCTGATGCCCTTTGAACTTGCCACACGTGAAGTCAGTTCAGACACTGCCAGCCTGAGTCAGGTCATTCCCCTCATCAGGCTTTTGCAGAAGAAGCTGGAGACATTGAAGGAGGAGCTAACACAGAGCGATTCCGCTAGGCATGTGGGACTTGTGGATGGAGCCCTTAATTCGCTTAACAAGGATTCACGGGTGGTCAATCTGTTGAAATCAGAGCACTACATTTTGGCCACCATGCTCGATCCTAGATTTAAAGCCTACCTTGGATCTCTATTTCCGGCAGACACAAGTCTGCTGGGGTTCAAAGACCTGCTGGTGAGAAAATTGTCAAGTCAAGCGGAACGCGACCTGTCAACATCTCCTCCTTCACATTCTCCCGCAACTGGGGGTGCGAGGAAAAGGCTCAGAATTCCGAGCCCACCCGCTGGCGGTGATGCAGGGCAGTCTGGAGCGACTGCTGATGCTGACATCTGGTCCGGACTGAAGGACCTGACAACGATTACGGACATGTCGTCTACTGTCACTGCATATGATTCTCTCACCATTGAAAGAATGGTGGAGGATTATATGAGTGACCGCATCCAAGTAGGCACGTCACACAGTCCGTACTTATACTGGCAGGAAAAAGAGGCAATTTGGAGGCCCTTGCACAAACTGGCTTTATTCTACCTAAGTTGCCCTCCCACAAGTGTGTACTCCGAAAGAATGTTTAGTGCCGCCGCTCACCTTGTCAGCAATCGGCGTACGAGGTTACATCCAGAAAATGTGGAGAAGATGATGTTCATTAAAATGAATTATAATCAATTCCTCCGTGGAGACATTGACCAGCAGCAATTGCCTCCACAAAGTACACAGGGAGCTGAGATGGTGGATTCCAGTGGGGACGAATTGATAATCTGTGAGGAGGGGGATGTACACGGTGATATATCGGAGGATGATGATGAGGTGGACATCTTGCCTCTGTAGAGCCAGTTTGTGCAAGGAGAGATTAATTGCTTCTTTTTAGGTGGGGGTCCAAACCAACCCGTCATTTCAGTCACAGTCGTGTGGCAGACCCTGTCACTGAAATGATGGGTTGGTTAAAGTGTGCATGTCCTGTTTATGCAACATAAGGGTGGGTGGGAGGGCCCAAGGACAATTCCATCTTGCACCTCTTTTTTCTTTCATTTTTATTTGCGTCATGTGCTGTTTGGGGAGTGTTTTTTGGAAGGGCCATCCTGCGTGACACTGCAGTGCCACTCCTAGATGGGCCCGGTGTTTGTGTCGGCCACTAGGGTCGCTTATCTTACTCACACAGCTACCTCATTGCGCCTCTTTTTTTCTTTGCGTCATGTGCTGTTTGGGGAGGGTTTTTTGGAAGGGCCATCCTGCGTGACACTGCAGTGCCACTCCTAGATGGGCCCGGTGTTTGTGTCGGCCACTAGGGTCGCTTATCTTACTCACACAGCTACCTCATTGCGCCTCTTTTTTTCTTTGCGTCATGTGCTGTTTGGGGAGGGTTTTTTGGAAGGGACATCCTGCGTGACACTGCAGTGCCACTCCTAGATGGGCCAGGTGTTTGTGTCGGACACTAGGGTAGCTTATCTTACTCACACAGCTACCTCATTGCGCCTCTTTTTTTCTTTGCGTCATGTGCTGTTTGGGGAGGGTTTTTTGGAAGGGCCATCCTGCGTGACACTGCAGTGCCACTCCTAGATGGGCCAGGTGTTTGTGTCGGCCACTAGGGTCGCTTATCTTACTCACACAGCTACCTCATTGCGCCTCTTTTTTTCTTTGCGTCATGTGCTGTTTGGGGAGGGTTTTTTGGAAGGGCCATCCTGCGTGACACTGCAGTGCCACTCCTAGATGGGCCCGGTGTTTGTGTCGGCCACTAGGGTCGCTTATCTTACTCACACAGCTACCTCATTGCGCCTCTTTTTTTCTTTGAGTCATGTGCTGTTTGGGGAGGGTTTTTTGGAAGGGACATCCTGCGTGACACTGCAGTGCCACTCCTAGATGGGCCCGGTGTTTGTGTCGGCCACTAGGGTCGCTTATCTTACTCACACAGTCAGCTACCTCATTGCGCCTCTTTTTTTCTTTGCGTCATGTGCTGTTTGGGGAGGGTTTTTTGGAAGGGACATCCTGCGTGACACTGCAGTGCCACTCCTAGATGGGCCAGGTGTTTGTGTCGGCCACTAGGGTCGCTTATCTTACTCACACAGCTACCTCATTGCGCCTCTTTTTTTCTTTGCGTCATGTGCTGTTTGGGGAGGGTTTTTTGGAAGGGCCATCCTGCGTGACACTGCAGTGCCACTCCTAGATGGGCCCGGTGTTTGTGTCGGCCACTAGGGTCGCTTATCTTACTCACACAGCTACCTCATTGCGCCTCTTTTTTTCTTTGCGTCATGTGCTGTTTGGGGAGGGTTTTTTGGAAGGGACATCCTGCGTGACACTGCAGTGCCACTCCTAGATGGGCCCGGTGTTTGTGTCGGCCACTAGGGTCGCTTATCTTACTCACACAGCTACCTCATTGCGCCTCTTTTTATCTTTGCGTCATGTGCTGTTTGGGGAGGGTTTTTTGGAAGGGACATCCTGCGTGACACTGCAGTGCCACTCCTAGATGGGCCCGGTGTTTGTGTCGGCCACTAGGGTCGCTTATCTTACTCACACAGCTACCTCATTGCGCCTCTTTTTTTCTTTGCGTCATGTGCTGTTTGGGGAGGGTTTTTTGGAAGGGACATCCTGCGTGACACTGCAGTGCCACTCCTAGATGGGCCCGGTGTTTGTGTCGGCCACTAGGGTCGCTTATCTTACTCACACAGCTACCTCATTGCGCCTCTTTTTTTCTTTGCGTCATGTGCTGTTTGGGGAGGGTTTTTTGGAAGGGACATCCTGCGTGACACTGCAGTGCCACTCCTAGATGGGCCAGGTGTTTGTGTCGGCCACTAGGGTCGCTTAGCTTAGTCATCCAGCGACCTCGGTGCAAATTTTAGGACTAAAAATAATATTGTGAGGTGTGAGGTATTCAGAATAGACTGAAAATGAGTGGAAATTATGGTTTTTGAGGTTAATAATACTTTGGGATCAAAATGACCCCCAAATTCTATGATTTAAGCTGTTTTTTAGTGTTTTTTGAAAAAAACACCCGAATCCAAAACACACCCGAATCCGACAAAAAAAAATTCGGTGAGGTTTTGCCAAAACGCGGTCGAACCCAAAACACGGCCGCGGAACCGAACCCAAAACCAAAACACAAAACCCGAAAAATTTCAAGTGCACATCTCTACTTTTTACACATAACGGCAGACAGCATCCCCTTTTTACACATAATGGCAGACAGCGTCCCATTTTTTACACATTACGGCAGACAGCGTCCCATTTTTTACACATTACGGCAGACAGCGTCCCCTTTTTACACATAACGGTCCATTTTTTACACATTACGGCAGACAGCGTCCCATTTTTACACATAACGGCAGACAGCGTCCCCTTTTTACACATTACGGGCGACAGCGTCCCATTTTTTACACATTACGGCAGACAGCGTCCTCTGCAGGGGTTAAAGGGGCGCAGCCCCTTCCGACGGTGTGAAGAGCGCCCGTAGGGCGCGATGAAGCACCTAGTTATAATATTACGTTTTGTAGCCTCTTTAATGAGACAAAGGACTGCTAACCTGAATCGATACAGTATTTGTTCAGGTAATAATGCATGACTGAATGAATGACTAACTGCCAGCAGGTATACTACTGTATTGTTTAACTGAGTGATAAGGTGTGGTAGCTACCTGTCAGTAACCTTCTCAGCCCCTTCCCTTACATCTTCACATGAAGCTTGGACCAGATGGGAGACTGGTGATATCACAAAAGCACGGAAGAGGTTAAACTTGGAAGGTTCTCTTAATCAATGTTCACTTCCTCACTCTTTGCTTTGATGAATAAGGTTTGTCCCCAAATCTGGTATGAATAATACATCTTGGATGCCTTTGACTATGGTTTCACCTTTTATTCTCTGGCACACCGTGATTGTCCCAATTTTTGTGGCTGTAAGGACTCTATCTCCTATCCCTCTGACTGTTAGTGATGTAAACATTTTTTAATTGTAACTGAAATTACTCATGGTACCTGATTCCATATACCAACAGTCCTTCCTACGGCATTTAAAGCTGACTCATTTCTCTTATCATGCATTTTGTGCTGCACTTTTATTTGCATTTCTCAAGCTGCATTCACAGGCTTTCTGTCCCACCTAGTGACTTACGAAACACTTGTACTCAGGCTTTTTAGACTTAGTGTTCCCTGTGAGTGATGCAGAACTCTCAACCTTGGTTTCGACGGTATGCATTCTTGGAATTGAAGCAATTTTGCCCTCATGATCTCTATTGATAGCATAGATGCATTGGATCTAAAGCCACTACTAAAAAAATCAAATTCAGGCATTAAATTCTGCAACATTGCCATCGCTACCTCCTCCACGTACACAAGGATTTCTCCAGATGTCAGTTGCTGATATAGATAAAATCTTGTCAATGTACTTATTCATGTCTCTGCATGCACTCAATTTAGTACTGTACAGTGTACGTCTCAGGTTTATTCTCCTCATGAGACCTTTATCTTCATACGCTGCTTGCAGGGCTATACACATGTCATGTGCTGTTACTTTCACTTGAATTGTGGAATATACATGTTGCTCCACATTTAGACCTATGGTTCCCATGGACCTATCTACTTCATTAGGATTTGGATTGTTACCTGGATTGTGATCTTCCACAGGTTCACCCACTTCAACTGCATCTGCATAGCAAACTTCCACATGGCACAGTTCTCTGAACTTAGGGGGTAATTCTGAGTTGATTGCAGCAGCAAGTTTGTTAGCAATTGGGCAAAACCATCAAGTTGATCGCAGCAGAAATTTTTTTAGCAGTTGGGCAAAATTATGTGCACTGCAGGGAGGCAGATATAACATGTGCAGAGAGAGTTAGATTTGGGTGTGGTGAGTTCAATCTGCAATCTAAATTGCAGTGTAAAAATAAAGCAGCCAGTATTTACCTTGCACAGAAACAAAATAACCCACCCAAATCTAACTCTCTCTGCAGATGTTATATCTGCCCCCCCCCCCCCCACCCGCAGTGTATATGGTTTTGCCCAACTGCTAAAAAATTTCCTGCTGCGATCAACTTGGAATTACCCCCCATGTGCACTGCAGGGGGGGCAGATATAACATTTGCAGAGAGAGTTAGATTTGGGTGGGTTATTTTGTTTCTGTGCAGGGTAAATACTGGCTGCTTTATTTTTACACTGCAATTTAGATTGCAGATTGAACACACCCCACCCAAATCTAACTCTCTCTGCACATGTTATATCTGTCCCCCCTGCAGTGCACATGGTTTTGCCCAACTGCTAACAAATTTGCTGCTGCGATCAACTCAGAATTAGGCCCTTAGGGGGTCATTCCGAGTTGTTCGCTCGCAAGCTGCTTTTAGCAGCTTTGCACACGCTAAGCCGCCGCCTACTGGGAGTGAATCTTAGCATATTAAAATTGCGAACGAAAGATTCGCAATATTGCGAAAAGACTTCTCTGTGCAGTTTCTAAGTAGCTCGAGACTTACTCTGCCAGTGCGATCAGTTCAGTGCTTGTCGTTCCTGGTTTGACGTCACAAACACACCCAGCGTTCGCCCAGACACTCCTCCGTTTCTCCAGCCACTGCCGCGTTTTTCCCAGAAACGGTAGCGTTTTTTCACACACTCCCATAAAACGGCCAGTTTCCGCCCAGAAACACCCACTTCCTGTCAATCACATTACGATCACCAGAACGAAGAAAAAACCTCGTAATGCCGTGAGTAAAATACCTAACTGCATAGCAAATTTACTTGGTGCAGTCGCACTGCAGACATTGCGCATTAGCGACTAATTGCTCCGTTGCGACAAAAAAATAACGAGCGAAGAACTCGGAATGACCCCCTTAGTTTGGTGAAATACATCTTTTTGGGTGTGCTGATCCAATTACAGGAATGTTCTGTTTTCGTCACTTCAGTGCTCGGGTCCATAACCTATTTATATAGCCTACTGATCACAATAAGAGCACAGCAGATGTGAAAATGACTGTTCGGCCACACAGAAAGTCCTTACCCAGGTTGCTGGTTTACTACCAACAGCACACATGTAACCATGGTAATGTACAGGTTAATAGTGGTATCCAGTGGTAACACAGCAGTGGCTATAACATCGGTATATGGTCTCACGTATGGGAGCTAGGTACACAGTACTGTTACACTCTACACAGTAAAGATGGCGCCTGGTACACGTGCTCTGGTGTCATCAGGTACTTCTGGGTCCTAGTGCCCGGTTTGCATACAGCATAGGATTGCATTGCTCTCTAACAGTTTTAATGTCAATTTCTTCCAGTTTTAGGTTCCCAGTGATTTCTGAATAATGGGTTACTGCATGAAAGGTCTCATGCCTCAGACTATAAAAGAACATGAGAGGACGTGATAAGACGGCTGATAATAAATATTAGAGCACACGAAGGAAGGTATACACTTTCGCAGCGCTGCGTGTGTTTTACTAGAACAGAGCAGTTTGTTCTGCAGCAACAGCAATGCATTATTCTCTTCCACTGTAATTAACTATGTTTCTGTGCCAGCACATTAGCGATACTATGGATTCCTGCACACCAGGAGATGTTTTTGTTTGCTGCTAACCTGCCACCGTGTCTGCAAGGAACCTCAAATTATTTACTCACAAATACAATTAGCTCTACATGCCTCGGGCAGCCCTGGGAATAGTACGAGCAATACCGAGTCACGTGACCTTTCCCCATACAGCAGGTACGATGCCGTGCAAAACCTGGCACATACTGCACAGGACTTATATACGTACTGCCTTCGGAATTTTGGAATGTGAACAGATTTATTTTATTTTGTTATATTTCTTTCATAGAATCTGTTCTATGCATCATGCTCTGATAGTCACACAATAATCTGTATTTGGGGGGGAAAAAACAGAAAACTATTTGTAAATATTGTCATGTCATGTAAATGCAGCATTCTGTAAAGGTACCTTGGTATCACCTGAACCTGGATGCTGCCAAGGTACCTTTATATCACGAGCACCTGGTTACTGGACATCCCACCCTTGTATTGTACTGTATACAGTAGGTATCACTGCTTAAAGAACTTCATTTGTTGTATGTACATAATACAGATTTCTTGTTACAATAGTACGATAGATCTTAGGGCTGCGATCATTCTGGGGTCAGGTACAAATGAAACAGGCAGGGCCCCTCCTCCCCTTCTTGATCCCTCCACATAGAACTGTACCATGTACCACCCCTTAGACTCTGCGCCCAGGGTGGCAGCACTGCTCACATACCACTAGCGGGATCAGTATGAAATACCTCCAATCAAAATCCCGACGGTCGAAATCCCGACAGCAATTGACCGATGGTCAAAATCCCGACAAGGTCAAAATCCCGACATTTAAAATACCGACAAGGTCAAAATACCGACATGTAAAATGCCGACAGGTCAAATGTTGACATGAGTTTTTCATTATTTTTTGTGTGTATGTCGACATAGGTCGACATGGACACCATATAAGTGTGGCGCGTCCCCTCGCATGGCTCGCTGCGCTCTCCATGTTTCGGGCACGGTGCCTCGCTGTGCTCGGCACACTATTATATTCCCCCTCCAGGTCCACTGGGATGGTAAAGTATGAACAAGTTGGTTTCAATGAAGAACATCATGAAAAACGCATGTCGGCATTTTGACATGTCGGCATTTTACATGTCGGTATTTTGACCTTGTCGGTATTTTGTCCATGTCGGTATTTTGACCTTGTCGGGATTTTGACCGTCGGTCAATTGCTGTTGGGATTTCGACCGACGGGATTTTGATTTGAGGTAAACTGACTGCATCCCCCACTAGCTATAGCCATTACATGTCCGCAGGAAGCAGTCAGGATCCCAGCTGTAGGGAACCCGGCAGTCTTAATACCGACGCTGGGATCCCGACACTAGTCTGAATGCTGACACAGGCATTCAGAAAGGGAGCAACAGCCCGGCGCTGGAATCCCGACAACTGGATCCTGAATGAGGAGACACCGCGGCGCTGCAGAAGTAACCCATGCGGGGGAAGTAAGGTTTAGGCTGCATCCCGGGGGGTTAGGGTTAGGCTGTGTCCCGGGGGGTTAGGCTGCGTCCTGAGGGGTTAGGGTTAGGCTGTGTCCCAGGGGGCTAGGGTTAGGCTGCATCCTGGGGGGTTAGGGTTAGGCTGTGGGGAGGGTCGGTTAGGGTTAGGCACCACCGCCACGAGGCGGGAGGGTTAGGTTTAGGCAGCGGGGATGGGGGGTTAGGTTTAGGCACCTCCGGGGGGTGGTTATGGTTAGGCACAAAGGGGGGTGGTTAGGGTTAGGCTTTGGGTTAGGGGTGTGGGGAGAGGGTAGAACACCCTTTACTCACCCCTGTTGGTATTTTAAACTCCGGCATCCCGGCATCGGTAGTTCGAACGCCGGGATACCATACGCCAGAATCTCATACTGATCCCGCCTCCGCACATACCTTGAGACCTCACACATGTCCCATACATGCCCAGTCAGTGTCAGACTGGGGCATAAAGGGCCCACTGGGGGATTGCAGCGATAGGGGCCCATACTTAGGGTTATAGCCAGCCTTTAGAGGGGGTGTTGCCAGCCTGCAGAGGCTAGAAATACGCCATAGCCTCTTGCAGTATAATGGAACATACAGTACTGTATGTATTGTGTATAATACAAGTACACAGTCTGGAACCTGATTCCTAGAGGAGGAAGTGGGCCCCTTAGGCAGTGCGGGCTACCGGGGGTTACCCGTGTGGACCAGTCCAACCTGTGCTCCGTCCTGGATAATGCATGTTCCCTTCTGAAATAAGTCCTTCTCAATGCTGCAAAAAACATTTACAATCTAAGTATTTTTTGCTCAATCTGAATGTAGCCCTACTCGTTCCTTAAATCTATTTTTGTCATCTGCAGCACAGAAGTAGGGACACACGCATCTATATTCTGAGAACAATCACAGTGAGTACACGCACCATAGTGTTTCCTGCGTCAACTGATCCATAGTAAAAAAGCAATTCCACCGGCCAACTACAATGTACCTAAAACACAATGTAAATATATGTGTGTGCTGCCTGCAAAAAGAACATGATATCAGCTTATTTTTACAAAAGTCATAATATCTCTGTTTGTACTGAGAATGTAATAGCTTTTATGTTTGAAAGTCCTAAAAACGCCATCTCAGTTGCGGTCAGCGACTGTAAGACCCACTTAATTACTAAGTTTTGGTTCCAGTATGCCAAGACTTCCGCGTGCCACATTTTTTAACCTGAGTGGTGAGAAAGTGTGCCAATTAACCAGCAGGGATAAATCAGTAATTACACAAAAAATACACAAATATCAGTTCACTTATAAAACCAGTTATATTATTTACTTCATTTAATGTCTGCAGTGAAGAGGTCTTTTAGTAATTATAACGGAGCAGCCCACATGAGTGACATAGGGCCTAATTCAAGGTTGACTGCAAAACAACATTTTCCACTAATGGGCAAACCCATGTGCACTGAATGTGGGCCAGATGTAACATGTGCAGAGAGAGTTAGATTTGGGTGGGTTATATTGTTTCTGTGCAGGGTAAACACTGGCTGCTTTATTGTTACTAGAGATGAGCGCCGGAAATTTTTCGGGTTTTGTGTTTTGGTTTTGGGTTCGGTTCCGCGGCCGTGTTTTGGGTTCGACCGCGTTTTGGCAAAACCTCACCGAATTTTTTTTGTCGGATTCGGGTGTGTTTTGGATTCGGGTGTTTTTTTCAAAAAACCCTAAAAAACAGCTTAAATCATAGAATTTGGGGGTCATTTTGATCCCAAAGTATTATTAACCTCAAAAACCATAATTTACACTCATTTTCAGTCTATTCTGAATACCTCACACCTCACAATATTATTTTTAGTCCTAAAATTTGCACCGAGGTCGCTGTGTGAGTAAGATAAGCGACCCTAGTGGCCGACACAAACACCGGACCCATCTAGGAGTGGCACTGCAGTGTCACGCAGGATGTCCCTTCCAAAAAACCCTCCCCAAACAGCACATGACGCAAAGAAAAAAAGAGGCGCAATGAGGTAGCTGACTGTGTGAGTAAGATAAGCGACCCTAGTGGCCGACACAAACACCGGGCCCATCTAGGAGTGGCACTGCAGTGTCACGCAGGATGTCCCTTCCAAAAAACCCTCCCCAAACAGCACATGACGCAAAGAAAAAAAGAGGCGCAATGAGGTAGCTGACTGTGTGAGTAAGATAAGCGACCCTAGTGGCCGACACAAACACCGGGCCCATCTAGGAGTGGCACTGCAGTGTCACGCAGGATGGCCCTTCCAAAAAACCCTCCCCAAACAGCACATGACGCAAAGAAAAAAAGAGGCGCAATGAGGTAGCTGACTGTGTGAGTAAGATAAGCGACCCTAGTGGCCGACACAAACACCGGGCCCATCTAGGAGTGGCACTGCAGTGTCACGCAGGATGGCCCTTCCAAAAAACCCTCCCCAAACAGCACATGACGCAAAGAAAAAAAGAGGCGCAATGAGGTAGCTGACTGTGTGAGTAAGATAAGCGACCCTAGTGGCCGACACAAACACCGGGCCCATCTAGGAGTAGAGATGAGCGGGTTCGGTTTCTCTGAATCCGAACCCGCCAGAACTTCATGTTTTTTTTCACGGGTCCGAGCGACTCGGATCTTCCCGCCTTGCTCGGTTAACCCGAGCGCGCCCGAACGTCATCATGACGCTGTCGGATTCTCGCGAGGCTCGGATTCTATCGCGAGACTCGGATTCTATATAAGGAGACGCGCGTCGCCGCCATTTTCACACGTGCATTGAGATTGATAGGGAGAGGACGTGGCTGGCGTCCTCTCCGTTTAGAATAGATTAGAGAGACACTTGATTTACTAATTTTGGGGAGCATTAGGAGTACTCAGTAGTGTACAGTGCAGAGTTTTGCTGATAGTGACCAGTGACCACCAGTTTTATTTATAATCCGTTCTCTGCCTGAAAAAAGCGATACACAGCACACAGTGACTCAGTCACATACCATATCTGTGTGCACTGCTCAGGCTCAGGCCAGTGTGCTGCATCATCTATTATCTATATATAATATTATATATATCTGTCTGACTGCTCAGCTCACACAGCTTATAATTGTGGGGGAGACTGGGGAGCACTACTGCAGTGCCAGTTATAGGTTATAGCAGGAGCCAGGAGTACATAATATATTATATAGTGAGTGACCACCAGACACACAGTGCAGTTTATTTAATATATCCGTTCTCTGCCTGAAAAAAGCGATACACACAGTGACTCAGTCAGTCACATACCATATCTGTGTGCACTGCTCAGGCTCAGGCCAGTGTGCTGCATCATCTATATATATTATATATCTGTCTGACTGCTCAGCTCACACAGCTTATAATTGTGGGGGAGACTGGGGAGCACTACTGCAGTGCCAGTTATAGGTTATAGCAGGAGCCAGGAGTACATAATATTATATTAAAATTAAACAGTGCACACTTTTGCTGCAGGAGTGCCACTGCCAGTGTGACTAGTGACCAGTGACCTGACCACCAGTATATATAATATTAGTAGTATACTATCTCTTTATCAACCAGTCTATATTAGCAGCAGACACAGTACAGTGCGGTAGTTCACGGCTGTGGCTACCTCTGTGTCGGCACTCGGCAGCCCGTCCATAATTGTATATACCACCTAACCGTGGTTTTTTTTTCTTTCTTTATACATACATACTAGTTACGAGTATACTATCTCTTTATCAACCAGTCTATATATTAGCAGCAGACACAGTACAGTGCGGTAGTTCACGGCTGTGGCTACCTCTGTGTCGGCACTCGGCAGCCCGTCCATAATTGTATATACCACCTAACCGTGGTTTTTTTTTTCTTTCTTTATACATACATACTAGTTACGAGTATACTATCTCTTTATCAACCAGTCTATATATTAGCAGCAGACACAGTACAGTGCGGTAGTTCACGGCTGTGGCTACCTCTGTGTCGGCACTCGGCAGCCCGTCCATAATTGTATACTAGTATCCAATCCATCCATCTCCATTGTTTACCTGAGGTGCCTTTTAGTTGTGCCTATTAAAATATGGAGAACAAAAATGTTGAGGTTCCAAAATTAGGGAAAGATCAAGATCCACTTCCACCTCGTGCTGAAGCTGCTGCCACTAGTCATGGCCGAGACGATGAAATGCCAGCAACGTCGTCTGCCAAGGCCGATGCCCAATGGCATAGTACAGAGCATGTCAAAACCAAAACACCAAATATCAGTAAAAAAAGGACTCCAAAACCTAAAATAAAATTGTCGGAGGAGAAGCGTAAACTTGCCAATATGCCATTTACCACACGGAGTGGCAAGGAACGGCTGAGGCCCTGGCCTATGTTCATGGCTAGTGGTTCAGCTTCACATGAGGATGGAAGCACTCAGCCTCTCGCTAGAAAACTGAAAAGACTCAAGCTGGCAAAAGCACCGCAAAGAACTGTGCGTTCTTTGAAATCCCAAATCCACAAGGAGAGTCCAATTGTGTCGGTTGCGATGCCTGACCTTCCCAACACTGGACGTGAAGAGCATGCGCCTTCCACCATTTGCACGCCCCCTGCAAGTGCTGGAAGGAGCACCCGCAGTCCAGTTCCTGATAGTCAGATTGAAGATGTCAGTGTTGAAGTACACCAGGATGAGGAGGATATGGGTGTTGCTGGCGCTGGGGAGGAAATTGACCAGGAGGATTCTGATGGTGAGGTGGTTTGTTTAAGTCAGGCACCCGGGGAGACACCTGTTGTCCGTGGGAGGAATATGGCCGTTGACATGCCAGGTGAAAATACCAAAAAAATCAGCTCTTCGGTGTGGAGGTATTTCACCAGAAATGCGGACAACAGGTGTCAAGCCGTGTGTTCCCTTTGTCAAGCTGTAATAAGTAGGGGTAAGGACGTTAACCACCTCGGAACATCCTCCCTTATACGTCACCTGCAGCGCATTCATAATAAGTCAGTGACAAGTTCAAAAACTTTGGGTGACAGCGGAAGCAGTCCACTGACCAGTAAATCCCTTCCTCTTGTAACCAAGCTCACGCAAACCACCCCACCAACTCCCTCAGTGTCAATTTCCTCCTTCCCCAGGAATGCCAATAGTCCTGCAGGCCATGTCACTGGCAATTCTGACGAGTCCTCTCCTGCCTGGGATTCCTCCGATGCATCCTTGCGTGTAACGCCTACTGCTGCTGGCGCTGCTGTTGTTGCCGCTGGGAGTCGATGGTCATCCCAGAGGGGAAGTCGTAAGCCCACTTGTACTACTTCCAGTAAGCAATTGACTGTTCAACAGTCCTTTGCGAGGAAGATGAAATATCACAGCAGTCATCCTACTGCAAAGCGGATAACTGAGTCCTTGACAACTATGTTGGTGTTAGACGTGCGTCCGGTATCCGCCGTTAGTTCACAGGGAACTAGACAATTTATTGAGGCAGTGTGCCCCCGTTACCAAATACCATCTAGGTTCCACTTCTCTAGGCAGGCGATACCGAGAATGTACACGGACGTCAGAAAAAGACTCACCAGTGTCCTAAAAAATGCAGTTGTACCCAATGTCCACTTAACCACGGACATGTGGACAAGTGGAGCAGGGCAGGGTCAGGACTATATGACTGTGACAGCCCACTGGGTAGATGTATGGACTCCCGCCGCAAGAACAGCAGCGGCGGCACCAGTAGCAGCATCTCGCAAACGCCAACTCTTTCCTAGGCAGGCTACGCTTTGTATCACCGCTTTCCAGAATACGCACACAGCTGAAAACCTCTTACGGCAACTGAGGAAGATCATCGCGGAATGGCTTACCCCAATTGGACTCTCCTGTGGATTTGTGGCATCGGACAACGCCAGCAATATTGTGTGTGCATTAAATATGGGCAAATTCCAGCACGTCCCATGTTTTGCACATACCTTGAATTTGGTGGTGCAGAATTTTTTAAAAAACGACAGGGGCGTGCAAGAGATGCTGTCGGTGGCCAGAAAAATTGCGGGACACTTTCGGCGTACAGGCACCACGTACAGAAGACTGGAGCACCACCAAAAACTACTGAACCTGCCCTGCCATCATCTGAAGCAAGAAGTGGTAACGAGGTGGAATTCAACCCTCTATATGCTTCAGAGGTTGGAGGAGCAGCAAAAGGCCATTCAAGCCTATACAATTGAGCACGATATAGTAGGTGGAATGCACCTGTCTCAAGTGCAGTGGAGAATGATTTCAACGTTGTGCAAGGTTCTGATGCCCTTTGAACTTGCCACACGTGAAGTCAGTTCAGACACTGCCAGCCTGAGTCAGGTCATTCCCCTCATCAGGCTTTTGCAGAAGAAGCTGGAGGCATTGAAGAAGGAGCTAAAAGGGAGCGATTCCGCTAGGCATGTGGGACTTGTGGATGCAGCCCTTAATTCGCTTAACAAGGATTCACGGGTGGTCAATCTGTTGAAATCAGAGCACTACATTTTGGCCACCGTGCTCGATCCTAGATTTAAAGCCTACCTTGGATCTCTCTTTCCGGCAGACACAGGTCTGCTGGGGTTGAAAGACCTGCTGGTGACAAAATTGTCAAGTCAAGCGGAACGCGACCTGTCAACATCTCCTCCTTCACATTCTCCCGCAACTGGGGGTGCGAGGAAAAGGCTCAGAATTCCGAGCCCACCCGCTGGCGGTGATGCAGGGCAGTCTGGAGCGACTGCTGATGCTGACATCTGGTCCGGACTGAAGGACCTGACAACGATTACGGACATGTCGTCTACTGTCACTGCATATGATTCTCTCAACATTGATAGAATGGTGGAGGATTATATGAGTGACCGCATCCAAGTAGGCACGTCACACAGTCCGTACTTATACTGGCAGGAAAAAGAGGCAATTTGGAGGCCCTTGCACAAACTGGCTTTATTCTACCTAAGTTGCCCTCCCACAAGTGTGTACTCCGAAAGAGTGTTTAGTGCCACCGCTCACCTTGTCAGCAATCGGCGTACGAGGTTACATCCAGAAAATGTGGAGAAGATGATGTTCATTAAAATGAATTATAATCAATTCCTCCGCGGAGACATTGACCAGCAGCAATTGCCTCCACAAAGTACACAGGGAGCTGAGATGGTGGATTCCAGTGGGGACGAATTGATAATCTGTGAGGAGGGGGATGTACACGGTGATATATCGGAGGGTGAAGATGAGGTGGACATCTTGCCTCTGTAGAGCCAGTTTGTGCAAGGAGAGATTAATTGCTTCTTTTTTGGGGGGGGTCCAAACCAACCCGTCATATCAGTCACAGTCGTGTGGCAGACCCTGTCACTGAAATGATGGGTTGGTTAAAGTGTGCATGTCCTGTTTTGTTTACACAACATAAGGGTGGGTGGGAGGGCCCAAGGACAATTCCATCTTGCACCTCTTTTTTCTTTTCTTTTTCTTTGCATCATGTGCTGATTGGGGAGGGTTTTTTGGAAGGGACATCCTGCGTGACACTGCAGTGCCACTCCTAGATGGGCCCGGTGTTTGTGTCGGCCACTAGGGTCGCTAATCTTACTCACACAGTCAGCTACCTCATTGCGCCTCTTTTTTTCTTTGCGTCATGTGCTGTTTGGGGAGGGTTTTTTGGAAGGGACATCCTGCGTGACACTGCAGTGCCACTCCTAGATGGGCCCGGTGTTTGTGTCGGCCACTAGGGTCGCTAATCTTACTCACACAGTCAGCTACCTCATTGCGCCTCTTTTTTTCTTTGCGTCATGTGCTGTTTGGGGAGGGTTTTTTGGAAGGGACATCCTGCGTGACACTGCAGTGCCACTCCTAGATGGGCCCGGTGTTTGTGTCGGCCACTAGGGTCGCTAATCTTACTCACACAGTCAGCTACCTCATTGCGCCTCTTTTTTTCTTTGCGTCATGTGCTGTTTGGGGAGGGTTTTTTGGAAGGGACATCCTGCGTGACACTGCAGTGCCACTCCTAGATGGGCCCGGTGTTTGTGTCGGCCACTAGGGTCGCTAATCTTACTCACACAGCTACCTCATTGCGCCTCTTTTTTTCTTTGCGTCATGTGCTGTTTGGGGAGGGTTTTTTGGAAGGGACATCCTGCGTGACACTGCAGTGCCACTCCTAGATGGGCCCGGTGTTTGTGTCGGCCACTAGGGTCGCTAATCTTACTCACACAGCTACCTCATTGCGCCTCTTTTTTTCTTTGCGTCATGTGCTGTTTGGGGAGGGTTTTTTGGAAGGGCCATCCTGCGTGACACTGCAGTGCCACTCCTAGATGGGCCCGGTGTTTGTGTCGGCCACTAGGGTCGCTAATCTTACTCACACAGCTACCTCATTGCGCCTCTTTTTTTCTTTGCGTCATGTGCTGTTTGGGGAGGTTTTTTTGGAAGGGACATCCTGCGTGACACTGCAGTGCCACTCCTAGATGGGCCCGGTGTTTGTGTCACCCACCCTTATGTTGTATAAACAAAACAGGACATGCACACTTTAACCAACCCATCATTTCAGTGACAGGGTCTGCCACACGACTGTGACTGATATGACGGGTTGGTTTGGACCCCCCCCAAAAAAGAAGCAATTAATCTCTCCTTGCACAAACTGGCTCTACAGAGGCCAGATGTCCACCTCATCATCATCCTCCGATATATCACCGTGTACATCCCCCTCCTCACAGATTATCAATTCGTCCCCACTGGAATCCACCATCTCAGCTCCCTGTGTACTTTGTGGAGGCAATTGCTGCTGGTCAATGTCTCCGCGGAGGAATTGATTATAATTCATTTTAATGAACATCATCTTCTCCACATTTTCTGGATGTAACCTCGTACGCCGATTGCTGACAAGGTGAGCGGTGGCACTAAACACTCTTTCGGAGTACACACTTGTGGGAGGGCAACTTAGGTAGAATAAAGCCAGTTTGTGCAAGGGCCTCCAAATTGCCTCTTTTTCCTGCCAGTATAAGTACGGACTGTGTGACGTGCCTACTTGGATGCGGTCACTCATATAATCCTCCACCATTCTTTCAATGTTGAGAGAATCATATGCAGTGACAGTAGACGACATGTCCGTAATCGTTGTCAGGTCCTTCAGTCCGGACCAGATGTCAGCATCAGCAGTCGCTCCAGACTGCCCTGCATCACCGCCAGCGGGTGGGCTCGGAATTCTGAGCCTTTTCCTCGCACCCCCAGTTGCGGGAGAATGTGAAGGAGGAGATGTTGACAGGTCGCGTTCCGCTTGACTTGACAATTTTCTCACCAGCAGGTCTTTCAACCCTAGCAGACTTGTGTCTGCCGGAAAGAGAGATCCAAGGTAGGCTTTAAATCTAGGATCGAGCATGGTGGCCAAAATGTAGTGCTCTGATTTCAGCAGATTGACCACCCGTGAATCCTTGTTAAGCGAAATAAGGGCTCCATCCACAAGCCCCACATGCCTAGCGGAATCGCTCCGTGTTAGCTCCTCCTTCAATGTCTCCAGCTTCTTCTGCAAAAGCCTGATGAGGGGAATGACCTGACTCAGGCTGGCAGTGTCTGAACTGACTTCACGTGTGGCAAGTTCAAAGGGCAGCAGAACCTTGCACAACGTTGAAATCATTCTCCACTGCGCTTGAGACAGGTGCATTCCACCTCCTATATCGTGCTCAATTGTATAGGCTTGAATGGCCTTTTGCTGCTCCTCCAACCTCTGAAGCATATAGAGGGTTGAATTCCACCTCGTTACCACTTCTTGCTTCAGATGATGGCAGGGCAGGTTCAGTAGTTTTTGGTGGTGCTCCAGTCTTCTGTACGTGGTGCCTGTACGCCGAAAGTGTCCCGCAATTCTTCTGGCCACCGACAGCATCTCTTGCACGCCCCTGTCGTTTTTTAAAAAATTCTGCACCACCAAATTCAAGGTATGTGCAAAACATGGGACGTGCTGGAATTTGCCCATATTTAATGCACACACAATATTGCTGGCGTTGTCCGATGCCACAAATCCACAGGAGAGTCCAATTGGGGTAAGCCATTCCGCGATGATCTTCCTCAGTTGCCGTAAGAGGTTTTCAGCTGTGTGCGTATTCTGGAAACCGGTGATACAAAGCGTAGCCTGCCTAGGAAAGAGTTGGCGTTTGCGAGATGCTGTTACTGGTGCCGCCGCTGCTGTTCTTGCGGCGGGAGTCCATACATCTACCCAGTGGGCTGTCACAGTCATATAGTCCTGACCCTGCCCTGCTCCACTTGTCCACATGTCCGTGGTTAAGTGGACATTGGGTACAGCTGCATTTTTTAGGACACTGGTGACTCTTTTTCTGAGGTCTGTGTACATTTTCGGTATCGCCTGCCTAGAGAAATGGAACCTAGATGGTATTTGGTACCGGGGACACAGTACCTCCAACAAGTCTCTAATTGGCTCTGCAGTAATGATGGATACCGGAACCACGTTTCTCACCACCCAGGATGCCAAGGCCTCAGTTATCCGCTTTGCTGTAGGATGACTGCTGTGATATTTCATCTTCCTCGCAAAGGACTGTTGGACAGTCAATTGCTTGGTGGAAGTAGTAAAAGTGGTCTTACGACTTCCCCTCTGGGATGACCATCGACTCCCAGCAGCAACAACAGCAGCGCCAGCAGCAGTAGGCGTTACACGCAAGGATGCATCGGAGGAATCCCAGGCAGGAGAGGACTCGTCAGAATTGCCAGTGACATGGCCTGCAGGACTATTGGCATTCCTGGGGAAGGAGGAAATTGACACTGAGGGAGTTGGTGGGGTGGTTTGCGTGAGCTTGGTTACAAGAGGAAGGGATTTACTGGTCAGTGGACTGCTTCCGCTGTCACCCAAAGTTTTTGAACTTGTCACTGACTTATTATGAATGCGCTGCAGGTGACGTATAAGGGAGGATGTTCCGAGGTGGTTAACGTCCTTACCCCTACTTATTACAGCTTGACAAAGAGAACACACGGCTTGACACCTGTTGTCCGCATTTCTGTTGAAATAGTTCCACACCGAAGAGCTGATTTTTTTGGTATTTTCACCAGGCATGTCAACGGCCATATTCCTCCCACGGACAACAGGTGTCTCCCCGGGTGCCTGACTTAAACAAACCACCTCACCATCAGAATCCTCCTGGTCAATTTCCTCCCCAGCGCCAGCAACACCCATATCCTCCTCATCCTGGTGTACTTCAACACTGACATCTTCAATCTGACTATCAGGAACTGGACTGCGGGTGCTCCTTCCAGCACTTGCAGGGGGCGTGCAAATGGTGGAAGGCGCATGCTCTTCACGTCCAGTGTTGGGAAGGTCAGGCATCGCAACCGACACAATTGGACTCTCCTTGTGGATTTGGGATTTCGAAGAACGCACAGTTCTTTGCGGTGCTACTGCTTTTGCCAGCTTGAGTCTTTTCATTTTTCTAGCGAGAGGCTGAGTGCCTCCATCCTCATGTGAAGCTGAACCACTAGCCATGAACATAGGCCAGGGCCTCAGCCGTTCCTTGCCACTCCGTGTGGTAAATGGCATATTGGCAAGTTTACGCTTCTCCTCCGACAATTTTATTTTAGGTTTTGGAGTCCTTTTTTTACTGATATTTGGTGTTTTGGATTTGACATGCTCTGTACTATGACATTGGGCATCGGCCTTGGCAGACGACGTTGCTGGCATTTCATCGTCTCGGCCATGACTAGTGGCAGCAGCTTCAGCACGAGGTGGAAGTGGATCTTGATCTTTCCCTAATTTTGGAACCTCAACATTTTTGTTCTCCATATTTTAATAGGCACAACTAAAAGGCACCTCAGGTAAACAATGGAGATGGATGGATACTAGTATACAATTATGGATGGACTGCCGAGTGCCGACACAGAGGTAGCTACAGCCGTGGACTATTGTACTGTACTGTGTCTGCTACTAATATAGACTGGATGATAATGAGATGTAGTATGTATGTATAAAGAAGAAAGAAAAAAAAACCACGGGTAGGTGGTATACAATTATGGATGGACTGCCGAGTGCCGACACAGAGGTAGCTACAGCCGTGGACTACCGCACTGTGTCTGCTGCTAATATAGACTGGTTGATAAAGAGATGTAGTATGTATGTATAAAGAAGAAAGAAAAAAAAACCACGGGTAGGTGGTATACAATTATGGACGGACTGCCGAGTGCCGACACAGAGGTAGCTACAGCCGTGGACTACCGTAATGTGTCTGCTGCTAATATAGACTGGTTGATAAAGAGATGTAGTATGTATGTATAAAGAAGAAAGAAAAAAAAACCACGGGTAGGTGGTATACAATTATGGATGGACTGCCGAGTGCCGACACAGAGGTAGCTACAGCCGTGGACTACCGTACTGTGTCTGCTGCTAATATAGACTGGTTGATAAAGAGATGTAGTATGTATGTATAAAGAAGAAAGAAAAAAAAACCACGGGTAGGTGGTATACAATTATGGATGGACTGCCGAGTGCCGACACAGAGGTAGCTACAGCCGTGGACTACCGTACTGTAATGTGTCTGCTGCTAATATAGACTGGATGATAATGAGATGTAGTATGTATAAAGAAGAAAGAAAAAAAAACCACGGGTAGGTGGTATACAATTATGGATGGACTGCCGAGTGCCGACACAGAGGTAGCTACAGCCGTGGACTACCGTACTGTACTGTGTCTGCTGCTAATATAGACTGGATGATAATGAGATGTAGTATGTATAAAGAAGAAAGAAAAAAAAAAACCACGGGTAGGTGGTATACAATTATGGATGGACTGCCGAGTGCCGACACAGAGGTAGCTACAGCCGTGAACTACCGTACTGTGTCTGCTGCGACTGGATGATAAATAATGATGTAAAAAATATATATATATCACTACTGCAGCCGGACAGGTATATATTATATAATGACGGACCTGCTGGACACTGTCTGTCAGCAGAATGAGTTTTTTATTTTATAGAATAAAAAAACACCACACAAGTCACACGACGTGTGTTTAACTTTTACAGGCAGACATTCACAATACAATATAGTATACTATATACTGGTGGTCAGGTCACTGGTCAGTCACACTGGCAGTGGCACTCCTGCAGAAAAAAAGTGTGCACTGTTTAATTTTAATATGTACTCCTGGCTCCTGCTATAACCTAACTGCTCCCCAGTCTCCCCCACAATTAAGCTGTGTGAGCACAGTCAGATATTATACATAGATGATGCAGCAGCACACTGGGCTGAGCACAGATATGGTATGTGACTGAGTCACTGTGTATCGTTTTTTCAGGCAGAGAACGGATTATATTAAATAATATAAAACTGCACTGGTGGTCACTGGTCAGTCACTAGTATAACTAACTAATACTATCAGCAAAATTCTGCACTCTCTGTCTGAGTACTCCTCCTAAGCTCCAGTAAATGAAGTGTCACTGTCTCACTCTGTCACTAGTATAACTAACTAATGCTATCAGCAAAATTCTGCACTCTCTGTCTGAGTACTCCTCCTAAGCTCCAGTAAATGAAGTGTCACTGTCTCACTCTCACTCTCCTATCTATTTCTTCTCTAAACGGAGAGGACGCCAGCCACGTCCTCTCACTATCAATCTCAATGCACGTGTAAAATGGCGGCGACGCGCGGCTCCTTATATAGAATCCGAGTCTCGCGATAGAATCCGAGCCTCGCGAGAATCCGACAGCGTCATGATGACGTTCGGGCGCGCTCGGGTTAACCGAGCAAGGCGGGAAGATCCGAGTCGCTCGGATCCGTGTAAAAAAAGCTGAAGTTCGGGCGGGTTCGGATTCCGAGGAACCGAACCCGCTCATCACTAATTGTTACACCGCAATTTAGATTTAACTTTGAACACACCCCACCCAAATCTAACTCTCTCTGCACGTTACATCTGCCCCCCACCCCCACCCCCTGCAGTGCACATGGTTTTGCCCATTAGAGGAAAATGCTGTTTTGCAATCAACCGTGAATTAGGCACTTAATGCACCAAGTTTTGATGTCTTGGTGCTGTGAAAGGCAGCCATCATTCTGAATAATTATAATACCATTGTATCAAAGACAATTGTGAAGATTGATTAAAAGCATGTGAACTCTGATAAAGCCAATTAAAGAAACAAAAACATAGGTTGTAACCTCACTGGAAACTCACAGAGATTGGCAGAATTGTCCAAGCAGAGCTCTTTCTCCCATACACTGTCTCCTGAGACCACCAAGTGGGTTCGGAAGATACACTACTGGAAAATGGCAAGGGGTCGGTGTGGTGGTAATGTAGCACAGTGTGACTGATAGCACTGAGGTAAGCATGACCTTCTCCTATGTACATGCACTATTTTCCTGAGTCTTGTGTGGTAGTTATTCAATTCTTCAAAACCATCATCAGTAAAACCATTGACCATTAATGATGAGTTGATGACACCCTTGGATGACCAGTTCTATTTCACTCCACAGAGAACATCTACCTTCACAATCTCTAAGGGTGGGTTGGGGGTTGGCGTAGGGGGGGAAGGGGTGTGTGGCTGTAATAACACTGTTAATTCTACCACACTGGCCACAGTATAAAATCTTGTTAGTCAAATGATGGAGAATGATGAAAAGGAAAAAAAAACTTGTTGATACTTTCATTAGTGTAATAAAACTTGTATCGTTGATAAAACAGCATATCAGTAAGTAGCAGACTGGTCAGATATCAGTGCCAGTGGCGGAACTACCGTCAGTGCAAGCAGTGCCTTGCACTGGGGCACGCCACTGTCCAGGGGCCCAAAGCCAGCGCGGCATGTAGTGAGTCAAGCTGAGTCATTACATGCCGCTGTCCGCCGCCTGCCGAGGAGAGGAGCATTGCGCCACGGGGGAGGGTGGGGGACAAGGAGTAGGAGGGAGGTGGAGGAGGAAGCCGCAACAGCGCTGTGTAATTGGTGGAGGCGCTGCTGCTGCTGTCCCTCTCCTTCACCATAGGCTGTCCTCCGCCGCTGTGAATGCTGGGAAGCACATCCCAGCATTTACAGCGGCGGAGGACAGCCTATGGGGAAGGAAAGGGACAGCAGCAGCAGCGCCTCCACCAATTACACTCCGCTGCTGCGGCTCCCTCCTTCTCCTTCTCCCCTGCCCGGGATCATCATCTGCCATCAAGCTGCACCGAGGAGCCTGACTGCCAGCGGAGACAGTAAGTATAATCTTTTCTTTCTGTCTATCTATCTATCTATCTATCTGGGAGATTTTAACTATCCAGAGATAAACTGGAAAAACGATTCATGTGATACTGCTAGGGGCAATATGTTTTTAAACACACTAAATGATAACTACCTAGTCCAACTAATTGAGGAACCAACTAGGTACAATGCAATCTTAGACCTGGTATTAACAAACAATCAGGATTTGGTATCGGGTATTATAGTAGGGGAACCCATAGGAAACAGCGACCATAATATGGTCACATTCAATATCAGTTTCTACAAACAGCCCTATACTGGCTCAACTAGGACTTTAAATTTTAGCAAAGCAAATTTTGAAATGATGAGGGTATTTTTCAGGGATATTGAATGGGAAGGTTTGTTTTTAGGAAAAAATACTACGGAGAAATGGGAGGTACTAAAATTCCTGCTAGCTAAAAATACACTCAAATATATTCCTATGAGTAGCAAAAAAGGGAATAAAAATCATAAACCGATGTGGCTTAACAAAAAGATTAAGGAACTTATGGGCAAGAAAAGGCGAGCATTTAAAAAATACAAATCTGACGGGGAAGCAGAGTCATTTCAGCACTATAAGGAATGTAACAAAAATTGCAAAAAGGAAATAAGAGCGGCTAAAGTAGAAACTGAAAAACTAGTAGCAAAGGAAAGCAAAGCAAATCCCAAAAAATTCTTTAAATACATCAATAGCAAGAGATTAAAAAAGGAGAGTATAGGCCCTTTGAAGGACACGTTGGGAGTCTTAAGCAAAAATGATAATGACATAGCGAACACACTAAATGAGTTTTTTTCAACAGTATTCACTAGAGAGGACCCAATTCAGGGACTGACACACAATCTCAATAAGGACAATATCACACTGATAGGTACTTATTTAAGCGAGGAAGTAGTCTGTCACCGATTAAAACATTTAAAGATTAATAAATCACCAGGGCCCGATGGTATTCATCCAAGGGTTCTAATGGAGCTTCACTCTGAACTGGCAAAACCGCTATCTCTGATCTTTGAGGATTCAGTTATATCAGGTATGGTTCCCAAAGACTGGCGTGTAGCGGAAGTAGTGCCTATATTCAAAAAGGGAAGTAAAGCTGAACCAGGTAATTATAGACCAGTTAGTCTTACATCTATAGTGGGGAAAGTATTGGAAGGTATTCTAAGAGATAGTATTCAGAAGTTCCTTGAAACCAATAAGGTCATTAAAAGGAATCAACATGGGTTTATGAAGGACAGATCCTGTCAAACCAACTTACTTGGCTTTTATGAAACAGTAAGCGCAAACCTAGATCAGGGTAAAGACGTGGATGTAATCTTTTTAGACTTTGCCAAAGCGTTTGATACTGTACCACACATGAGACTTATATACAAGCTACAAGAATCAGGGCTAGGAAGCACAATATGCACTTGGGTCAAAAACTGGTTAGATAATAGGAAGCAGCGCGTTGTGGTTAATGGATATTTTTCAACTTGGACTGAAGTGCTAAGTGGTGTGCCGCAAGGCTCAGTATTAGGACCGCTATTGTTCAATATTTTCATTAACGACCTAACAGAAGGTCTAGAGAGCATGGTGTCAATTTTTGCAGATGATACCAAATTGTGTAAGGCTATAAATACAGAGGAGGATGCCGAGTCTCTTCAGAACGACTTAGATAAATTAGAAGCATGGGCAGCCAAATGGAGAATGCGCTTCAACACAGACAAGTGTAAGGTAATGCACTGTGGTAACAAGAACAAAAATTACACCTACCTACTAAATGGGGTAAAACTAGGGGATTCTGTACTGGAAAAGGACTTAGGTGTCCTCATAGATAGCAAGCTAAGCAGTAGTACCCAAAGTAGGACTGCAGCAAAGAAGGCTAATAAGATATTAGCATGCATAAAACGGGGTATTGATGCTAGGGACGAGAGTATTATACTCCCATTATATAAATCACTAGTGAGGCCACACCTTGAATACTGTGTACAGTTCTGGGCACCGTACTACAAAAAGGATATCCTGGAGCTTGAAAAGGTACAAAGGAGGGCGACCAAACTAATTAAGGGCATGGAGACGATGGAATACAAGGAAAGGCTTGAAAGACTAGGCATGTTTACATTGGAAAAGCGGAGACTAAGAGGGGATATGATCAACATCTACAAATATATAAGGGGACAATACTCAGAGCTTGCGCGGGACCTGTTTTTGGTTAGATCAACACAGAGGACTCGTGGACACTCGCTCAGGTTAGAGGAGAGGAGATTCCGCACAATACGGCGTAAAGGCTTTTTCACGGTAAGGACAATACGTGTTTGGAATTCCCTGCCCGAGGGAGTTGTAATGGCGGAATCTGTCAACACCTTTAAGAATGGGTTAGATAAATTCCTATTGGATAAGGATAGTCATGCATTATAGTTACTATTTAGTCAAATCATCATGCAGAGGACACCACAAATAGGTTGAACTCGATGGACAATTGTCTTTTTTCAACCTCAGATACTATGTTACTATGTTACTATGTATATCTATCTATCTATCTATCTATCTATCTATCTATCTATCTATATATTCTGTCTGTCTGCCTTAATGTGTTAAAAGGGGGACGCTGTCGGCCGTAATGTGTAAAAAGGAGACGCTGTCTGCCGTAACGTGTAAAAAAAGGGACGCTGTCTGCCGTAATGTGTAAAAAGGGACGCTGTCTTGCGTTATGTGTAAAAAGGGGACGCTGTCTGCCGTAATGTGTAAAAAGGGGGCACTGTCTGCCGTTACGTGTAAAAAAGGGGACACTGGCCCTCATTCCGAGTTGTTAGCTCGTTCTTTTTCTTTGCATCGGTGCGATAACTCGCAAACTGCGCATGCGCAATGTTCGCAGTGCGCCTGCGCCAAGTAAATTAGCACAAAAGTTGGGTATTTTACTCACGGCTTAACGAAGATTTTTCATCGTTCTGGTGATCGGAGTGTGATTGACAGGAAGTGGGTGTTTCTGGGCGGAAACTGACCGTTTTATGGGAGTGTGCGAGAAAACGCAGGCGTGTCAGGGAAAACGCGGGAGTGTCTGGAGAAACGGGGGAGTGGCTGGGCGAACGCTGGGTGTGTTTGTGACGTCAAACCAGGAACGAAACTGACTGAACTGATCGCAGTGTAGGAGTAAGTCTCGAGCTACTCAGAAACTGCTAAGAAATTTCTAGTCTAGTCTAGTCTATTCGCAATTCTGCTAATCTTTCGTTCGCAATTCTGCAAAGCTAATATTCACTCCCAGTAGGCGGCGGCTTAGCGTGTGCAAAGCTGCTAAAAGCAGCTAGCAAGCGAACAACTCGGAATGAGGGCCACTGTCTGCCGTTATGTGTAAAAAGGGGGTGCTGTCTGCCGTAATGTGTAAAAAGGGGATGCTGTCTGCCGGAATGTGTAAAAAGGGGACGCTGTCTGCCTTAATGTGTAAAAAAGGGGACGCTGTCTGCCGTAATGTGTGAAATGGACGCTGTCTGCCGTTATGTGTAAAAAGGGGATGCTGTCTGCCGTAATGTATAAAAAAAGGGGGACTGTGCTGTAATGTGTAAAAAAGGGTACGCTGTCTGCCGTAAGGTGTAAAAAGGGGGACACTGTCACCGTAATGTGTAAAAAAGGGGACGCTGTCTGCCGTAATGTGTAAAAAAGGGGACGCTGTCTGCCGTAATGTGTAAAAAAGGGGACGCTGTCTGCCGTAATGTGTAAAAAGGGACACTGTCTGCCATTATGTGTAAAAAGGGGACGCTGTCTGCCGTAATGTGTAAAAAAGGGGACGTTGTCTGCCGTAATATGTAAAAAAGGGGACGCTGTCTACCGTAATGTGTAAAAAGAGGACGTTGTCTGCCGTAATGTGTAAAAAAGGGGATGCTGTCTGTTGTAATGTGTAAAAAGGGACGCTGTCTGCCGTAATGTGTAAAAAAGGGGATGCTGTCTGCCGTTATGTGTAAAAAGGGGACGCTGTCTTGCATTATGTGTAAAAAGGGGACGCTGTCTGCCGTAATGTGTAAAAAATGGGGACTGTCTGCTCTAATGTGTAAAAAAGGGGACGGTGTCTGCATAATGTGTAAAAAGGGGATGCTGTCTGCCGTAAGGTGTAAAAAGGGGACACTGTCTGCCATAATGTGTAAAAAGGGGACGCTGTCTGCCGTAATGTGTAAAAAGGGGAAGCTGTCTGCCGTAAGGTGTAAAAAGGGGGACACTGTCACCGTAATGTGTAAAAAAGGGGACGCTGTCTGCCGTATTGTGTAAAAAAGGGGACGCTGTCTGCCTTAATGTGTAAAAAGGGACACTGTCTGCCATTATGTGTAAAAAGGGGACGCTGTCTGCCGTAATGTGTAAAAAGGGGACACTGTCTGCCATAATGTGTAAAAAAGGGGACGCTGTCTGCCGTAATGTGCAAAAAGGGGACGCTGTCTGCCGTTATGTGTAAAAAAGGGAACGCTGTCTGCCGTTATGTGTAAAAAAGGGGACGCTGTATGCTGTAATGTGTAAAAAGGGGACGCTGTCTGCCGTAATGTGTAAAAAGGGGACGCTGTCTGCCGTAATGTGTAAAAAAAGGGTGACTGTCTGCCGTAATGTTTAAAAAGGGGATGCTGTCTGCCGTAATGTGTAAAAATGGGGACGCTGTCTGCCGTAATGTGTAAAAAGGGGACGCTGTCTGCCGCTATGTGTAAAAAAGGGGACGCTGTCTGCCGTTATGTGTAAAAATGGGACGCTGTCTGCCGTAATATGTAAAAAAGGGGATGCTGTCTGCCGGAATGTGTAAAAAAAGGGGACTGTCTGCTGTAATGTGTAAAAAGGGGACGCTGTCTGCCGTAATGTGTAAAAAGCGGAATCTGTCCGCCATAATGTGTAAAAGGGGACGCTGTCTGCCGTAATGTGTAAAAAAGGGGACGCTGTCTGCCGTTATGTGTAAAAATGGGACGCTGTCTGCCGTAATGTGTAAAAAAGGGGATGCTGTCTGCCGTAATGTGTAAAAAAAGGGGACTGTCTGCCATAATGTATAAAAAGGGGACGCTGTCTGCCGTAATGTGTAAAAAGGGGAATCTGTCCGCCATAATGTGTAAAAGGGGACGCTGTCTGCTGTAATGTGTAAAAAGGGAACGCTGTCTGCCGTAATGTGTAAAAAGGGAACGCTGTCTGTCGTAATGTTTAAAAAGGGGAATCTGTCCGCCGTAATGTGTAAAAGGGGCTCTACCTGGTGTAGTGGTGCTACTGTGCGGCGTAATTTGATTAATGGAGACTACTGTGCACCGTTATATGAATTTGTATTATTTTGTGGCCATGCCCCTATATTATTTGCGCGCGCCTGCGGCGCGCACTTCCCCTGTTTTTCATAGAGGGGGGGCTCCGATGCCATTTCTTGCACACAGCGTTAAAATGTCTAGTTATGGCACTGTTGCTAGGTATCCATTTCCCTGGCCCTGAGCAGGTCCCCCTCACCAGATTGTCTCCAGGGGTGAGGGGGTGGACTTGGATGGGATGGGGTGGGGTGGGGGAGCCCAAAGCATTTTGTCGCACCTGGACCCACCGCTTGCTAGTTCCGCCACTGATCAGTGCCCTCGCTACATGACGTGTTTCATATTCTCCTTCCGCCTCTATCATCAACCTTTATTTTTTACCTGTAATCTTTCTCATTTAGCCACTATCTGTAACTTTTGTTTGAGCTTTTCACACTCAATCATGTTAAATATTTTTATAACCTCTTACTATCACAGTCCATACTCAGTGTCACCTTATGACAACCTCCCTATTATTTACTCATCTTCTTTTAACTTAATTACCTTTAATTATCAATGTCACCATAATCACACGCCAACTATTGAATACCAACCTCTCCCCACACACACACACACACACATACACCTACAGTACCTGCACGTTTTCTCTAATTCACAATAATAAATCGATTGTAATGATTTTCACCACCCCTCTTCTTTTTTTTATCAATGACCACCCCTGACATCTATATGCAAGACATCCAGCTATTCCAGTCAGCTCATCCTGGCTTTGAACAGCCCAGTATAACATATCTATAGGTTTACCAGGTGGAGGACACAGTATCCCACGCACCCTTTTCGCAACCACGAAACGCATCGGTGTACAGCACCTGTTATTCTCCAGCAAATGTTGCCAGAGAGGACGCAATTGTAGCAGCTAATATTAACACAAAAGCTTTTTATATGGTTTTCTTAGCAAAGTGACTTGTTAGAAAATGAAACAGAGGGTATTGTGACTTATAAAGCCGAAATAAAAACAAATTATTCATGTGTGTCAAATATACACAGGGATCTTGCAGAAGAAAATAAAATAACTCAATTGTCACCTTGGAAACAACTTCAAAAATTGAAAGTAGATCAAGACAATCTGTTTCCTGTGACAAAACCTCAATGAATCACCGTACCCTTACTTGTTATAATATCTGCAGCTCCTGAAGTGACAGAATATACAGGCTTATATTTACGTATCTTGCCTAACACTGTATGTATTCAATGTTATACATTGTTGGGAGAGATGTATCAAATCTTGGAGAGAGAGAAAATTAATTAGCTGTCCAAAGCAACCAATATGTTTCTAATGGTCATTTCAAAGACTGCGCTAGATAAGTGACAGAGGCTTCTTGGTTGCTTTCGGCAACCACTGCCGGATTATAGGAGGGGCGACAGGGGCGGTCGTCCCAGGGCTCTTAAACCACATAGGTACCCCCCTGTGGTTTAAGAGCATTTTTTAAATGATGCAGCATCGTGCCGGCCAGCCCTCCCTCCACCAGCATGAGGCTGGCTGTCAGCAGGGTGCTTTCAAAGGTGCCACTGTGCCCAGCCCCAGAAGCATCCTGACCTGGTCGTATGCAGGTGCCACACAGCGCAGCTTCGTGAAGGTGTCTAATCCTCCAGCATGGCAGGATAAGGCACCAATACCAGTCTCACTCCTCATCGTGGGTACACCCTCGTACCTCCACTCTCCCGGTGATCGCGGGTGCACCCCATACTTTCACCCACCCCCGGCGTTCGTGGGTTACCTCCACCCTCCCGGCGATCACAGGTGCACCTCCACCCTCCTGGTGATCGCAAGTGCACCCCCGAACCTCCACCCTCCAGCCCCCTCAGGACAATGAAGCGTGGGAATATTTATAATAACTTTGACAATTTTTATGATGGGGCCCCCACACGTGTGTTGCCCAGGGACCCCCACAGATCTTAATCCGGCCCTGTCGGCAACATACAGTATCCTCTGTATCTCTCACCACAACTTGATACATCTCCCCCCATTAAAACACAAACAAGGACATATGATGTCATCCACCTATATACCATACTTTCCGATACTGTATGAGACACATCATCGTATAAGCATTTGTATACACCTACAATATTCTCTCTCTAATTTCTCTTACGTCCTAGAGGATGCTGGGGACTCCGTAAGGACCATGGGGTATAGACGGGCTCCGCAGGAGACATGGGCACTATAAAGAACTTTAGAATGGGTGTGCACTGGCTCCTCCCTCTATGCCCCTCCTCCAGACCTCAGTTAGATCCTGTGCCCAGAGGAGATTGGGTGCATTACAGGGGAGCTCTCCTGAGTTTCTCTGAAAAAGAATTTTGTTAGGTTTTTTATTTTCAGGGAGCACTGCTGGCAACAGGCTCCCTGCATCGTGGGACTGAGGAGAGAGAAGCAGACCTACTTAAGTGATAGTCTCTGCTTCTTAGGCTACTGGACACCATTAGCTCCAGAGGGAGTCGGAACGCAGGTCTCCCCTCGCTGTTCATTCCAGAGCTGCGCCGCCGTCCTCCTCGCAGAGCCGGAAGATAGAAGCCGGGTGAGTATAAGAAGAAAAGAAGACTTCAAGGCGGCAGAAGACTTCAGATCTTCCCTGAGGTAAGCACGCAGCGGTAACGCTGCGCGCCATTGCTCCCACACAACACACACTAGCAGGCACTGATGGGTGCAGGGCGCAGGGGGGCGCCCTGGGCAGCAATATAAACCTCTAAGGCTGGCATATGAGTATTATAGGCTGCGGAGGCAGTAGTTATATAAATCCCTCGCCAGTATTATAAAATTGAGCGGGACCGAAGCCCGCCGCTGGAGGGGGCGGAGCTTGGTCCCACAGCACTAACCAGCGCCATTTTCTCCACAGAGCACTGCAGAGAAGCTGGCTCCCCGGACTCTCCCCTGCTGAACACGGTGACACAGGGCAAAAAAGAGGGGGGGGGCACTTGTAAGGCGCAGTGAGTGTTTTATACATAATTATATGAAAAAGCGCTATATATTCTGGGAATTTGTTTTCCGGTGTCAGTTGGCGCTGGGTGTGTGCTGGCAGACTCTCTCTCTGTCTCTCCTAAGGGCCTTATTGGGGGACTATCTCCAGATAAATATCCCTGTGTGTGTGGGGGTGTCGGTACGAGTGTGTCGGCATGTCTGCAGCGAAAGGCTCATCTAAGGAGGAGGTGGAGCAGATGATTGGGGTGTCTCCGTCGGCAACGCCGACACCTGATTGATTGGACATGTGGAATGTTTTAAATGCAAATGTGACCTTACTGCATAAGAGGTTGGACAAAGCAGAGTCCAGGGAAAAAACAGGGAGTCAACCCATGGATTTGACTGGGTCACAGGGCCCTGCAGGGTCTCAAAAACGTTCTCTATCCCAAATAGCAGACACTGATACGACACGGATTCTGACTCCAGTGTCGACTACGATGATGCAAGGTTACACCCAAGGGTGGCCAAAAGTATTCATTATATGATTATTGCAATAAAAGATGTTTTGCATATCACAGATGACCCGTCTGTCCCTGACACGAGGGTGCGCATGTATAAGGAAAAGAAACCTGAGGTGACGTTTCTCCCATCTCATGAGCTGAACGAGTTATTTGAAAAAGCTTGGGAAACTCCAGACAAGAAACTGCAGATTCCCAAGAGGATTCTTATGGCGTATCTTTTCCCTGCACAGGACAAGGTACAGTGGGAATCCTCGCCCAGGGTGGACAAGGCTTTAACGCACTTGTCCAAGAAGGTGACGCAACCGTCTCCCGACACGGCAGCCCTCAAGGATCCTGCTGATTGCAGACAGGAAACTACCTTAAAATCTATTTATACACATACGGGGGCTTTACTCAGACCGGCAATAGCATCGGCATGGGTATGTAGCGCGGTTGCAGCTTTGACAGATACCTTGTCAGCTGACATTGATACCCTAGATAGGGATACCATTTTATTGACCTTCGGTTACATTAAAGACGCAGTCTTATATATGAGAGACGCTCAGAGAGACGTTGGGCTGCTAGGTTCAAGAGCCAACGCCATGGGGATTTCTGCTAGGCGAGCCCTGTGGACCCGCCAATGGACGGGTGATGCAGACTCAAAGAAGCATATGGATGTTTTACCTTACAACGGTGAGGTTTTATTTGGGGAAGGTCTCGCTGACCTGGTTTCCACAGCTACAGCGGGTAAATCTACCGTTTTACCTTTTTGTTCCCCAACAGCAAAAGAAAACTCCACAGTATCAGATGCAGTCCTTTCGGTCGCATAAGTCCAGAAGAGGTCGGGGCTCATCCTTCCTCGCCAGAGGTAAGGGTAGAGGGAAAAGAATGCCTGCGACGGCAGTTCCCAGGAACAGAAGTCCTCCCCGGCTTCTACTAAATCCACCGCATGACGCTGGGGCTCCACTGAGGGAGTCCGCACCGGTGGGGGCACGTCTTCGACTCTTCAGCCAGGTTTGGCTTCTGTCAGACGTGGATCCTTGGGCAATGGAAATTGTATCCCAAGGCTACAAACTAGAATTCGAAGAGGTGCCCCCTCGCCGATTTTTCAAATCGGCCTTGCCAGCTTCTCCCCCAGAGAGGGAAGTAGTGTTAGCTGCAATTCAAAAGCTGTGTCAACAGCAAGTGATTGTCACGGTTCCCCTAGTCCAACAGGGAAAAGGCCAAGGGTACTATTCAACCCTGTTCGTAGTCCCGAAGCCGGATGGCTCGGTCAGACCCATTTTAAATCTGAAATCCCTAAACCTGTAATTGAAAAGGTTCAAATTCAAGATGGAATCGCTCCGGGCAGTGATCTCCAGTCTGGAAGGGGGGGATTTTATGGTGTCACTGGACATAAAGGATGCATACCTTCATGTCCCCATATATCCTCCTCATCAGGAGTACCTGAGATTCGCTGTACAGGACTGTCATTACCAGTTTCAGACGTTGCCGTTTGGGCTTTCCACGGCCCCGAGGATTTTCACAAAGGTGATGGCGGAGATGATGGTGCTTCTGCGCAGGCAGGGAGTCACAATTATCCCGTACTTGGACGATCTCCTGATATAAGCGAGATCGAGAGATCAATTGCTGAAAAGCGTGTCACTCTCCCTGAGAGTGCTACAACAGCACGGTTGGATTCTAAATCTGCCAAAGTCGCAATTGATTCCAACGACTCGACTATCATTCCTAGGCATGATTCTGGACACGGAACAGAAGAGGGTTTTGTCCCAATGGAGAAAGCCCAGGACCTCCAGAACATGGTCAGAGACCTGCTAAAATCAAAAAGAGTGTCGGTTCATCAATGCACTCGAGTTCTGGGGGAAATGGTGGCAGCCTACGAGGCCATCCCCTTCGGCAGGTTTCATGCGAGGACATTTCAGTGGGACCTTCTGGACAAGTGGTCGGGGTCCCATCTACAAATACATCAGAAGATAAGCCTGTCCCCCAGGGCCAGGGTGTCTCTCCTGTGGTGGCTGCAGAGTGCTCACCTTCTAGAGGGTCGCAGATTCGGCATTCAAGACTGGGTTCTGATAACCACGGACGCGAGCCTCCGAGGATGGGGAGCAGCCACACAAGGAAAGAATTTTCAGGGACTGTGGTCAAGCCAGGAGGCTTGTCTACACATCAACGTACTGGAATTAAGGGCCATATACAACGGCCTACGACAAGCGGAGAATCTTCTTCGCGATGTACCGGTTCTGATTCAATCAGACCACGTCACAGCCGTGGCTCATGTAAACCGCCAAGGCGGGACAAGGAGCAGAGTGGCAATGGCGGAAGCCACCAGGATTCTGCGCTGGGCAGAAAGTCATGTAAGCGCTCTGTCAGCGGTATTCATTCCGGGAGTGGACAACTGGGAAGCAGACTTCCTTAGCAGACACGATCTCCATCCAGGAGAGTGGGGACTTCATCAAGAAGTCTTTGCAGAGATAACAAGTTTTTGGGGACTTCCTCAAATAGATATGATGGCATCACGCCTCAACAAGAAGCTTCGGAGGTATTGTGCCAGGTCAAGGGACCCTCAGGCAGTAGCGGTGGACGCCCTGGTGACACCATGGGTGTTTCAGTCGGTCTATGTGTTCCCTCCTCTTCCTCTCATCTCAAAAATATTGAGAATCATAAGACGAAAAAGAGTACAGACAATACTCATTGTCCCAGATTGGCCTCGAAGGGCCTGGTATTCAGATCTTCAGGAGATGATCACAGAAGATCCGAGGCCTCTTCCTCCCAGGGAGGACCTGTTGCAGCAGGGACCCTGCGTTTTCCAAGACTTACCGTGGTTACGTTTGACGGCATGGCGGTTGAACACCGAATCCTAGCGGAGAAGGGTATTCCGGAAGAAGTCATCCCTACTCTGATAAAGGCTAGGAAGGAAGTGACGGAGAAACTTTATCACCGTATCTGGAGGAAGTATGTATCTTGGTGTGAAGCCAAGAATGCTCCTACGTAAGTTTTTCACTTGGGTCGTTTTCTCCACTTTCTACAGACAGGAGTGGATATGGGCCTAAAGCTAGGCTCCATTAAGGTACAGATTTCGGCCCTATCCATATTCTTCCAGAAGGAATTGGCTTCTCTCCCAGAAGTCCACACTTTTGTAAAGGGAGTGCTACACATCCAACATCCTTTTGTGCCCCCAGTGGCACCATGGGACCTTAACGTGGTGTTACAGTTCCTAAAATCTCACTGGTTTGAACCTCTTCAAACGGTTGAATTAAAGTTTCTCACTTGGAAAGTGGTCATGTTTTTGGCCTTGGCATCTGCAAGGCGGGTGTCCGAATTGGCGGCCTTATCTCATAAGAGCCCCTATCTCATTTTCCATGAGGATTTAGCAGAGTTGAGGACTCGTCCTCAATTTTTGCCTAAGGTGGTGTCATTGTTTCATATGAACCAACCTATTGTGGTGCCTGTGGCTACGGGAGACTTGGAGGATTCCAAATCCCTTGATGTAGTCAGGGCCTTAAAGATTTACATAGCCAGGACGGCTCGGGTTAGGAAAACAGAGGCACTGTTTGTCCTGTATGCAGCCAACAAGGTTGGCACTCCTGCTTCTAAGCAGACTATTGCTCGCTGGATCTGTAACACAATTCAGCAGGCTCATTCTACGGCAGGATTGCCACTACCAAATTCAGTTAAGGCCCATTCCACTAGGAAGGTGGGTTCTTCTTGGGCGGCTGCCCGAGGCGTCTCGGCTTTACAGCTTTGCCGAGCAGCTACCTGGTCGGGGTCAAACACTTTTGCAAAGTTCTATAAGTTTGATACCCTGGCTGAGGAGGACCTTGCGTTTGCTCAGTCGGTGCTGCAGAGTCATCCGCACTCTCCCGTCTGGTCTGGAGCTTTGGTATAAACCCCATGGTCCTTACGGAGTCCCCAGCATCCTCTAGGACGTAAGAGAAAATAAGATTTTAAACCTACCGGTAAATCTTTTTCTCCTAGTCCGTAGAGGATGCTGGGTGCCCGTCCCAGTGCGGACAAAATCTGCAAGGCTTGTATATAGTTGTTGCTTACATAAGGGTTATGTTACAGTTGAGATCAGTCTCTGGCTGATACTGTTTTGTTCATACTGTTAACTGGTTGCGTATATACCAGGTTATACGGTGTGGATGGCGTCCGCTTCCACTGTCCATGAGAGTAAGTCCCAGTGTAAGACTTCTACTGAAAGCCAGACAGTACAGATATAGTATTTTTTATATTACAAAGCTAAACAACTGAGTATTCTTATGTGCAGGGAATGACTTATCATCAGAACAATACATTTTCATAAGATGACTTTCAGAGGAGAATAAAACTGGTGAAAGGCATAATACAGTTTTATTTTACATGGTGCGTAGGCAGACTGCTGATATAGAGCCACCGTAGCAATCCGCTGGCCCAGCTTTGCTCAAATGAAGATACTAATAACCAAATGGAAACAATTAGTTTGAGTTTAAGCGAATTAATCCAATTTTAATTAAATTAGACTTTATAATAATAACAAGTAGAAAGTCAATTAAGCGTGCAATAATTTTTAATATGTCTAACACGCTTCTGAACAGTACATTTCAAATTAAAAACATTAAACGTTAAATTGCAACTTTTGCATACCAACAAAAATGTGTCCACACATGTACGTTTCCACAACTGTATTCTGAGTTGTGCATATCGTATAATGGGGGTCATTCCGAGTTGACCGCTCGCTAGCTGTTTTTAGCAGCCGTGCAAACGCATTGCTGCCGCCCACTGGGGAGTGTATTTTCGCTTTGCAAGTGTGCGAACGCTTGTGCAGCAGAGCACTTGCAAAATCATTTTGTGCAAAACAAGACAAGCCCTGTAGTTACTCTTCGTGTGCGTTGATTTTAACGATGGAGGGACGGCTTTTGACGTCACACACCCGCCCAGCGTTCACCCAGCCACTCCTGCATTTTCCCTGGCACGCCTGCGTTTTTCCAAACACTCCCTGAAAACGGTCAGTTGCCACCCAGAAACGCCCCCTTCCTGTCAATCTTCTTGTGTCCTCCAGTGCGACTGAAAGCTTCGCTAGAACCTGTGCAAAACCACAAAGGACTTTGGGGGTCATTCCGAGTTGATCACTCGCTAGCTAGTTTTAGCAGCCATGCAAACGCTATGCCGCCGCCCACTGGGAGTGTATTTTAGCTTAGCAGAAGTACGAACGGTTGTATCGTAGAGCGTCGGCTACAAAAATTGTTTGTGTAGTTTCAGAGTAGCTTCAGACCTACTCAGCGCTTGCGATCACTTCAGACTATTCAGTTCCTGCGTTTTTCCTGGCATGCCTGCGTTTTTCCGCACACTCCCTGAAAATGGTCAGTTGCCACCCAGAAATGCCCCCTTCAAGTCAATCACTCTGCGGCAAGCAGTGCGACTGAAATGCATCGCTAGATCCTGTACAAAACGGCATCGTTCATTGTGCCCGTAAGTCGCGCGTGCGCATTGCGCCGCATACGCATGCGCAGAACTGCCGATTTTTAGCCTGATCGCTGCAAACAAATTCAGCTAGCGATCAACTCGGAATTACCCCCTTTGTACCCGTACGTTACGCGTGTGCATTGCGGTGCATACGCATGCGCAGATTAGCCTGTTTTTTCACTGATCACTGCGCGGCAAACAACGGCAGCTAGCGATCAACTCAGAATGACCCCCAATATGTCTGCTAGACAGAAAAACAGTTGTCGTCGGCGATGCCAATAGCACCGCACATCTGTGTGTATCTAGCAAACAAAAGCCCCTATATGTACAGTAGCAGAGTTATTCCTTAGCCAAGGAAACATTTTTGAACTAAGAACCTCTTTGAGCAACCTTGCTTTACTTTAAGAATAAGCTGAAAAAAACAACGCATTTGCCTGCGTAATATACTGACGTTACACACATCCATAATCATAATAATTGCTTTTCTATTTCAGCGATGCTCTTTGGCTATTCACAATTCCAAAATTCATCCTAATAAAACTTGAGGATTTCTCTCGTCTGAACAGCTGTAATTTGAATAAAAGTTCTGATTACACTTAAAGTGAATAAGTAATGAATAAATCACTTCATTTGATTCATCAATCTCTAAACATCTTTGCTGAAGCCTCTCATTAACGTGACCTGTGACAGATTTAAATGGGTTTTCTACAAACTACAGTATGTAACAGAGATCTGGACCCCAAAATGTCCTTTTTCATATTTGGGAAGAAGTTACAGTAAATTGGAGAGTTTTACCTTACACAAACTTTCATTATTGTGGAGTCCATAGACAAATTTGTGATTGGTTATTTCCATTTGAGCCCAACTTATTTATTATTATTTATTCCCTCTGCTGCTTGCAGTCATGTCAGTCATTCTCCTCATGGGTCCCAAACGCACCCACATTAATGCAAGGTGTATAGATTTTATGTATATGAAAGTGAGGCATCTTCATTGTGCAATACTTAGCATCTTCTGTTTGGAGGATCAGGGTGTGTTAGGGCTTCCTTGCCCAGTGCACGGTAAGTGCATAACTCCGCCTTGTTAATTGGTGGGAGGATCTAGGTGTGTTAGGGCTTCCAAGTCTACTATATAGTGGGCACATAACTCTGGCTTGTTTCATGGTGGGGGGCTCTGGGTGTGTTGCAGCTTACTTGTCTAGTGTATGGTGCATAACTCTGCCTTGTTGCATGGTGGGAGGATCTGGGTGTACTAGGGCTTCCTTATCTAGTTATTGGTGGGCACATAACTCCGCCTTGTTGCATGGTGGGAGGATCTGAGGTGTTAGGGTTTCCTCATCTAATGTACGGTACTGTAGGTGCATAACTCCGCCTTGTTACATAGTGGGAGGATCTGGGTGTATTAGGGCTTCCTTGTCTAGTGTACTGTAGGTACATAACTCCGCCTTGTTACAAGGTGGGAGGATCTGGGGTGTTAGGGTTTCTTTGTCTAGTGTACGGTACTGTAGGTGCATAACTCCGCCTTGTTACATGGTGGGAGGATCTGGGTGTATTAGGGCTTCCTTGTCTAGTGTACTGTAGGTACATAACTCCGCCTTGTTACAAGGTGGGAGGATCTGGGGTGTTATGGTTTCTTTGTCTAGTGTACGGTACTGTAGGTACATAACTCTGCCTTGTTACATGGTGGGAGGATCTGGAGTGTTAGGGTTTCCTTGTCTAGTGTACTGTACTGTAGGTACATAACTCTGCCTTGTTACATGGTGGGAGGATCTGGGGTGTTAGGGTTTCTTTGTCTAGTGTACGGTACTGTAGGTGCATAACTCCGCCTTGTTGCATGGTGGGAGGATCTGGATGTGTTAGGGCTTCCTTGTCTAATTTCCGGTGGGCACATAACTCCGCCTTGTTACATGGTGGGAGGATCTGGGGTGTTAGAGTTTCCTCGTCTAGTGTACGGTACTGTAGGTGCATGACTCCACCTTGTATCATGGTGGGAGGATCTGGGGTGTTAGGGTTTCCTCGTCTAGTGTACGGTACTGTTAGTGCATAACTCTGCCTTGTTGCATGGTGGGAGGATCTGGGTGTACTAGGGCTTCCTTATCTAGTTATTGGTGGGCACATAACTCCGCCTTGTTGCATGGTGGGAGGATCTGTTGTGTTAGGGTTTCCTCGTCTAGAGTACGGTAGGTGCATAACTCCACCTTGTTACATGGTGGGAGGATCTGGGTGTGTTACGGCTTCCTTATCTAGTGTACGGTGGGCACATAACTCCACCTTGTTACATGGGGGTAGGATCTGGGTGCGTTAGGGCTTCTTCGTCTAGTGTATGGTGGGCATATAACTGCCTTGTTGCATGGCGGAAGGATCTTGGTGTGTTAGGGCTTCTTCGTCTAGTGTATGGTGGGCATATAACTGCCTTGTTGCATGGCGGAAGGATCTGGGTGTGTTAGGGCTTCCTCGTCTAGTGTATGGTGGGCACATAACTCCGCCTTGTTACATGGTGGGAAGATGTTAGGGTTTCCTTGTCTAGTGTACGGTGGGTGCATAGCTTCCCCTTGTTACATGGCAGGAGGATCTGGGTGTATTAGGGCTTCCTCGTCTAGTATACGGTGGAGGATCAGGCTGTTTTGGGTAGTAGGTGCATAACTCCACCTTGTTACATACCCATATGCAAAAACAAGATTTCATGTCTCTGACATGATTATTTGAATGAGATACAAGTAGTAGAGAGGTAGCATTTAGCTAGATGTGTCTTTCCAGGTGAAGATCCTATGAGCATTATTCTCTCAGCAAAAGAAGTAGACTGTCCTATATCCTTATAGGTGATAGAAACCAAGGGGCAGATTCAGAAGCTGAAGCTGGAGACCACATATCCCCACCATATCAGTCTACATCTCTCCGCCTAGGACACGTGAACTACGAAGAAGAGTAACTGTAAATTCAGAAGCTGCAGCCGGAGGCACCGCTCATTATCTTGCCAGCCTGCACTACCAATTACATTAACAGAGTGCCACTAGCCCACTCACAGGAGCTGGACACCATACCTACTATCACTTGGACATCACTCAGTGGATACCACCTCTGGTTCACATTATATTGATAATATGTAATATGACTCTGTACATGACCAAGTGAGCATTTTCCTTCAATTTCTGTATAATAGTCTTCATCCACCTCTAATATCTTTTGCATAGTCATCTCCATCCATCTCTAGTATCTTCAAATAGTCATCACCTCCATATGTAATATCTTCTGCATAGACATCTCCATTCTTCCTGGATATCTTCTGCATAACAATATATATCCATCCATCCACACACCCATTTCCATTATCTTCTGTAAAGTCATCTCCATCCATATCTACTATCTTTTGCATAGTCCTCTCCATCCATCTCTAATACCTTTTGCATTGTCATCTGCATCCATCTCTAATAACTTCTGCAAAGTCATTGTAATCGATCTAAAATATCTTCTGCAAAGTCATCATCATCCATCTCTAATATATTCTGCAAAGCCATCGTCATCCATCTCTAATATCTTCTGCAAAGTCAACGTCATCCATCGCCAATATCTTCTGCAAAGTCATCATCATCCATCTCCAATATCTTCTGCAAAGTAATCGTCATCCATCTCTAATATTTTCTGCAAAGTCATCATCATCCATCTCCAATATCTTCTGCAAAGTCATCTCCCTCCATCTCTAATATCTTCTGCATAGTCATCTCCCTCCAGCTCTAATAAATTACTTATCACAAACCACTCCTGCAACTGTCGCAATTGCAGAACGACCGTCGAAGAGTATAAGATGAAGCAACTAAACACATTCCCTCCATCCTTCTTGCCCTGTATTCAGAGACCTGGGCCAAATGCCACCTGGGAACTAAATGGATGGTCAACAGTGGTACATATATATTGTTCTCTGGTCACATCACATCTGAAGGCAAGACCATAGCCCTGGGATGAGAATAATATTGTATTGTCCAACACATATATCTGCTCATTAAAATGAAAGGCTTTAAGAATGACCAAATGCATACAAAATTAACATTAAATAGAGAAAATGGTATGCGCGTGTGTGTGTGTGTTTGTGTGTACGTTTTTAAAAATGCTATTTTGTCTTTACCAGATAACAGCAGCATACTCTGCTGACAGACTCAGGAAATTCTCATAATTAACCTAAAGAAATAATTGTCCTGGGTATAATATACTTCACAGTAACTCATCAATTAATTTGAGATGCTGGTTTCCAGAAAATACAGCACCAAGAGTATAGTTCAATGTCTAATCAGCTTATTGTAGTCATTACCTGCAGAACAACTAATTCCGATGTTATTTCGTCAATCTATATTATCCAAGTCTTCTAATACTCCTCTCATTAAATTTATTTCTTCATGTAACATATTGATTTGTCCCGGAATTTCTTTTTAATCCGCTGTCGCAATTTCTAGTTTTCACTCCAGTTTGGTAGTTTCAGTGTTGAAGCAAGTAATTTCTTTTCATTAGTTAGAAACTCGTGTAAGTCACTGCTGTTACCTTTTACAGCTGCCAAGCAACATTATTCTAAATCGATTTCCCAGGCTCTACTGGTACAATCAATTTTTAAAATTGGCTGGTAGATGGGGCCTCGCACTCTGCTTACTGCTCCTTAGTTCTTCGGTGTATCACTTTGTTTTATTTATTTGCTTTACAGAACTTTTGTGTATACAGTAAGTATAGTAACCTGTACAGTACTGTATTTTACTGTTAGATGGCTTAAGCTGACAATGCTCGCCATCTGTTCCAGAACAGCTTCAACGGCTGTTCTTGATTTGGTCCACCCAGCTTCATTGCAACCTGCTCCAGTATGTAGCGAATAACTTCCCTTGTAAATAAACTCTGGGTTCACAGAATAAATCAGTTTTTTGGGGGGGATTTACTAAAGGTCGAGTTTTGTCGATTGGCTGTTTTTTGCCAAAAACATACAATTTTGCTGATCGCAAATCTTGTAAGGATTAATTGGCATGTCAAATACGACTTTGAACTCCAATTCATGACAAATCACCCTTGATACAAACATTGTTACAATAACATTTATATCAGTGGAAGTTGCACATTTACTAAGAATCCCCTCTGCAAATGCGCAAGAATTTGCACCAAAATCACCTCAAATTTGCACCTCAATGCAAAAAAAAATCAATGTACGGTTTTTTTTTTTAAGTGTCTTGACATGTGAATACCATTTTTTCACTAAGTCCCATCAAAATTGCACAAAAAACCCACCTCGATGCACCACTTCCAAAATGTAACTTGAAAACCATTTTAATTATGACCAAACCAATCAAAATGCTAGTAGAAGCCCAACAAGTTACCTGCAGCATGTGGGCTGCACCAGCTGACTGAAAGGAGCAAGAAACAGAACAGAGAGAGCAATCGGAATGTGTTTGGTGATTTTGTCACTTTATGGCGACTTGTGGTGCGAATTAAGGTGCGACATGTGGTGCAAATTGAGGCGTGATCACCTTCGTGTTGGCTTGTGTCTTCTGAGGCATTTTACTGCTAATTACAGTGCATTCAAATGTGACTTCTGAAGGGACTTCCCATGCGAAAGCCGCAAACTCAACACAAAACGCACACGTGACAATATACACTGCTGAAAGACAAAGACGCAAGTGAAAACACTTGCTAGTAAATGTGAATTTTTGTTCTGGTGATAAGGGGCGATTTCTAATTTCACCCAAAATCGATTTTTAGTAAATTTCCCTTCCCGGTGTCTCCTAATTCATATATCGGGAAAGAGCATATTTGAGGGAATCTTCCCATTGGCTTAATTGGGGCAAAATGAAGGGGTGTACTCAAAATGTCGATGACAACAACCATGTTGAAATCCATGTCGACACCACCAGCAGTTCAAACACAGTGATTCTCAACCTTGGTCCTCAAGGTGCACTGACAGTCCAAGTTTTAAGGATATCCACACTTGAGCACAGGTGATTAAATGAAATAACTGAGGTACTAATTAAGTATCCTCTGATTGAGCATGAATAGCCTTAAAACTAGAGATGAGCGGGTTTGGTTTTACTCGGATTTACCCGAATCTCCTTATTGGCTCACGGACGTCACGTGTTTTGGTTAGCCAATTAGAAAAATCCAGAAAAAATAAGATTTTAAACCTACCGGTAAATCTTTTTCTCGTAGTCCGTAGAGGATGCTGGGGACTCCGTAAGGACCATGGGATAGACGGGCTCCGCAGAAGACATGGGCACTTTAAGAAAGACTTTAGGTTTGGGTGTGCACTGGCTCCTCCCTCTATGCCCCTCCTCCAGACTTCAGTTAGAGAAACTGTGTCCAGAGGAGACGGACAGTACGAGGAAAGGATTTTTGTTAAACCAAGGGCAAGATTCATACCAGCCCACACCATTCACACCGTAGAACTTGTGATAAACTAACCAGTTAACAGTATGAAAAAACAACATAGCATCAGTCGGAGACCGATGAAAACAATAACATAACCCTTATGTAAGCCAAACTATAAACAAGTCTTGCAGAAGTAGTCCGCACTTGGGACGGGCGCCCAGCATCCTCTACGGACTACGAGAAAAAGATTTACCGGTAGGTTTAAAATCTTATTTTCTCTTACGTCCTAGATGATGCTGGGGACTCCGTAAGGACCATGGGAATTATAGCAAAGCTCCCAAACGGGCGGGAGAGTGCGGATGACTCTGCAGCACTGATTGAGCAAACAGGAGGTCCTCCTCAGCCAGGGTATCAAACTTATAGAACTTTGCAAAGGTGTTTGAACCCGACCTAGTAGCAGCTCTGAACAGCTGTAGTGCCGAGACCCCTCGGGCAGCCGCCCAAGACGAGCCCACCTTCCTAGTGGAATGGGCCTTGACCGATTTTGGTAACGGCAATCCAGCCGTCGCATGCGCCTGCTGAATCATGTTACAGATCCAGCGAGCAATAGTCTGCTTTGAAGCAGGAGCGCCAACCTTGCTGGCTGCATACAGGACAAACAGTGCTTCTGTTTTTCTGACTCTAGCCGTTCTGGCCACGTAAATTTTCAAAGCCATGACCACATCAAGGGACTCGGAATCCTCCAAGTCACGTGTAGCCACAGGCACCACAATATGTTGGTTCATATGAAAAGATGACACCACCTTAGGCAAAAATTGAGGACGGGTCCGCAATTCCGCTCTATCCATATGGAAAACTAGATAGGGGCTTTTATGAGACAAAGCCGCCAACTCCGACACTCGCCTAGCCGAAGCCAAGGCTAACAACATGACTACCTTCCAAGTGAGATATTTTAACTCCACCGTTTTAAGTGGTTCAAACCAGTGCGACTTAAGGAAACTCAACACCACCGGAGGTACAAAAGGAGGCTGAATATGCAGCACTCCCTTCACAAAAGTCTGTACTTCTGGGAGAGAAGCCAATTCTTTTTTTAATTAAAATGGATAAGGCCGAAATGTGAACCTTAATGGAGCCTAATTTTAGGCCCAAATTCACTCCAGTTTGTAGGAAGTGAAGGAAACGGCCCAGATGGATTTCTTCCGTAGGAGCATTCCTGGCCTCACACCAAGAAACATATTTTCGCCATATACGGTGATAATGTTTAGCTGTCACATCCTTCCTAGCCTTTATCAGAGTAGGAATGACCTCATCCGGAATGCCCTTTTTCCCTAGGATCCGGCGTTCAACCGCCATGCCGTCAAACGCAGCCGCGGTAAGTCTTGGAACAGACCGGGCCTCTGTTGCAACAGGTCCTGTCTTAGAGGAAGAGGCCACGGATCTTCTGTGAGCATCTCCTGCAGATCCGGATACAAGGCCCTTCGTGGCCAATCTGGAACAATGAGAATTGTCTATACTCCTCTTATTATTCTCAACACCTTTGGGATGAGAGGAAGAGGAGGAAACACATAGACCGACTGGAACACCCACAGTGTTACTAGGGCGTCCACAGCTACCGCCTGAGGGTCTCTTGACCTGGCGCAATACCTCTGCAGCTTTTTGTTGAGGCGGGACGCCATCATGTCTATCTGGGGCAGTCCCCACTGGCTTGCAATCTGTGCGAAGACTTCCTGATGAAGTCCCCACTCTCCTGGATGCAAGTCGTGTCTGCTGAGGAAGTCTGCTTCCCAGTTGTCCACTCCCAGAATGAACACTGCTGACAATGCGCTTACATGATTTTCCGCCCAGCGAAGAATCCTGGTGGCTTCCGCCATTGCCACTCTGCTCCTTGTGCCGCCCTGGCGGTTTACATGAGCCACTGCGGTGATGTTGTCTGACTGGATCAGAACTGGTAAGTCGCGAAACAAGGTCTCCGCTTGACGAAGGGCGTTGTATATGGCCCTCAGCTCCAGGACGTTGATGTGAAGACAAGTCTCTTGACTTGACCAAAGACCCTGGAAGTTTCTTCCTTGTGTGACTGCTCCCCAACCTCGGAGGCTCGCATCCGTGGTCACCAGAACCCAGTCCTGAATGCCGAACCTGCGACCCTCTAGAAGGTGAGCACTCTGCAGCCACCACAGGCGAGATACCCTGGCCCTGGGGGACAGGGTGATCAACTGATGAATCTGTAGATGTGACCCGGACCACTTGTCCAGTAGGTCCCACTGAAAGGTCCTCGCATGGAACCTGCCGAATGGAATGGCCTCGTAAGATGCCACCATCTTTCCCAGGACTCGAGTGCAGTGATGCACTGACACCTGTTTTGGTTTCAATAGGTTCCTGACCAGAGTAATGAGTTCTTGAGCCTTTTTGCATTGGAAGATAAACCCTTTTCTAGTCCGTATCCAGAATCATGCCCAAGAAGGTCAGACGAGTCGTGGGAACCAGCTGCGACTTCGGGATATTGAGAATCCAGCCGTGTTGCTGTTCACCTTCAGTGAAAGTGACACGCTGTTCAGTAACTGCTCTCGTGATCTCGCTTTTATGAGGAGATCGTCCAAGTACGTGATAATTGTGACTCCCTGCTTGCGCAGGAGCACCATCATTTCCGCCATTACCTTGGTGAAAATTCTTGGGGCCGTGGAAAGCCCAAACAGCAACGTCTGAAATTGGTATTGACAATCCTGTACCGCAAATCTCAGGTACGCCTGATGAGGTGGATATATGGGAACATGAAGGTATGCATCCTTTATGTCCAGAGATACCATAAAATCCCCCCCTTCCAGGCTGGCGATGACCGCCCTGAGTGATTCCATCTTTAACTTGAACCTTTTCAAGTATAGGTTCAGGGATTTTAAATTTAGAATGGGTCTGATCGAACCATCCGGTTTCGGGACTACAAACAGGGTTGAGTAATATCCCCTCCCTTGTTGAAGTAGGGGAACCTTGACCACCACCTGTTGAAGATACAATTTGTGAATTACATTTAACACTATCTCCCGTTCTGGGGGAGAAGTCGGTAGGGCCAATTTGAAAAACCGGCGAGGAGGCACCTCTTCGAATTCCAGCTTGTAACCCTGAGAAACAATTTCTATTGCCCAGGGATCCACCTGTGAGTGAACCCAGATGTGGCTGAAAATTCGAAGACGTGCCCCCACTGGGGCGGACTCCCTTAGCGGAGCCCCAGCGTCATGCGGTGGATTTTGTAGAGGCCGGGGAGGACTTCTGTTCCTGGGAACTAGCTGTGTTGTGCATCTTTTTTCCTCTGCCCTTACCTCTGTCAAGAAAGGACGCACCTCGTACTCCCTTGTTTCTTTGTGACAGAAAGAACTGCATTTGATAATGTGGTGCTTTCTTAGGTTGTGCGGGAATATAAGGCAAAAAATTTGATTTACCAGCTGTAGCTGTGGAGACCAGGTCCGAGAGACCTTCCCCAAACAATTCCTCCCCCTTGTAAGGTAAAACCTCCATATGCCTCTTTGAGTCGGCATCACCTGTCCACTGCCGGGTCCATAGGACTCGTCTAGCAGAAATCGACATAGCGTTGATTCTAGAACCCAGTAGACCAATGTCTCTTTGGGCATCTCTCATATATAAGACGGCATCTTTTATATGTCCTAGGGTCAATAAGATGGTATCCTTATCCAGGGTTTCAATTTCCGCTGATAAGGTATCTGTCCATGCTGCTACCGCACATCTTTTATATGTCCTAGGGTCCGCTGATAAGGTATCTGTCCATGCTGCTACCGCGCATCTTTTATATGTCCTAGGGTCAATAAGATGGTATCCTTATCCAGGGTTTTCAATTTCCGCTGATAAGGTATCTGTCCATGCTGCTACCGCGCTACACACCCAAGCCGACGCAATAGCCGGTCTGGGGACTGAGGGGAGAGAAACAGACCTACTTTAATGTTAGGCTCTGTTTCTTAGGCTACTGGATCCCTAAGGGTAGCCGTATCTTGGGATGGCAGCGCTACCTTTTTGGATAAGCGTGTCAACGCTCTGTCCACCCTAGGGGAGGATTCCCACCGTATCCTGTCCGTTGGCGGGAAAGGATACGCCATAAGAATCCTTTTGGGAATCTGCAGTTTTTTGTCCGGAGATTCCCAAGCTTTTTCACATAACTCGTTCAGCTCATGTGAGGGAGGAAAGGTTACCTCAGGTTTCTTTCCCTTATACATGTGTACCCTCGTGTCAGGGACAGGGGGTTCCTCTGTGATGTGCAAAACGTCTTTTATTGCAATAATCACATATCGAATACATTTAGTCACTTTTGGCTGTAACTTTGCATCATCGTAGTCGACACTGGAGACAGAATCCGTGTCGGTATCTGTGTCTACTATTTGGGATAGTGGGCGCTTTTGAGACCCAGTAGGTCCCTGCTACATAGGGACAGACATGGGTTGACTCCCTGGCTGTTCCCTATCTTCCGCTTTGTCTAATCTTTTGTGCAATAAATTTACATTACCACTTAAAACATTCCACATATCCATCCAGTCAGGTGTCGGCGTTGTCGTCGGAGACACCACATTCATTTGCTCCTCCTCCTCCTCCCTAGGAAAGCCTTCTACCTCAGACATGTCGACACACGCGTACCGACACACCACACACACAGGGAATCCTCTTATCTGAAGACAGTTCCCCCACAAGGCCCTTTGGAGAGACAGAGAGAGAGTATGCCAGGAAAAAACACACACAAAATGTTTACCTAGATAACGCCAAATATGTGCCCCCCCCCCTCCCCCTTCTTTAAAACCCTCTTTCACCGTGGATAAGCAGGGGAGAGTCCGGGGAGCTTCCTCTCAGCGCTGTGCTGTGGAGAAAAATGGCGCTGGTGAGTGCTGAGGAAAAAGCCCCGCCCCCTCGGCGGCTGGCTTCTGTCCCGCTCAAAAATCTAAAACCTGGCTGGTGCTCTTTATATATACAGTGCCCAGCTGTATATATATATACTTTTGCCAGGTTTATTGCTGCCCAGGGCGCCCCCCCTGCGCCCTGCACCCTTAAAAGTCACTGCCGTTTGTGTGTGCTGTGTGGGAGCAATGGCGCACAGCGTTACCGCTGTGCGTTACCTCAGTGAAGATCTGAAGTCTTCTGCCGCCTCTGAAGTCTTCTTTCTTCTCATACTCACCCGGCTTCTATCTTCCAGCTCTGCAAGGAGGACGGCGGCGCGGCTCTGGGACGGACTGCGAGGGTGAGACCTGCGTACCGATCCCTCTGGAGCTAATGGTGTCCAGTAGCCTAAGAAACAGAGCATAACCTTAAAGTAGGTCTGTTTCTCTCCCATCAGTCCCCACGATGCAGGGAGTCTGTTGCCAGCAGGCTCCCTGAAAATAAAAAACCAAAAAATATACTTTCTTTCAGGAAACTCAGGAGAGCTCCCTGTAATGCACCCAGTCTCCTCTGGGCACAGTATCAAACTGAGGTCTGGAGGAGGGGCATAGAGGGAGGAGCCAGTGCACACCCAGATCTAAAGTCTTTCTTAAAGTGCCCATGTCTCCTGCGGAGCCCGTCTATCCCATGGTCCTTGCGGAGTCCCCAGCATCCTCTAGGACGTAAGAGAAAAAGTACTTACGATAATTCTGGCGTTAAGAACCGAGTAAATCCGAACCCGCTCATCTCTACTTAAAACTCGGATTGTTAATGTGCCTTGGGGACTGACACTGGGGATCACTGCTATAACAGATGGAGCAGGATTTCTTGTTCATACGCTCATGGAGCAAAGGGGTATTTATACTGGGAGCAGTGTGTGCGGTGCACACAGGCCCCCGGACCCACACTGCATACATCCTACACTCATTTTTTTCAACACTTACCCTCCGGAGACCCACTCCGCAGCAGAAATCACTGGGTAAAATGGTGCAGCAGCCATTTTCCCGGTGTCTTGTGCATGCCCAGTAGGAATATCACCGGGAAAATGGGCGCTGTGCCATTTTCCCAGAGACCGGTGCATGCGGACTACACTCTGCCAAGTCAAGAACACCGCTGGCTAAAAAGTAGGGGGCCCAGACGGAGACTGCAGTCGGGGCTCCTCCTCTCTGAAGACGCCCCTGCTATTAAGGATAAATCTGGGATTCCTGCAGTTAGATATAAACTAGAGATGAGCGGGTTCGGTTCCTCGGAATCCGAACCCGCCCGAACTTCAGGTTTTTTACACGGGGCCGAGCGACTCAGATCTTCCCGCCTTGCTCGGTTAACCCGAGCGCGCCCGAACGTCATCATCCCGCTGTCGGATTCTCGCGAGGCTCGGATTCTATTGCGAGACTCGGATTCTATATAAGGAGCCGCGCGTCGCCGCCATTTTCACACGTGCATTGAGATTGATAGGGAGAGGACGTGGCTGGCGTCCTCTCCGTTTATAGAGAAGAGAGTGAGACTAGAGTAGAGAGAGACACAGTATTTACTTTAGTAATTTTGGGGAGCATTAGGAGGAGTACTACTACTTGCTGAAGTGATAGTGTGACTGTATATCTGACTTGTGGGGGAGACAGTGGGGAGCAGTTAGAGTCTGAGAGCAGGAGTACATATTTTAACGTACAGTGCACACTTTTGCTGCCAGAGTGCCACACTGCCATTGTGACCACACTGACCACCAGTATATATTGTGATTGTCTGCTTAGGAGTACTACTTGCAAGTTGCTGATAGTGTGACCAGTGACCTGACCACCAGTTTAATTAATCACCACCAGTTTAATATATATATATATATATATATATATAATTGTATATAATATATATATAATTGTATACCACCTACCCGTGTTTTTTTTTCTTTCTTTCTTCTTGATACATACTACTATAGTAGCTTACTGTAGCAGTCTGCGGTGCTGCTGAGCTGACAGTGTCCAGCAGGTCCGTCATCAGTCATTACATAATAAATATATATACCTGTCCGGCTGCAGTACTAGTGATATTATATATATATATATATTAATTTCATCTCATTATCATCCAGTCTATATTAGCAGCAGACACAGTACGGTAGTCCACGGCTGTAGCTACCTCTGTGTCGGCAGTCGCTCGTCCATCCATAATTGTATACCACCTACCCGTGTTTTTTTTTTCTTTCTTCTTGATACATACTACTATAGTAGCTTACTGTAGCAGTCTGCGGTGCTGCTGAGCTGACAGTGTCCAGCAGGTCCATCATCAGTCATTACATAATAAATATATATACCTGTCCGGCTGCAGTACTAGTGATCTTATATATATATATATATTAATTTCATCTCATTATCATCCAGTCTATATTAGCAGCAGACACAGTACGGTAGTCCACGGCTGTAGCTACCTCTGTGTCGGCAGTCGCTCGTCCATCCATAATTGTATACCACCTACCCGTGTTTTTTTTTTTTCTTTCTTCTTGATGCATACTACTATAGTAGCTTACTGTAGCAGTCTGCGGTGCTGCTGAGCTGACAGTGTCCAGCAGGTCCGTCATCAGTCATTACATAATAAATATATATACCTGTCCGGCTGCAGTACTAGTGATATTATATATATATATATATTAATTTCATCTCATTATCATCCAGTCTATATTAGCAGCAGACACAGTACGGTAGTCCACGGCTGTAGCTACCTCTGTGTCGGCAGTCGCTCGTCCATCCATAATTGTATACCACCTACCCGTGTTTTTTTTTTTTTTTTTCTTTCTTCTTGATACATACTACTATAGTAGCTTACTGTAGCAGTCTGCGGTGCTGCTGAGCTGACAGTGTCCAGCAGGTCCGTCATCAGTCATTACATAATAAATATATATACCTGTCCGGCTGCAGTACTAGTGATATTATATATATATATATTAATTTCATCTCATTATCATCCAGTCTATATTAGCAGCAGACACAGTACGGTAGTCCACGGCTGTAGCTACCTCTGTGTCGGCAGTCGCTCGTCCATCCATAATTGTATACCACCTACCCGTGTTTTTTTTTTTTCTTTCTTCTTGATACATACTACTATAGTAGCTTACTGTAGCAGTCTGCGGTGCTGCTGAGCTGACAGTGTCCAGCAGGTCCGTCATCAGTCATTACATAATAAATATATATACCTGTCCGGCTGCAGTACTAGTGATATTATATATATATATATATATTAATTTCATCTCATTATCATCCAGTCTATATTAGCAGCAGACACAGTACGGTAGTCCACGGCTGTAGCTACCTCTGTGTCGGCAGTCGCTCGTCCATCCATAATTGTATACCACCTACCCGTGGTTTTTCTTTTTCTTTCTTCTTGATACATACTACTATAGTAGCTTACTGTAGCAGTCTGCGGTGCTGCTGAGCTGACAGTGTCCAGCAGGTCCGTCATCAGTCATTACATAATAAATATATATACCTGTCCGGCTGCAGTACTAGTGATATTATATATATATATATTAATTTCATCTCATTATCATCCAGTCTATATTAGCAGCAGACACAGTACGGTAGTCCACGGCTGTAGCTACCTCTGTGTCGGCAGTCGCTCGTCCATCCATAATTGTATACCACCTACCCGTGGTTTTTTTTTTCTTTCTTCTTAATACATACTACTATAGTAGCTTACTGTAGCAGTCTGCGGTGCTGCTGAGCTGACAGTGTCCAGCAGGTCCGTCATCAGTCATTACATAATGAATATATATACCTGTCCGGCTGCAGTACTAGTGATATTATATATATATATATATATTAATTTCATCTCATTATCATCCAGTCTATATTAGCAGCAGAAACAGTACGGTAGTCCACGGCTGTAGCTACCTCTGTGTCGGCAGTCGCTCGTCCATCCATAAGTATACTAGTATCCATCCATCTCCATTGTTTACCTGAGGTGCCTTTTAGTTGTGCCTATTAAAATATGGAGAACAAAAATGTTGAGGTTCCAAAATTAGGGAAAGATCAAGATCCACTTCCACCTCGTGCTGAAGCTGCTGCCACTAGTCATGGCCGAGACGATGAAATGCCAGCAACGTCGTCTGCCAAGGCCGATGCCCAATGTCATAGTACAGAGCATGTAAAATCCAAAACACCAAATATCAGTAAAAAAAGGACTCCAAAATCTAAAATAAAATTGTCGGAGGAGAAGCGTAAACTTGCCAATATGCCATTTACCACACGGAGTGGCAAGGAACGGCTGAGGCCCTGGCCTATGTTCATGGCTAGTGGTTCAGCTTCACATGAGGATGGAAGCACTCAGCCTCTCGCTAGAAAAATGAAAAGACTCAAGCTGGCAAAAGCACCGCAAAGAACTGTGCGTTCTTCGAAATCCCAAATCCACAAGGAGAGTCCAATTGTGTCGGTTGCGATGCCTGACCTTCCCAACACTGGACGTGAAGAGCATGCGCCTTCCACCATTTGCACGCCCCCTGCAAGTGCTGGAAGGAGCACCCGCAGTCCAGTTCCTGATAGTCAGATTGAAGATGTCAGTGTTGAAGTACACCAGGATGAGGAGGATATGGGTGTTGCTGGCGCTGGGGAGGAAATTGACAAGGAGGATTCTGACGGTGAGGTGGTTTGTTTAAGTCAGGCACCCGGGGAGACACCTGTTGTCCGTGGGAGGAATATGGCCGTTGACATGCCTGGTGAAAATACCAAAAAAATCAGCTCTTCGGTGTGGAAGTATTTCAACAGAAATGCGGACAACATTTGTCAAGCCGTGTGTTGCCTTTGTCAAGCTGTAATAAGTAGGGGTAAGGACGTTAACCACCTCGGAACATCCTCCCTTATACGTCACCTGCAGCGCATTCATAATAAGTCAGTGACAAGTTCAAAAACTTTGGGCGACAGCGGAAGCAGTCCACTGACCAGTAAATCCCTTCCTCTTGTAACCAAGCTCACGCAAACCACCCCACCAACTCCCTCAGTTTCAATTTCCTCCTTCCCCAGGAATGCCAATAGTCCTGCAGGCCATGTCACTGGCAATTCTGACGATTCCTCTCCTGCCTGGGATTCCTCCGATGCATCCTTGCGTGTAACGCCTACTGCTGCTGGCGCTGCTGTTGTTGCTGCTGGGAGTCGATGGTCATCCCAGAGGGGAAATCGTAAGACCACTTTTACTACTTCCACCAAGCAATTGACTGTCCAACAGTCCTTTGCGAGGAAGATGAAATATCACAGCAGTCATCCTGCTGCAAAGCGGATAACTGAGGCCTTGACAACTATGTTGGTGTTAGACGTGCATCCGGTATCCGCCGTTAGTTCACAGGGAACTAGACAATTTCTTGAGGTAGTGTGCCCCCGTTACCAAATACCATCTAGGTTCCACTTCTCTAGGCAGGCGATACCGAGAATGTACACGGACGTCAGAAAAAGACTCACCAGTGTCCTAAAAAATGCAGTTGTACCCAATGTCCACTTAACCACGGACATGTGGACAAGTGGAGCAGGGCAGGGTCAGGACTATATGACTGTGACAGCCCACTGGGTAGATGTATGGACTCCCGCCGCAAGAACAGCAGCGGCGGCACCAGTAGCAGCATCTCGCAAACGCCAACTCTTTCCTAGGCAGGCTACGCTTTGTATCACCGGTTTCCAGAATACGCACACAGCTGAAAACCTCTTACGGCAACTGAGGAAGATCATCGCGGAATGGCTTACCCCAATTGGACTCTCCTGTGGATTTGTGGCATCGGACAACGCCAGCAATATTGTGTGTGCATTAAATATGGGCAAATTCCAGCACATCCCATGTTTTGCACATACCTTGAATTTGGTGGTGCAGAATTTTTAAAAAAACGAGAGGGGCGTGCAACAGATGCTGTCGGTGGCCAGAAGAATTGCGGGACACTTTCGGCGTACAGGCACCACGTACAGAAGACTGGAGCAACACCAAAAACGCCTGAACCTGCCCTGCCATCATTTGAAGCAAGAAGTGGTAACGAGGTGGAATTCAACCCTATATATGCTTCAGAGGTTGGAGGAGCAGCAAAAGGCCATTCAAGCCTATACAATTGAGCACGATATAGGAGGTGGAATGCACCTGTCTCAAGCGCAGTGGAGAATGATTTCAACGTTGTGCAAGGTTCTGCTGCCCTTTGAACTTGCCACATGTGAAGTCAGTTCAGACACTGCCAGCCTGAGTCAGGTCATTCCCCTCATCAGGCTTTTGCAGAAGAAGCTGGAGACATTGAAGGAGGAGCTAACACGGAGCGATTCCGCTAGGCATGTGGGACTTGTGGATGGAGCCCTTAATTCGCTTAACAAGGATTCACGGGTGGTCAATCTGTTGAAATCAGAGCACTACATTTTGGCCACCGTGCTCGATCCTAGATTTAAAACCTACCTTGGATCTCTCTTTCCGGCAGACACAAGTCTGCTGGGGTTCAAAGACCTGCTGGTGAGAAAATTGTCAAGTCAAGCAGAACGCGACCTGTCAACATCTCCTCCTTCACATTCTCCCGCAACTGGGGGTGCGAGGAAAAGGCTCAGAATTCCGAGCCCACCCGCTGGCGGTGATGCAGGGCAGTCTGGAGCGACTGCTGATGCTGACATCTGGTCCGGACTGAAGGACCTGACAACGATTACGGACATGTCGTCTACTGTCACTGCATATGATTCTCTCAACATTGAAAGAATGGTGGAGGATTATATGAGTGACCGCATCCAAGTAGGCACGTCACACAGTCCGTACTTATACTGGCAGGAAAAAGAGGCAATTTGGAGGCCCTTGCACAAACTGGCTTTATTCTACCTAAGTTGCCCTCCCACAAGTGTGTACTCCAAAAGAGTGTTTAGTGCCGCCGCTCACCTTGTCAGCAATCGGCGTACGAGGTTACTTCCAGAAAATGTGGAGAAGATGATGTTCATTAAAATGAATTATAATCAATTCCTCCGTGGAGACATTGACCAGCAGCAATTGCCTCCACAAAGTACACAGGGAGCTGAGATGGTGGATTCCAGTGGGGACGAATTGATAATCTGTGAGGAGGGGGATGTACACGGTGATATATCGGAGGATGATGATGAGGTGGACATCTTGCCTCTGTAGAGCCAGTTTGTGCAAGGAGAGATTAATTGCTTCTTTTTTGGTGGGGGTCCAAACCAACCCGTCATTTCAGTCACAGTCGTGTGGCAGACCCTGTCACTGAAATGATGGGTTGGTTAAAGTGTGCATGTCCTGTTTATACAACATAAGGGTGGGTGGGAGGGCCCAAGGACAATTCCATCTTGCACCTCTTTTTTCTTTTTTTCTTCTTTGCGTCATGTGCTGTTTGGGGAGTGTTTTTTGGAAGGGACATCCTGCGTGACACTGCAGTGCCACTCCTAGATGGGCCAGGTGTTTGTGTCGGCCACTAGGGTCGCTTATCTTACTCACACAGCTACCTCATTGCGCCTCTTTTTTTCTTTGCGTCATGTGCTGTTTGGGGAGTGTTTTTTGGAAGGGCCATCCTGCGTGACACTGCAGTGCCACTCCTAGATGGGCCAGGTGTTTGTGTCGGCCACTAGGGTCGCTTATCTTACTCACACAGCTACCTCATTGCGCCTCTTTTTTTCTTTGCGTCATGTGCTGTTTGGGGAGTGTTTTTTGGAAGGGCCATCCTGCGTGACACTGCAGTGCCACTCCTAGATGGGCCAGGTGTTTGTGTCGGCCACTAGGGTCGCTTATCTTACTCACACAGCTACCTCATTGCGCCTCTTTTTTTCTTTGCGTCATGTGCTGTTTGGGGAGTGTTTTTTGGAAGGGCCATCCTGCGTGACACTGCAGTGCCACTCCTAGATGGGCCAGGTGTTTGTGTCGGCCACTAGGGTCGCTTATCTTACTCACACAGCTACCTCATTGCGCCTCTTTTTTTCTTTGCGTCATGTGCTGTTTGGGGAGTGTTTTTTGGAAGGGCCATCCTGCGTGACACTGCAGTGCCACTCCTAGATGGGCCAGGTGTTTGTGTCGGCCACTAGGGTCGCTTATCTTACTCACACAGCTACCTCATTGCGCCTCTTTTTTTCTTTGCGTCATGTGCTGTTTGGGGAGTGTTTTTTGGAAGGGCCATCCTGCGTGACACTGCAGTGCCACTCCTAGATGGGCCAGGTGTTTGTGTCGGCCACTAGGGTCGCTTATCTTACTCACACAGCTACCTCATTGCGCCTCTTTTTTTCTTTGCGTCATGTGCTGTTTGGGGAGTGTTTTTTGGAAGGGCCATCCTGCGTGACACTGCAGTGCCACTCCTAGATGGGCCAGGTGTTTGTGTCGGCCACTAGGGTCGCTTAGCTTACTCACACAGCTACCTCATTGCGCCTCTTTTTTTCTTTGCGTCATGTGCTGTTTGGGGAGTGTTTTTTGGAAGGGCCATCCTGCGTGACACTGCAGTGCCACTCCTAGATGGGCCAGGTGTTTGTGTCGGCCACTAGGGTCGCTTATCTTACTCACACAGCTACCTCATTGCGCCTCTTTTTTTCTTTGCGTCATGTGCTGTTTGGGGAGTGTTTTTTGGAAGGGCCATCCTGCGTGACACTGCAGTGCCACTCCTAGATGGGCCAGGTGTTTGTGTCGGCCACTAGGGTCGCTTAGCTTACTCACACAGCTACCTCATTGCGCCTCTTTTTTTCTTTGCGTCATGTGCTGTTTGGGGAGTGTTTTTTGGAAGGGCCATCCTGCGTGACACTGCAGTGCCACTCCTAGATGGGCCAGGTGTTTGTGTCGGCCACTAGGGTCGCTTATCTTACTCACACAGCTACCTCATTGCGCCTCTTTTGTTCTTTGCGTCATGTGCTGTTTGGGGAGTGTTTTTTGGAAGGGCCATCCTGCGTGACACTGCAGTGCCACTCCTAGATGGGCCAGGTGTTTGTGTCGGCCACTAGGGTCGCTTATCTTACTCGCACAGCTACCTCATTGCGCCTCTTTTTTTCTTTGCGTCATGTGCTGTTTGGGGAGTGTTTTTTGGAAGGGCCATCCTGCGTGACACTGCAGTGCCACTCCTAGATGGGCCAGGTGTTTGTGTCGGCCACTAGGGTCGCTTATCTTACTCACACAGCTACCTCATTGCGCCTCTTTTTTTCTTTGCGTCATGTGCTGTTTGGGGAGTGTTTTTTGGAAGGGCCATCCTGCGTGACACTGCAGTGCCACTCCTAGATGGGCCAGGTGTTTGTGTCGGCCACTAGGGTCGCTTAGCTTACTCACACAGCTACCTCATTGCGCCTCTTTTTTTCTTTGCGTCATGTGCTGTTTGGGGAGTGTTTTTTGGAAGGGCCATCCTGCGTGACACTGCAGTGCCACTCCTAGATGGGCCAGGTGTTTGTGTCGGCCACTAGGGTCGCTTATCTTACTCACACAGCTACCTCATTGCGCCTCTTTTTTTCTTTGCGTCATGTGCTGTTTGGGGAGTGTTTTTTGGAAGGGCCATCCTGCGTGACACTGCAGTGCCACTCCTAGATGGGCCAGGTGTTTGTGTCGGCCACTAGGGTCGCTTATCTTACTCACACAGCTACCTCATTGCGCCTCTTTTTTTCTTTGCGTCATGTGCTGTTTGGGGAGTGTTTTTTGGAAGGGCCATCCTGCGTGACACTGCAGTGCCACTCCTAGATGGGCCAGGTGTTTGTGTCGGCCACTAGGGTCGCTTATCTTACTCACACAGCTACCTCATTGCGCCTCTTTTTTTCTTTGCGTCATGTGCTGTTTTGGGAGTGTTTTTTGGAAGGGCCATCCTGCGTGACACTGCAGTGCCACTCCTAGATGGGCCAGGTGTTTGTGTCGGCCACTAGGGTCGCTTAGCTTACTCACACAGCTACCTCATTGCGCCTCTTTTTTTCTTTGCGTCATGTGCTGTTTGGGGAGTGTTTTTTGGAAGGGCCATCCTGCGTGACACTGCAGTGCCACTCCTAGATGGGCCAGGTGTTTGTGTCGGCCACTAGGGTCGCTTATCTTACTCACACAGCTACCTCATTGCGCCTCTTTTTTTCTTTACGTCATGTGCTGTTTGGGGAGTGTTTTTTGGAAGGGCCATCCTGCGTGACACTGCAGTGCCACTCCTAGATGGGCCAGGTGTTTGTGTCGGCCACTAGGGTCGCTTATCTTACTCACACAGCTACCTCATTGCGCCTCTTTTTTTCTTTGCGTCATGTGCTGTTTGGGGAGTGTTTTTTGGAAGGGCCATCCTGCGTGACACTGCAGTGCCACTCCTAGATGGGCCAGGTGTTTGTGTCGGCCACTAGGGTCGCTTAGCTTACTCACACAGCTACCTCATTGCGCCTCTTTTTTTCTTTGCGTCATGTGCTGTTTGGGGAGTGTTTTTTGGAAGGGCCATCCTGCGTGACACTGCAGTGCCACTCCTAGATGGGCCAGGTGTTTGTGTCGGCCACTAGGGTCGCTTATCTTACTCACACAGCTACCTCATTGCGCCTCTTTTTTTCTTTGCGTCTTGTGCTGTTTGGGGAGTGTTTTTTGGAAGGGCCATCCTGCGTGACACTGCAGTGCCACTCCTAGATGGGCCAGGTGTTTGTGTCGGCCACTAGGGTCGCTTAGCTTACTCACACAGCTACCTCATTGCGCCTCTTTTTTTCTTTGCGTCATGTGCTGTTTGGGGAGTGTTTTTTGGAAGGGCCATCCTGCGTGACACTGCAGTGCCACTCCTAGATGGGCCAGGTGTTTGTGTCGGCCACTAGGGTCGCTTATCTTACTCACACAGCTACCTCATTGCGCCTCTTTTGTTCTTTGCGTCATGTGCTGTTTGGGGAGTGTTTTTTGGAAGGGCCATCCTGCGTGACACTGCAGTGCCACTCCTAGATGGGCCAGGTGTTTGTGTCGGCCACTAGGGTCGCTTATCTTACTCGCACAGCTACCTCATTGCGCCTCTTTTTTTCTTTGCGTCATGTGCTGTTTGGGGAGTGTTTTTTGGAAGGGCCATCCTGCGTGACACTGCAGTGCCACTCCTAGATGGGCCAGGTGTTTGTGTCGGCCACTAGGGTCGCTTATCTTACTCACACAGCTACCTCATTGCGCCTCTTTTTTTCTTTGCGTCATGTGCTGTTTGGGGAGTGTTTTTTGGAAGGGCCATCCTGCGTGACACTGCAGTGCCACTCCTAGATGGGCCAGGTGTTTGTGTCGGCCACTAGGGTCGCTTAGCTTACTCACACAGCTACCTCATTGCGCCTCTTTTTTTCTTTGCGTCATGTGCTGTTTGGGGAGTGTTTTTTGGAAGGGCCATCCTGCGTGACACTGCAGTGCCACTCCTAGATGGGCCAGGTGTTTGTGTCGGCCACTAGGGTCGCTTATCTTACTCACACAGCTACCTCATTGCGCCTCTTTTTTTCTTTGCGTCATGTGCTGTTTGGGGAGTGTTTTTTGGAAGGGCCATCCTGCGTGACACTGCAGTGCCACTCCTAGATGGGCCAGGTGTTTGTGTCGGCCACTAGGGTCGCTTAGCTTACTCACACAGCTACCTCATTGCGCCTCTTTTTTTCTTTGCGTCATGTGCTGTTTGGGGAGTGTTTTTTGGAAGGGCCATCCTGCGTGACACTGCAGTGCCACTCCTAGATGGGCCAGGTGTTTGTGTCGGCCACTAGGGTCGCTTATCTTACTCACACAGCTACCTCATTGCGCCTCTTTTTTTCTTTGCGTCATGTGCTGTTTGGGGAGTGTTTTTTGGAAGGGCCATCCTGCGTGACACTGCAGTGCCACTCCTAGATGGGCCAGGTGTTTGTGTCGGCCACTAGGGTCGCTTATCTTACTCACACAGCTACCTCATTGCGCCTCTTTTTTTCTTTGCGTCATGTGCTGTTTGGGGAGTGTTTTTTGGAAGGGCCATCCTGCGTGACACTGCAGTGCCACTCCTAGATGGGCCAGGTGTTTGTGTCGGCCACTAGGGTCGCTTAGCTTAGTCATCCAGCGACCTCGGTGCAAATTTTAGGACTAAAAATAATATTGTGAGGTGTGAGGTATTCAGAATAGACTGAAAATGAGTGGGAATTATGGTTTTTGAGGTTAATAATACTTTGGGGTCAAAATGACCCCCAAATTCTATGATTTAAGCTGTTTTTTAGTGTTTTTTGAAAAAAACACCCGAATCCAAAACACACCCGAATCCGACAAAAAAAATTCGGTGAGGTTTTGCCAAAACGCGGTCGAACCCAAAACACGGCCGCGGAACCGAACCCAAAACCAAAACACAAAACCCGAAAAATTTCAAGTGCACATCTCTAATATAAACCATCATTGCCAGCAATTAAACACAGGAACTCAGCTTGGAGATACTAGATCTTAGTGGTGGGAATGTATCACCTGTTTCATCTGGATATTGGGCAGGAAGTGGGGAGATGGGCTATGACGTCATAGTCCCAAGAAGCAGAGATGACCTTTCCAGGGCCGGACTGACGCATACGCGGACTACGCAGCAGCATTGAGCATCAGGCAGTACAGGGCGCTGCTGCAGACAGTGAGTCACAGTGACTTCACTCTCTACAGCAGCGGTGGCCAGCAAGCGGCTCGATCCGATCCCGGCCACCACTGCCCGGCACGCACAGACATCTCCAGCGGCAGTGACTATCTTAAATACGGTGCCGGCCCGTGAGCCAATCAGAGCTCGCGGACTGGCAGCTAAGGCTCCTGATTGGCTGCCGGACCGCGAGCTCTGATTGGCACACGGGCCGGCGCCGAATTGAAGATGGACACTGCCGCCGGAGACTGAGGGCCGGGGCAGGAGAGGCGCACGATGCGCTCTCCTCCACTCACAGCAGCGTGGTGAGCAGCACTTTTGTGGGGGTGAGGCACCGTGGGGACATGTGTATCTGCACTGGGGGCATATCTGGCACTGTGGGGACATGTGTATCTGCACTGGGGGCATATCTGGCGCTGTGGGGATATGTGTATCTGCACTGGGGGCATATCTGGTGCTGTGGGGACATGTGTATCTGCACTGGGGGCATATCTGGTGCTGTGGGGACATGTGTATCTGCACTGGGGGCATATCTGGTGCTGTGGGGGCATGTGTATCTGCACTGGAGGTATATCTAGCACTGTGGGGATATGTGTATCTGCACTGGGGGTATATCTAGCGCTGTGGGGGGATGTGTATCTGCACTGGGGGCATATCTAGCGCTGTGGGGGATGTGTATCTGCACTGGGGGCATATCTGGCGCTATGGGTGCATGTGTATCTGCACTGGGGGCATATCTGGCGCTGTGGGGATATATGTATCTGCACTGGGGGCATATCTGGTGCTGTGGGGGCATGTGTATCTGCACTGGGGGCATATCTGGCACTGTGGGGATATATGTATCTGCACTGGGGGCATATCTGGTGCTGTGGGGGCATGTGTATCTGCACTGGGGGCATATCTGGCACTGTGGGGATATGTGTATCTGGCACTGTGGGGGCATATCTGGCACTGTGGGAGGATGTGTATCTGCACTGGGGCATATCTGGCGCTGTGGGGATATATGTATCTGCACTGGGGGCATATCTGGTGCTGTGGGGGCATGTGTATCTGCACTGGGGGCATATCAGGCACTGTGGGGATATGTGTATCTGGCACTGTGGGGGCATATCTGGCACTGTGGGGATATGTGTATCTGCACTGGGGGCATATCTGGCACTGTGGGGAAATATGTATCTGCACTGGGGGCATATCTGGCGCTGTGGGGATATGTGTATCTGCACTGGGGGTATATCTAGCGCTGTGGGGATATGTGTATCTGCACTGGGGGCATATCTGGCGCTGTGGGGATATGTGTATCTGCACTGGGGGCATATCTGGCACTGTGGGGAAATGTGTATCTGCACTGGGGGCATATCTGGCGCTGTGGGGATATGTGTATCTGCACTGGGGGTATATCTAGCGCTGTGGGGATATGTGTATCTGCACTGGGGGTATATCTAGCACTGTGGGGGCATGTGTATCTGCACTGGGGGCATATCTGGCGCTGTGGGGATATGTGTATCTGCACTGGGGGTATATCTAGCGCTGTGGGGATATGTGTATCTGCACTGGGGGTATATCTGGCGCAGTGGGGGCATGTGTATCTGCACTGGGGGCATATCTGGTGCTGTGGGGGCATGTGTATCTGCACTGGGGGTATATCTAGCGCTGTGGGGATGTGTATCTGCACTGGGGGTATATCTAGCGCTGTGGGGATATGTGTATCTGCACTGGGGGTATATCTAGCGCTGTGGGGGCATGTGTATCTGCACTGGGGGTATATCTAGCGCTGTGGGGGCATGTGTATCTGCACTGGGGGTATATCTAGCGCTGTGGGGGGATGTGTATCTGCACTGGGGGTATATCTAGCGCTGTGGGGGCATGTGTATCTGCACTGCGGGCATATCTGGCGCTGTGGGGGCATGTGTATCTGCACTGGGGGTATATCTGATGCTGTGGAGGCATGTGTATCTGCACTGGGGGTATATCTGGCGCTGTAGGGATATGTGTATCTGCACTGGGGGTATATCTAGCGCTGTGGGGGGATGTGTATCTGCACTGGGGGTATATCTAGCGCTGTGGGGGGATGTGTATCTGCACTGGGGGTATATCTAGCGCTGTGGGGGCATGTGTATCTGCACTGGGGGTATATCTAGCGCTGTGGGGGCATGTGTATCTGCACTGGGGGCATATCTGGGGGCATATCTGGCGCTGTGGGAAATGTGTATCTGCACTGGGGGACTGGGGGTATATCTAGCGCTGTGGGGGCATGTGTATCTGCACTGGGGGCATATCTGGGGGCATATCTGGCGCTGTGGGAAATGTGTATCTGCACTGGGGGCATATCTGGGGGCATATCTGGTGCTGTGGGGGCATGTTTATCTGCACTGGGGGCATATCTGGCACTGTGGGAAATGTGTATCTGCACTGGGGGCATATCTGGGGGCATATCTAGCGCTGTGGGGACATGTGTATCTGCACTGCGGGCATATCTGGCGAAGTGGGGGCATGTGTATCTGCACTGGGGGCATATCTGGCGCTGTGGGGGCATGTGTATCTGCACTGGGGGCATATCTGGGGGCATATCTGGCGCTGTGGGAAATGTGTATCTGCACTGGGGGCATATCTGGTGCTGTGGGGGCATGTGTATCTGCACTGGGGGCATATCTGGTGCTGTGGGGAAATGTGTATCTGCACTGGGGGCATATCTGGCACTGTGGGGAAATGTGTATCTGCACTGGGGGCATATCTGGCACTGTGGGAAATGTGTATCTGCACTGGGGGCATATCTGGGGGTATATCTAGCGCTGTGGGGAAATGTGTATCTGCACTGGGGGCATATCTGGCGCTGTGGGGATATGTGTATCTGCACTGGGGGCATATCTGGCACTGTGGAGAAATGTGTATCTGCACTGGGGGCATATCTGGCGCTGTGGGGATATGTGTATCTGCACTGGGGGTATATCTAGCGCTGTGGGGATATGTGTATCTGCACTGGGGGTATATCTAGCGCTGTGGGGGCATGTGTATCTGCACTGGGGGCATATCTGGCGCTGTGGGGATATGTGTATCTGCACTGGGGGTATATCTAGCGCTGTGGGGATATGTGTATCTGCACTGGGGGTATATCTGGCGCTGTGGGGGCATGTGTATCTGCACTGGGGGCATATCTGGCGCTGTGGGGGCATGTGTATCTGCACTGGGGGTATATCTAGCGCTGTGGGGATGTGTATCTGCACTGGGGGTATATCTAGCGCTGTGGGGATATGTGTATCTGCCCTGGGGGTATATCTAGCGCTGTGGGGGCATGTGTATCTGCACTGGGGGTATATCTAGCGCTGTGGTGGCATGTGTATCTGCACTGGGGGTATATCTAGCGCTGTGGGGGGATGTGTATCTGCACTGGGGGTATATCTAGCGCTGTGGGGGCATGTGTATCTGCACTGCGGGCATATCTGGCGTTGTGGGGGCATGTGTATCTGCACTGGGGGTATATCTGGTGCTGTGGAGGCATGTGTATCTGCACTGGGGGTATATCTGGCGCTGTGGGGATATGTGTATCTGCACTGGGGGTATATCTAGCGCTGTGGGGGATGTGTATCTGCACTGGGGGTATATCTAGCGCTGTGGGGGCATGTGTATCTGCACTGGGGGTATATCTAGCGCTGTGGGGGCATGTGTATCTGCACTGGGGGTATATCTAGCGCTGTGGGGGCATGTGTATCTGCACAGGGGGCATATCTGGGGGCATATCTGGCGCTGTGGGAAATGTGTATCTGCACTGGGGGCATATCTGGTGCTGTGGGGGCATGTGTATCTGCACTGGGGGCATATCTGGTGCTGTGGGGAAATGTGTATCTGCACTTGGGGTATATTTAGCGCTGTGGGGGCATGTGTATCTGCACTGGGGGTATATCTAGCGCTGTGGGGGCATGTGTATCTGCACTGGGGGCATATCTGGGGGCATATCTGGTGCTGTGGGAAATGTGTATCTGCACTGGGGGCATATCTGGTGCTGTGGGGGCATGTGTATCTGCACTGGGGGCATATCTGGGGGCATTTCTGGCGCTGTGGGAAATGTGTATCTGCACTGGGGGAATATCTGGTGGCATATCTAGCGCTGTGGAGACATGTGTATCTGCACTGCGGGCATATCTGGCGCTGTGTGGGCATGTGTATCTGCACTGGGGGCATATCTGGCGCTGTGGGGGCATGTGTATCTGCACTGGGGGCATATCTGGGGGCATATCTGGCGCTGTGGGAAATGTGTATCTGCACTGGGGGCATATCTGGGGGCATATCTGGTGCTGTGGGGGCATGTGTATCTGCACTGGGGGCATATCTGGTGCTGTGGGGAAATGTGTATCTGCACTTGGGGTATATCTGGCACTGTGGGGAAATGTGTATCTGCACTGGGGGCATATCTGGCACTGTGGGGAAATGTGTATCTGCACTGGGGGCATATCTGGCACTGTGGGAAATGTGTATCTGCACTGGGGGCATATCTGGGGGTATATCTAGTGCTGTGGGGAAATGTGTATCTGCACTGGGGGCATATCTGGCAATGTAGGGATATGTGTATCTGCACTGGGGGCATATCTGGCGCTGTGGGGATATGTGTATCTGCACTGCGGGCATATCTGGCGCTGTGTGGGCATGTGTATCTGCACTGGGGGCATATCTGGCGCTGTGGGGGCATGTGTATCTGCACTGGGGGCATATCTGGGGGCATATCTGGTGCTGTGGGAAATGTGTATCTGCACTGGGGGCATATCTGGGGGCATATCTGGTGCTGTGGGGGCATGTGTATCTGCACTGGGGGCATATCTGGTGCTGTGGGGAAATGTGTATCTGCACTGGGGGTATATCTGGCACTGTGGGGACATGTGTATCTGCACTGGGGGCATATCTGGCACTGTGGGGAAATGTGTATCTGCACTGGGGGCATATCTGGCACTGTGGGAAATGTGTATCTGCACTGGGGGCATATCTGGGGGTATATCTAGTGCTGTGGGGAAATGTGTATCTGCACTGGGGGCATATCTGGCAATGTAGGGATATGTGTATCTGCACTGGGGGCATATCTGGCGCTGTGGGGATATGTATATCTGCACTGGGGGTATATCTAGCACTGTGGGGAAATGTGTATCTGCACTGGGGGCATATCTGGCAATATAGGGATATGTGTATCTGCACTGGGGGCATATCTGGCGCTGTGGGGATATGTGTATCTGCACTGGGGGCATATCTGGCGCTGTGGGGGCATGTGTATCTGCACTGGGGGCATATCTGATGCTGTGGGGGCATGTGTATCTGCACTGGAGGTATATCTAGCACTGTGGGGATATGTGTATCTGCACTGGGGGTATATCTAGCGCTGTGGCGATATGTGTATCTGCACTGGGGGTATATCTGGCACTGTGGGGATATGTGTATCTGCACTGGGGGTATATCTGGCACTGTGGGGAAATGTGTATCTGCACTGGGGGTATAGCTAGCGCTGTGGGGACATGTGTATCTGCACTGGGGGCATATCTGACACTGTGGGGATGTGTATCTGCACTGAGGGCATATCTGGTGCTGTGGGGAAATGTGTATCTGCACTGGGGGGATATGTGTATCTGCACTGGGGGCATATCTAGCGCTGTGGGGATATGTGTATCTGCACTGGGGGTATATCTAGCGCTGTGGGGAAATGTGTATCTGCACTGGGGGTATATCTAGCGCTGTGGGGATATGTGTATCTGCACTGGGGGTATATCTAGCGCTTTGGGGATATGTGTATCTGCACTGGGGGTATATCTAGCGCTGTGGGGAAATGTGTATCTGCACTGGGGGCATATCTGGCACTGTGTGGGCATGTGTATCTGCACTGGGGGTATATCTGGCACTGTGGGGACATGTGTATCTGCACTGGGGGCATATCTGGCGCTGTGGGGACATGTGTATCTGCACTGAGGGCATATATGGCACTGTGGGGACATGTGTATCTGCACTGGGGGCATATCTGGCGCTGTGGGGACATGTGTATCTGCACTGGGGGCATATATGGCACTGTGGGGACATGTGTATCTGCACTGGGGGCATATCTGGCGCTGTGGGGACATGTGTATCTGCACTGGGGGCATATATGGCACTGTGGGGACATGTGTATCTGCACTGGGGGCTTATCTGGCGCTGTGGGGACATGTGTATCTGCACTGGGGGCATATCTGGCACTGTGGGGACATGTGTATCTGCACTGGGGGTATATCTGGCACTGTGGGGATATATGGCACTGTGGGGACATGTGTATCTGCACTGGGGACATATCTGGGGGCATATCTGGCACTGTGGGGACATGTGTATCTGCACTGGGGACATATCTGGGGGCATATCTGGCGCTGTGGGGACATGTGTATCTGCACTGGGGACATATCTGGGGGCATATCTGGCGCTGTGGGGACATGTATATCTGCACTGGGGGCATATCTGGCGCTGTGGGGATATGTGTATCTGCACCGGGGGTATATCTAGCGCTGTGGGGAAATGTGCATCTGCACTGGGGGTATATCTAGCGCTGTGGGGATATGTGTATCTGCACTGGGGGTATATCTAGCGCTTTGGGGATATGTGTATCTGCACTGGGGGTATATCTAGCGCTGTGGGGAAATGTGTATCTGCACTGGGGGCATATCTGGCACTGTGTGGGCATGTGTATCTGCACTGGGGGTATATCTGGCACTGTGGGGACATGTGTATCTGCACTGGGGGCATATCTGGCACTGTGGGGACATGTGTATCTGCACTGGGGGCATATCTGGCGCTGTGGGGACATGTGTATCTGCACTGGGGGCATATATGGCACTGTGGGGACATGTGTATCTGCACTGGGGGCATATCTGGCGCTGTGGGGACATGTGTATCTGCACTGGGGGCATATATGGCACTGTGGGGACATGTGTATCTGCACTGGGGGCATATCTGGCGCTGTGGGGACATGTGTATCTGCACTGGGGGCATATATGGCACTGTGGGGACATGTGTATCTGCACTGGGGGCATATATGGCACTGTGGGGACATGTGTATCTGCACTGGGGGCTTATCTGGCGCTGTGGGGACATGTGTATCTGCACTGGGGGCATATCTGGCACTGTGGGGACATGTGTATCTGCACTGGGGGTATATCTGGCACTGTGGGGATATATGGCACTGTGGGGACATGTGTATCTGCACTGGGGACATATCTGGGGGCATATCTGGCACTGTGGGGGCATGTGTATCTGCACTGGGGACATATCTGGGGGCATATCTGGCGCTGTGGGGACATGTGTATCTGCACTGGGGACATATCTGGGGGCATATCTGGCGCTGTGGGGACATGTATATCTGCACTGGGGGCATATCTGGCGCTGTGGGGATATGTGTATCTGCACTGGGGGTATATCTAGCGCTGTGGGGAAATGTGTATCTGCACTGGGGGTATATCTAGCGCTGTGGGGATATGTGTATCTGCACTGGGGGTATATCTAGCGCTTTGGGGATATGTGTATCTGCACTGGGGGTATATCTAGCGCTGTGGGGAAATGTGTATCTGCACTGGGGGCATATCTGGCACTGTGTGGGCATGTGTATCTGCACTGGGGGTATATCTGGCACTGTGGGGACATGTGTATCTGCACTGGGGGCATATCTGGCACTGTGGGGACATGTGTATCTGCACTGGGGGCATATCTGGCGCTGTGGGGACATGTGTATCTGCACTGGGGGCATATATGGCACTGTGGGGACATGTGTATCTGCACTGGGGGCATATCTGGCGCTGTGGGGACATGTGTATCTGCACTGGGGGCATATATGGCACTGTGGGGACAGGTGTATCTGCACTGGGGGCATATCTGGCACTGTGGGAAATGTGTATCTGCACTGGGGGTATATCTGGCACTGTGGGGACATGTGTATCTGCACTGGGGGTACATCTGGCACTGTAGGGATATGTGTATCTGCACTGGGGGTATATCTGGCACTGTGGGGATATGTGTATCTGCACTGGGGGCATATATGGCACTGTGTGGATATGTGTATCTGCACTGGGGGCATATCTGGCACTGTGGGGATATGTGTATCTGCACTGGGGGTATATCTGGCACTGTGGGGATATATGGCACTGTGGGGACATGTGTATCTGCACTGGGGACATATCTGGGGGCATATCTGGCACTGTGGGGACATGTGTATCTGCACTGGGGACATATCTGGGGGCATATCTGGCGCTGTGGGGACATGTGTATCTGCACTGGGGACATATCTGGGGGCATATCTGGCGCTGTGGGGACATGTATATCTGCACTGGGGGCATATCTGGCGCTGTGGGGATATGTGTATCTGCACTGGGGGTATATCTAGCGCTGTGGGGAAATGTGTATCTGCACTGGGGGTATATCTAGCGCTGTGGGGATATGTGTATCTGCACTGGGGGTATATCTAGCGCTTTGGGGATATGTGTATCTGCACTGGGGGTATATCTAGCGCTGTGGGGAAATGTGTATCTGCACTGGGGGCATATCTGGCACTGTGTGGGCATGTGTATCTGCACTGGGGGTATATCTGGCACTGTGGGGACATGTGTATCTGCACTGGGGGCATATCTGGCACTGTGGGGACATGTGTATCTGCACTGGGGGCATATCTGGCGCTGTGGGGACATGTGTATCTGCACTGGGGGCATATATGGCACTGTGGGGACATGTGTATCTGCACTGGGGGCATATCTGGCGCTGTGGGGACATGTGTATCTGCACTGGGGGTATATATGGCACTGTGGGGACATGTGTATCTGCACTGGGGGCATATCTGGCACTGTGGGGACATGTGTATCTGCACTGGGGGTACATCTGGCACTGTAGGGATATGTGTATCTGCACTGGGGGTATATCTGGCACTGTGGGGATATGTGTATCTGCACTGGGGGCATATATGGCACTGTGGGGATATGTGTATCTGCACTGGGGGCATATCTGGGGGCATATCTGGCGCTGTGGGGAAATGTGTATCTGCACTGGGGGCATATCTGGGGGCATATCTGGCACTGTGGGGATATGTGTATCTGCACTGGGGGCATATCTGGCACTGTGGGGACATGTGTATCTGCACTGGGGACATCAGTCATCCACTATCTTAATGTCACCCTGCCTCAGTCACCCATTATCTCCCTGTCGCCCCTGTCTCAGTCACCCACCATCTCCCTGTCACCCCTGTCTCAGTCACCCACCATCTCCCTGTCACCCCTGCCTCACCAGTAACCTATTATCTCCCTGTCACCCACTATCACCCTGTACCATGGGGAGTACAATTGTGTAGCCACACCCCTTTCTTGTAAAACCAGACCACACCCCTTTTATTCCACCAAGGGGAGCCAAAATAGATTTTTATACTAAAAAAAAATAAACTTGGGCTGGCCCTGGACCTTTCTACTCCATTACAGACAAGTTAGGACACAGAGAGCGCACACATACCAGCCATTAGGAGTACCGTAAGCCATGATACAGGAAGAAAGATTGCAGTACCTATTATTGCAGAGCAGCTTGGAGTGACTGGCAGCACTGGGTTCTGTCCCGTAAACTGGGTTCATACATTCTGCCATCAGCATCACACTTGGGGAGTGGAGTAAAACTATCTATCTGTTATACTGATGTTTGCCGTCCTCCACTCCCTTTATAATAATAACACAACAACAGTTATACCTCCAGCTTGACACCACAAACATTAATTCACATCGAAAATAACCGCACGTCTGCAGAATTGTCTTTACGAGGCAAAAATAAAACGACAAATTAAAGACTAAAATAGCTTTTCCTAAAATGAGAACCGGTGTAAAAATAAAATTTTCGCTTACAGCTATTTTACTCCAATACGTGTTATTTTATTTATGAAATTTTTTTTTTTTTTGCAACAATGTTTTAGATGGAATTTTTATACAATTCTTTAAAGTACAGAATAATAGGAGGTATTCTATTCTGATATGCACATTAAATGATGAAAGGAAATCAGAATATTAAAATCTGACACCTTTATTATATACAGCCTAGGAGAAACGGGGGAACAAGGATAGATGATTGCAGATAATAACTAATAAGGGGGGCAGCCGAAGTGTGACACAGGCATGAAATGATCTTTCACCGTGTGTGTGTGTGTGCGTGCGTGCGTGCGTGCGTGTGTAGGGGGGGGAGTGGTACTGACCATCCGGGAATGGGAACGCCTAATTCATGTTTGTATGCAAATGTATGCGCAGCTGCGGAGTTGCCAATCATCGCAAGTGAGGCTGGCGCCCAGTAAAGAAGATAGACATCCAGTGGCATCATCGCAAAACTCTCTGCAATTGCAAATGCGTACTCAGCACCGACGCAAAAACGAGGAACACATCGCTGATGAGCGGAACAAATGCCACACAGTATTAGTCTTAGATGTATGCCCCTAGATCTATAATGCACTCTATTCCACACTGTGCCTACCGTATTGGTACGATGGAGTGTTGCAACATTGGCTGCGATTGTGTGCAAAAATCACAGACATAAAACGCATTCACTAAAAAAGCTGCACTTGCGTCCATATGCAAAGCTTCTATGATCGCAAGATCCAGCACCTACACATACATCCAGAATTGGAACCATTTTTTTGGGGTAGCGAGATACGCATTCACTCTTTGGCATCAATAAAACCTAAATCTCTCTAATACAGTGGATACAACTCTCTGTCCTACTTATATATAAAAAAAAACACTAAGACACACACATACATGAATCCATAATATTTGCCCAAGTATTGGAGGGAGCACCTATCTGTCAAACACACGCAGTTTGCTCATGTCATCATCATCATCATCAGTGGATATACAGTACAGCGTACCCTTCATACTGTATGTGCCTGTGTCCCAATCTGTATGTGTTTGCAATAAGGATGAAAATGTGCTCTGTACAGGCCCGGTCCCCCAAATGTAAGGACAGTGCCCCCAGAACCAACGGAGAAGCTGGGCACACAGAGTGTCCCAAGGATGCTTCAGGTGGCGGCTCTCTAGGCTACGAGGTGCAGTTCTAAGCACCCTGCGTGCTGAATACTGGTGTAATGGGGTAGTGATAAGTACACCCCTTAGGCGCTTCTCCCTGGGGGGCAACACCACTCACCAATGCCTAATTATGGCCCTGTTTCCAATTACATTAACACATTCTTAATTTACTCAGTTTAAGTTAGGACACGGCTTCCCCCTCCAATCCTGCATGTCAAGGAGCAGGTGGGCAAAAGTGCAAGAGTCACGCGTTTCGCAGAGTGATGCAGAACTCACTTTGTATTCACCCCATAATCTTTAAGTTTTGATATTTGGATGTTCTAGAGCACAGGTTCTCAAACTCGGTCCTCAGGACCCCACACGGTTCATGTTTTGCAGGTCACCTATAGATTTTCAAAATGTGGCAGTTGGTGATGTACAGTGCAGCTGCTGGGTGACATGGAAAACGTGAACCGTGTGGGGTCCTGAGGACCGAGTTTGAGAATCACTGTTCTAGAGGTAATAATAGTACCATCACTGTTTAAAATAGGCTCCATTGAACACATATCATATACATTTATGAAACCAGGTTTTGGAAGCGATTTATATACTGGGACTGGATTTATATACTGGGACTGGGTGACAGGTAAGTTGTTTCTTTGCCATTCATAATTTATGAAAAGGAAACTAATTTTTAATACAACTACTGTATGTGAACTTTAGCAAATTAAGGATTCAGGTTCGGAGGCAGAATGAGTAGTTATTTGCAAACTTGTTTAAGGTTTTGCAGAATTCTGCCAGCATGCAAAAATGCCACTATCCAAAATAATTGCTTTCACTGAAAAAATAAAATAAAATCACTAAGCCCTATTTTTGCCAGCACTGTATACTCCCTTTGCTATTCCTAGCAATTTCCTACTGGCATTCCAGCCAGAATTTATTTTGTCCTCTTTACTGAAATATCTCACTGCTTTTTATCCAGGTTTAACCCATTCTTTACTTTTTGACACTTCTGAAAAAATTTAAAAATAAAAATTGATTTATCTGCATTGCCTGAGCCTCAAACAAATGGGATAGACAGAAAAAGAGACTTTCCACTGTACCGTAAATAAAGTGTGGTGCGATTGGTGCTTTCTTTTTCCAATCAAAAAGATGACAAAATGTGGATTTACATTAAATATTCATAATAAACGTTGTCGCCGGCTATATACAGAAACTGTTTTACACATTCTTATATACTGGTTTTTTAAGTTGGTCCAAAGTTTTACAACTTTTTCAGGGTTCTTCCTGTTTCCACATTTTTTGGCAAATAGGAAAAAAGTTACAAATCTGTTGGATAAATATTATTTCAAGTTTTACATAGAAAACAAAAAGTAGCAATTCAACATTGGAGCAGTATCATAACATAAATTCAAATAATATGGAAAAACAATTGTATCACATAAAGTAACCATTTTTTTCACAACACATTAAATATAATAAATAGGGGCATATTTATCAAAACTTGGAGAGAGATGATGTGGGGAGAGTTAAAGTACCAACCAATCATCAGCTAACTGCCAGTTTACAGGCTGTGTTTGAAAAATGTCAGGAGCTGATTGGTTGGTACTTTACCTGGCATCACTTTATCTCTATCCAAGCTTTAATACTGTACACATGCCCCATGACCTTTAGAAGGAAGGTGTGGATAAGGTAAAGCTTTGAGCCATGTTTGAAGCATTATTTGTATCAGATAAAGTGAGATTAGACTCGAGAAATGTATTACAGTACTGTAACTGTAAGAAAATCACATCTTTAATTTCGTTTATTTTCATTTGTACAATGTATTGCCTAATGATGAACATAGGTGTTCATTCCGAGTTGATCGCTAGCTGCATTCGGACGCTTTGCTGCGATGAGGCAAAAAAATGGCACTTCTGCGCATGTGGCGCAATGCGCATGCACAACGTACCATTACAACGACAGATGTAGTTTAACACAAGGTGTAGCGAAGCTTTTCAGTCGCACTGCTGGCCGTTGAGTGTTTGACAGGAAGTGGGTGTTTCTGGGTGTCAACTGACTGTTTTCAGGGAGTGTTCGAAAAAACGCAGGCGTGCCAGGAAAAACGCAGGCGTGGCTGGGCAAACGCAGGGTGTGTTCGTGACGTCAGAACAGGAACTGAACAGTCTGAAGTCATCGCAAGCGCTGAGCAGGTATTGAGCAACTCTAAAGCTGCACAAAATAAATTTGCAGACGCTGTGCGATCCTTTCGTTCGCACTTCTGCTAAGCAAAAATACACTCCCAGTGGGCGGCAGCTTAGCATTTGCATGGCTGCTAAAAACAGCTAGCGAGCGATCAACTCGGAATGACCACCATAGATCCCTATGGGACAAGCTACACATGGACATTTTTAAGTTTACAGGTGACTCTGCAGCAATCCTTTGGCTGCAGATCATGTAATTGTACCTAGTGTTACAACACCCTTGCCACACTGGGAACACTGTGGATTACAGGACAGTGGGCCTAATTCAGACCTGATCGCAGCAGCAAATTTGTTAGTTAATGGGCAAAACCATGGTGGTCATTTAGTTCTGATCGCTGGTGTGCGTTTTCGCGCAGCAGGCAATCAGATCTGAACTGTGCATGTGTATGCACCGCACTGCGCCGGTGCATCGCACGGCTGCAACGGGCATCGGCGCCCTGTGACAGGATGGTGTATATTAGATTGTGCATACCTCCCAACATGATCCATTCCAGGAGGGATAAATTGCTCTCTTCCTGGACTTCCCTCTTAATATATGATTGGCGCCATCTCTGTTGAATTACTTGATAAGAAATGTATTTTAACAGAGGTGATTGCAATCGTAAATTAATAGGCCCTACACCAGGGCTGGCCAAACCGGTCCTCGAGATCTACCAACAGTGCATGTTTTCCAGGCCTCCTGGAGATCTGTAGAATTGTTAGTTAGGAATGAATGCAGCGCATCTTAATTAGTAATCACTACACCTGTGCACCAGCTAGGTAGTCTGGAAAATGTGAACTGTTGGTAGATCTCGAGGACCGGTTAGGCCAGCCCTGCCCTACACATTTAAAGTTCCGCCACCGAGCTGCCCGACGGTGGATACGGGCGACTCGGCGGTGGGGGGGCAGTGACAGGGGGAGTGAAGTTTCTTCACTCGCCCCGTCACCCGACTCCGCTGAAGTGTAGGCAAATATGGACGCGATCGTCCATATTGGCCTGCATGCACTGCCGACTGGGCACCAGCGATGAACGAGCACAGGGCCGCGCATCGTTCATCGCTGGTGCCTCCACACTGCACGATATGAACGTTCATATCTTGCAGTCAGATCGCCCAGTGTGTAGGGCCTATAAGAGAGAAGTCTAGGTAGAGAGCATTTGGAAAGTATGAATTGTGTATATTAAATGTAAACCAATGGTGTATATTACATTTAAACTAATAGTTTAATAATGGCTGGGTACTGTTTATAGTTAGTTGAGAGACAACTATGTTATAAAGTTTTCTTGTAGTGGAACAAAGACAATTTAAACACCCTTAAAATACACATATAAAAATAAAATCTATAATTTATCTTGCAAAATGCAATAGCAGCAGCCTCTGTGCAACTAACACACTGGGACAGGACTCAGGAGGACTCTGTGTGTGTGTCTCTCTCTAGATCCGAATGCTCTCATTAACTAAAAGGTTACACAGGATCCAGACACCCAGACAGGGAGGAGGAGAAGCTGGGATCCCTGTGTCACTTACAGCTCTCTCCTCCCTCCTTTCTCTCCTCTGGTCAGGAAGCTCCATCAGTATCTTATGAAACCTGATGCTCCAGTGTCTCTGCCTGCACTGCATATGGTATTGCTCACATACTGGTGTAAATGCTAAATTTACTTACAGGACTAAAAGCAATACCTTAATACACTCAATACACTTTAGATTCGAGCCGCTGCGGCCGCTGTATGTAATCCCTACCCTACGTACTTTTTACACAGTTAGCGTACAAAGGCCCGTACCGTGTACGCACTTTGCGTACACACGCCGCGACGGACGTACAAAGTACACGCGGTGCATACACACACACCGACACGCTGATAGCACTATGCAGCTACATGTGCGGCTGAGTTACACTTTAAAACCTTAGCAGGAAAAGAGACACAACACCAATTGTATTTAAAATGTTGGGATGCGACCCACCAACATATAATTGCTGGAAGGGGGTTACAACAGATATACAATCACAATAAGAGAAAAGAGGCTACAATACAATGGTACATACGTTTGGTTTCGCCAGTGCCACACGGTCCGGTGCTCAGTCAATCTGAAAGATGACCTTCAGAGAGAGATGAATGACCGGCTAGGCAGCTTGGCTTTTATACAGTTGGTCAAAACACAATACAATAGAAACTGTAACCTCTTCATCTATAGGACAAAGGGCTGGTCATTTACAGTACAGGAGGGGTCATAGGTTGGTTTGAATAGGTGGGCGATGTCTGGTCCAGGTGTGCTTGCAGTTGGTCTCCACTGGTTCCCGCCGAATATCAGAGTACAGTAAACACAGTATAATATTAATATCCTGTCCCTGCGCATAATTATGCGCAGGAGCGTGCTATCTTCTGCAAACTGCTACCAGAATGTTGCCCTTAAAATACCCTACAGTTGGATACCAAACACCACCTCATAACCTAATGCTGTCCCATCATATCCTGCAAAGGTGAATCCCTTTGTTGTTGTACCTTTTAAACAAGTATAACTTGCTGGTGTGGTGCGTGTGGGCTATGTGTACATTGTGCACTATGCGGATTAAATATGAAATATGTCTTTGTGGCTTTTCCATGCGATTACAAATACTACCGTAATTACTCATACCACATGCATGGCAGAACAAGTACGTGCACGGAGGCCATCTGTGTGGAGTTTGTTCATGATGTGTGTACTGTAAAATTTTCCGACTTCGACAGTCCACCCTTTGGCAGTCAGCAATAACTGCCACTCTTAACTAATAAACTAAAAATAATACCTATACAATATATACAATGCTTGGATGATCGGGGGAGAGTTGTAGGTGGGAAATGTATAGCCTAGTGAGATAGTAAAAGCGTGTATGTATGAATCAATGTCTGAGGGGCATGTATCCCTAGTGGCACATATATGTTCTAAGTAAACGTCAAGGTACTGCGAAGTATACATTAAATCCTTCTTATCCCATATTAAGGGTCTGTACTTGGGCAAACAAACACTACCGAGCTCATTTCGGGCAAGGGCTTTTGACCCTCGCCTCTTCGGCTTCTAATACCAACAAATGGGGAGCACATTTAGTTGATGATACATGGAGGGGGAACATATGTGAGTGCTACTATATGTGTATAACACCTGTCGACTATGTGTGCCATTAACTGAGGGTTGCAGAGATGAAGATAAGACACGTATATAAAAATACATTCACATAAACATTTGGTAGGGTTGACGTCTTTTCCGGTTGGATGTTTCTGGGTAAAGGGGGAAACAGAGAAAAATGGTGAAAGAAAGAGGCCATGGAATTCATTTGCAATCCTTATCATAACACTGTTTCTATGGATGGATCATAAACCAAATCTGCTGCTGTAACAGCGCCCTCGCTCCTTAGACTCATCAAATTTGTGCTGTGCTTGTGCCGCATCAGAATTCGAACACACCCAAACAGCAAACCAATAATTATGACGACACCTAGGATACAAAGGAGAAACTTTCCCACACTCATAATAACATTCTGTGCCCACTCTCCTAGCCCTGAGAACCATTTGCGTGGGTTCAACCATGAGACTCAGCCGGTCAGTTCATTACCCACAGCCGTCAAGGTAAGATTGTGTTTCCTCCGGAACTCCCACTTCAACTGTAAGATCTCATCCATCTTTTGATCGATGATCTCCGTGGGGTCGTCAGTGCTGTTCGTAATATAAGTACAGCACTTCACGCCATATTGAGTTGTCAAAGTGACACAGTACCCACCTGTCACAACCGTGACATAATTCAGGACCATCCTGTGCTGGACCAACTCCGTCTTGTAGGCTTTTACTCCCTGCCCGTATACCTAAAGGTGTCATCATACATCTCAGTAATATTATCTATCAAGTTCGCAAGCGCATGGATGTACTTAAGATGTATAATTCCTCTTGCAGTACGGGTGATGTCTAGTGCGAGAAGAATTTGAATCCCAGTGGATTCATGGAACAAATCAGAGGCTGCGTGCTCTGCCCTATCTATGATGTGTCTCTTGCTGATGTATTCATAATGGGTATGAGTATAAGGAGTCTGAGCGTTGCGTGAATGTCTTTTATTCTATCGTGCTCTATGGTCATGACCTTTGGTAGTACCCTTCCAATGAAACACAATCCCTCAGAGCTCGGAGTGAGCCACTTGTACGCTTTCCTCCCACATATGAAATAGGAATCATCTGGGAGAACATAGGGGACGAAATGTAACACCATATTGCAAATCTTCCATGTAAAGAAACCAGTCCCTAGTTCTCTCATTTGCTCAGTACAAGTATCGGGCTGGATGATGTTGGCACAATACCCTTGCGATACCTTTGCAACCCACATGGTTTTGATCCCACATGTATACCTATACCGAAGATACCTCCCACTGTTGGCTATCTTGCGTACAAGTTTAGAGTCAATAGGTATCCTATCAGCTCTGTGTGAAAAGGTCATTGTCTCGTTATTCCAGGTTACTTCCCAATTTCCTGGTTTTCGGAAATTGGAGACATTAAAACATAACAGTGATCTATCTACATGGTACTGGTGGAGCTTCAAGCTAGGGGGCCTAGATATATTGAATTTCTTGTCCACCGGTCTCCCACCGAGTAATTCAAGTACCTCATCTAACGTTAAAGGATATGGCACTAATCCCGACTTACTCTGTCCTTGAGGTACTTGGGAGCACACCCAACATTCTGTCTGGTTTAAGACCTTACGCACTAATGAGTGGTAATCACTCAACGGATGTCGGTCCATGTCGATATTAATGTTGGACTGACATCTCTGGATGCACCCATCTTCGACTATGTTCTCGTAATATCTACAAATACAATATTCATCAGACAATAACCCCTCACATTGCCTCCGAGCTCTGTGACTACCAGAGCGCTTACTGATACCAGCCTTTACTAGAGTGATGTGCTGCTCCTGAGATCCTACAAATCCGTACTCACCATCAGAACCCATTCCAGATCCTTGCTCGACTTCTCTGGGACCCTCACCAAAACAGAATGTCCTGGGCAAAAACAGAATTACCAGAAAAACACAAAACGCAGTCTCTTGAGGTAGATCCATTTGATTAGGGGAAAAGAAGGGAAATAAGAAGGAGGAGAGAGAGAAAAGGGCAGTGGGAGGTGAAAAAAGAAAACTGGTACGACAACCGTCTTTGATCTTGTTGTTCTCTGTGCTCAGGTGCCGTTTCAACAGTCCTGCCTCTCAGCTTTCCCGGAATAGACTCTCTAGTGATACGAGGTTCTCTTCACCTTGCTCTTTGTCACGAGTTTTCTCTGGGTCAGCGACCTTCTTGCAGTGGGACGAGTGGACCCAAGTCTCTCTTTCGGCGACCTTTAGTGCTGTCGTGCTGGTTAACAAGACTTGGTATGATCCTTCCCACCTGTCTATGAGGCAACCTGAGCGTAAAAAATTACAAATCATCACATAATCCCCAGGCTCAATGTCATGACAATTACTGTTCGGTAGGTCAGGAATCACCAGCTTTAGATTTCTTTGTTGATTTCTCAGCTGCTGGCTCATCCTAACCAAATATTTCACAGTTATTTCGTTATTGCATTTCAAATCATCCTGGGGGTCTATCATTACATGGGGTTGACGACCAAAAAGAATTTCAAAGGGTGATAAGTTAAGGGGAGACCTGGAAGTGGTTCTGATGCTGTACAACACTAGTGGCAAAGCTTCTGGCCACAACAATCCAGTTTCAGTCATCACTTTGCTTGGCTTATTCTTAATAGTGCTGTTCATTCTCTCCACCTTAGCACTCGCCTGTGGCCGGTACGGAGTGTGCAGCTTACTATTAATTCCCATCAGTCTGCACATGACCTGAAAGACTTCACCTGTAAAATGGGTACCGCTATCACTTTCAATGATTCTAGGGATACCATATCTGCACACAAATTCCTGCACGATTTCTTTGCAGTGAACGTAGCAGTATTTGTGGCAGCAGGGAACGCTTCTACCCAGTTGGAAAACACATCAGTACATACTAACACATATTTTAAATTCCTACAGGGTGGTAACTGTATGAAGTCGATTTGTATTACCTGAAAAGGTCCATCTGTAAGAGGGATATGGGATGGCTCCGTTGGTATTGCCTTACCAATATTCTTCCTCAAGCAAGTAAGACATGTCATTGCTTTCTTACCTGCATGAGAAGAGAATCCTGGCGCACTCCAGTAGGCTCTTACCAGCTTGCACATACCCTCCTTGCCCAGATGAGTCAGACCGTGTGCCGCCTCAGCTAGACTTGGAAGATATGCTCTGGGGGCCACTGGCTTACCGTGTCCATCTGTCCAAAGTCCTGAGGACTCCTGACCATACCCCTTCGCCTTCCAGATTGCCTTTTCCTGTAGGGAACACAAATTTTGCAATTAAATTAACTGTTGCATGTTAACTGTTTCAAATGTCATCAGTGATGTTATGTTAGTTCGTATGGGTGTGCTTGCTGCTGATCTAGCAGCTTCATCCGCCCGGCTGTTACCAAGTGAGATTGGGTCTTGGTTGTAAGTGTGTGCTTTACACTTGATAACAGCCACTCTGTCTGGTTCTTGTATTGCTTTCAGGAGCCTTTTGATGTGGGACGCATGCGCTACAGGTGTGCCAGCTGCCGTCATGAAATTTCTGAGGTGCCACAGGGACCCAAAATCATGCACCAGGCGTACCTAGAGTCCGTGTATACATTAGCTGACTTACCTTTGGCCAACTCACATGCTCTGGTCAGGGCGACCAGCTCAGAGACTTGTGCTGAGTGTGGTGGGCCAGGGGGTTAAGCTTCTATGATACCTTCGTCATCTACAACTGCATATCCGGTGCACAAGTCTCCCGATTCCGTCTGTCTGTGGCAACTACCGTCAGTGTAGAAGGTAAAGTCTACGCCTTCCAGTGGGTTGTCACTGATGTCATGTCTCGCAGTGAAAGTCTGGTTCAGGTATTCCATATAATCATATATATTGGTAGAAGTTCAATTAGCTTAGTGATATCATTCAGGTGCTCGAAAGGGAGGGGTATTTCTAAGCAAGAAAAAAAGGCATTTGTTTCCCCCAGCACCCTGAATGATAACCGTAACCAGATATAAATTCCACATAATAATAGAATTCAGAGATCTTCGTTACACATATTTGCGCAAATGTGTGAATAAGCCCCAAAGCCACATCAAGGCGTCTCTGTATATTTGGGGTCCCTAGCTCTATATCTAGTTGCAGGGTGTGGCACCCCAAAACACCAGCATAAGTCAGAAAGCCCAGCGTAGCATACCAGTGAAAAAACTATAGTGATAATAAATTAGTATTTAGGAAGCCGAAGTTATAGAGAAAGTGATACAAAAATGAAATGCAATTAAAATAGAGAAATAGTGTTAAAAAATTAATAAGTGAAAAGTGTTAATAGAATGTAAAGGTATGCCACACTAAGGCCATCCAGCTCAGCCAGTCCAGAGGCACCACACCTCACACCTCCATTACCCCAATCTGGGTCTAAGATTAACCAGCAAGGAGCCACATGATAATGGCTCCTTACTACAATATGTCTAAGTTAAGAGCTACCTACCTTGGAGCAACCCCATAATGCTCCATGTGGCATGTCAGGGCCTGCACCTCCTCCTAATGCAGGAACCTCTCTGCCTCTCACAACAAACATATATATATATGTAGATGCTCAATTAGCTTAGTGATATCATTCAGGTGTTCGAAAGGGAGGGGTATTTCGAAGCAAGAAAAAAAGGCATTTATTTCCCCCAGCACCCTGAATGATAACCGTAACCAGATATAAATTCCACATAATAATAGAATTCAGAGATCTTCATTACACATATTTGCACAAATGTGTGAATAAGCCCCAAAGCCGCATCAAGGCGTCTCTGTATATTTGGGGTCCCTAGCGCTATATCTAGGTGCAGGGTGTGGCACCCCAAAACACCATCATAAGCCAGAAAGCCCAGCGTAGCATACCAGTGAAAAAACTAGTGTTAATAAACTAGTATTTAGGAAGCCGAAGCTATAGAGAAAGTGATATAAAAATGAAATGCAATTAAAATAGAGAAATAGTGTTAAAAAATTAATAAGTGAAAAGTGTTAATAGAATGTAAAGGTATGCCACACTAAGGCCATCCAGCTCAGCCAGCCCAGAGGCACCACACCTCACACCTCCATTACCCCAATAGGGTCTAAGATTAACCAGCAAGGAGCCACATGATAATGGCTCCTTACTACAATATGTCTAAGATAAGAGCTACCTACCTTGGAGCAACCCCATAATGCTCCATGTGGCATGTCAGGGCCTGCACCTCCTCCTAATGCAGGAACCTCTCCATACAATCATGCATATCAGTATCTGCACTAAATCCTCCTTCACCATCATTCCCATCCTCCACCCTTTGTGCCTGTCCAGGCACACTTGGCAAGTAAGTTGCAGGATTTAGTGAGCTGCATCTCTTAATGGTGATGTTTACAGGGGCCATCAGTGATAATTCCCACTTTGTAAACCGAGCAGATGAGACATGTCTGGTTTGGGCGGAGTTTAGCAAGGCTGATACTGCATGAGGTGTATGAATGGTCAAGTCGTGTCCTAACACTACGTCCTTGCTTTTACTTACCAGCAAAGCTATCGCTGCAACACTTCGCAAGCAAGTGGGGAGAGACCGCGCTACAGTGTCCAACTGTGCACTGTAGTAGGCTACCGGTCTGCTGGCATCATCATGTGTCTGTGTTAAAACTCCTGCCGCGCACCCAGCACTTTCAGTACCGTACAATTTAAAGGGCTTCTCATAATCTGGCATACCCAACGCAGGTGCTTGTGATAAACACTGTTTTAGTCTCTCAAACACCAGTTCGGACTCTTCTGTGTGAGAGACCCGTTCCGGTTTGTTCGAGGAGACCATTTCTTGCAAAGGTAGTGCCAATATGGAGAACCCTGGAATCCAGTTCCGACAGAACCCACACATTCCGAGGAAAGTGCGGATCTGTTGCTGAGTTTGCAGCAGAGTCATGTCGCGAATCGCCTGTATCCTATTAGCGGTCAGGTGCCTAAGTCCTTGTGTCAAGCAATGTCCCAAGTATTTAACCCTGGTCCGGCACAACTGCAGCTTATCCTTTGAAACCTTGTGTCCTGTCTGGGAGAGATGAAACAGAAGCTGTTTAGTATCTGCCAAGGACGACTCGAGTGAGTCAGAACACAAGTCATCGACATACTGTATTAGCACTGATCCACTCAGGTTGAAAGGATTGTAAACAGTCATGTAAGGCCTGGGAGAAAATACTCGGGCTGTCAATGAAACCTTGGGGAAGACGAGTCCAGGTGTACTGTACTCCCCTGTACGTGAAGGCAAAGAGGTATTGGCTGTCAGGGTGAAGAGGAACAGAAAAGAAAGCAGAACAGAGGTCAATGACAGTGAAGAATTTTGCGGTAGAGGGAATCTGCATGAGGATGACAGCTGGATTGGGCACTACGGGGAATTGGCTCTCAACTATTTCGTTTATCCCCCTTAGATCCTGCACTATCCTGTAACCCCTCCCCCCACTCTTTTTCACAGGGAAGATGGGACTATTGCCTGTGCTAGACGTCCTGACTAGGATGCCCTGCTGTAGCAGCCGCTCTATGACGGGGTACACTCCTAATTCTACCTCTGGCTTCAGAGGATACTGAGGGATTTTTGGAGCTATCCTGCCATCTTTTACTTGTACTGCTACTGGAGCTACATTCGCCATCAATCCAGTGTCCTGTCCATCTTTGGTCCAAAGGGAACCCGGTATTTGTGAGATAATTTCCTCTACCTTTGATGGACACTTGTCTATAACAGTAGAATGCGACATTAGCCTTTGAGGGGTGTCTAATATATCTTGTACTTCTTGAGCATGGTTCTCAGGTATATCCAAGAAGACAACCTCAGGAGTACAGTATATGACACACCGCATTTTACACAATAAGTCTCTGCCGAGTAGATTAGTCGGAGCCGATGCAGCCAGCAGAAAGGAATGTTTTGTCTGCAAGGGCCCTATCATAATCTCTGCAGGTCTACTCAAAGGGTACTGTTGCACCGTTCCTGTTACTCCCATTGCCGAAATCGTTTTACCCGTGGTTTTTACACCTGATGTGGAATTCAACACTGACCTGGCCACCCCTGTATCTACAAGAAAAGGTAATGGTACACCAGCTACATCAACCATGACCTCAGGTTCACTAACAAGGCTAGCAATCAACTTCACTGGCTACAGACTACAGGTGTGGCCCAACCCCTATTGTGTAGTGGGACCCTCCCGCAGCGCATTGGCAGCTTCAATATGTGAGGAGGGTAGCTGTGAGTTTTTGGAGGCCTGCCAGTCTCTCCTTGGTGGGTACCTCCTTATTTCCCCTCTATGTGGCTCGTAATCTCTTCTGTATGGTCCCTGATCCCAATTATGTGAATTGTAGTGTGGCTCGTATTCAGGTCTAGGGGGTTTGTATACGTTATGTGTCCATTTATAATAATAATAATAATAATAATAATTTTATTTATATAGCGCTCTTTCTCCAATAGGACTCAAGGCGCTTAACAGATACATAGCATAATATAGTACAGAAAATAATGAAGTACATTTTCATAAAATACAGAAGCATGAAGATACTAAAATGGACACTATGGAAATGCTTTAGTAAACAGAAAAGTCTTGAGTCTACTTTTGAAGGATTCTATAGTTGGGGCCTCTCGCACTGTGCGGGGAAGTGAGTTCCATAGAGTCGGAGCCGCATGACTAAAAGCTCGACCCCCAGATGAATTACGGTAGATTCTAGGTACTGCTAAAAGTCCTTCATCTACAGATCGCAGTAATCGAGTGGGGCAGTATGGGGTCAGAAGCTGTTTCAGGTACCTTGGGCCTTGGTCATGTAATGCTTTGAAACTCAGTAAGCCAATCTTGAAGATGATTCGCCATCTTACAGGCAGCCAGTGAAGGGAGTAGAGGATGGGTGTTATGTGGCTAGAACGGGGCTGGTTGGTTAATAGCCTGGCAGCTGTGTTTTGCACCAGCTGTAAGCGTTGCAATTCTTTTGCTGGTAGACCAAGGTAGAGGGCATTACAGTAGTCTAAACGAGATGATACAAATGCATGTATGACTTTTGGCATGTCATCTGAGGGAATTAAGTGCTTGATTCTGGCTATGTTCCTCAGGTGAAAGAATGAGGATTTGATTGTGGCTGATATCTGATGTTTAAGTGTCAAGCCACCATCCAGGACAACGCCAAGATTCCGCACACGATCACTGGTCTGTAATTCTGAATCCCCCAGTGTAAGTCCAGTTGGTTGGCTATGCTGCAGTCTTGTCCTTTGATGTTGCGGTCGTATCAAAAGGACCTCTGTTTTATCCGGGTTCAATCGCAGCCAACTGGCGCTCATCCACTCCTGTAGTTCAGCTAGACAGCCATTTAGGGTTGCTATTGGGTTATCAGTGCCCGGAGCAAAGGACAAGTACAGTTGTGTATCATCTGCATAGCAGTGGTAGACCAGGCTATGGCGCCTGATTATTTCGCCCAATGGGAGCATGTATACTGCAAAAAGCATGGGGGATAGTATAGAACCTTGTGGGACACCACATGGCAATGGCACTGGTGGTGATGAGTATAATCCAGATGATACTCTCTGTGACCTGCCTGTGAGAAATGATTTGAACCAGCTTAGGACTGTGCCATCCAGACCACAGAAATGTATCAGTCGCTCAATCAGAAGCCCATGGTCCACGGTATCAAATGCTGCCGAGAGATCCAGAAGGATTAATATTGAACAGTCACCTCTGTCTTTTGCCATCAGAAGATCATTTAACACACACACCAGGGCTGTTTCAGTGCTATGTCTTCTCCTGAATCCTGATTGAAATGGATCATAAATATCATGGGTTGTCAGGCGGGTTTCCAGTTGATTTGCAACGACTTTCTCAATAACCTTTCCTAGGAAAGGAAGGTTCGATACCGGTCTGTAGTTGGTCATGCAGTCGGGATCTAAATTAGGTTTTTTAAGAAGCGGTCTAACAATTGCTTCCTTTAGGGGTCCAGGAAAAATGCCTGTCTGCAAAGAACATTGAACAATTTTTGTAAAGACAGGACCAATTATATCCATACAACCTATTAGAAGCTTGGTTGAGGCTGGGTCCAGATCACAGGTGGTGGGACGCAAAATTCGAGCAATTTCAGCAGTGTCCTTTACATCCACTGGGTCAAAGCTGGTCCATGAAGGCAGGTAGCTTATATTGGCAGGCTTTGTAGTTTGGCACTCCTTTGATGGCACTGTGGAGATTCCAGCCCGGATGGTGGATATTTTATCTGCAAAGAAGTTTGCAAACTCGTTGCATCTTGCCTGGGAGAGGGTCTCATCAGTCTGCAGGCATGCTGGCTTGCAAAGCATCTCCACTGTGCGGAAAAGCTGAGCTGGCCTATTGTTTGCTGCTGTGATCTCATTTGACAGGAACTGTGCCTTCTTACGAGTGATTGTCGATTGATATTCTTCGTTATGCTTTATTAGTTTTATTTTGTCATATTTTATTACTACAGTCCCTTGCAAAATGTCCTTCCTTCTTACAATAGAAACATACTATTGACCGTGACTTACCATCAGGGGTCTGGGGTTATGGCTGATAGGACTTTCCTGTAAGTGCCTGTATACTCACCATCATCAGCTTATCCCCTTGCGACTACCTGTGTTTGCTGATGTTACGATTGTGCTCGATAGCGGACTCTCTCAACGCAGCCACCGAGATACCTCTCCAATTAGGTAGAGAGGTTTGCACCCTTTTCCTCAGTGCCTCCTTTAAACCTTCCATCAACACAGAAACAGTACCTCCCTGTGGTGTGCATTATCCTTAATATCCTCGATCCCAGTATATCTTGCTTTTTCCTGCAGTGCTCGATGGAAATATTCGGATGCCATTTCACCTTCCTTTTGTCTTATGGAGAAGATTTTATTCCATTTAACAACAGTAGAGAAATATACTCCTAATTGAAGATTGATTTGCTTTATGTTCTACTGATTGTATTCATCAGTGAGAGGTACCTCTGCATCTAACTTACAATCCGTTATGAATTTCGTGATGTCAATATTTGAGGGTAAACACACCCGCAGCACTGTTCGCCAATCTTTATTTGTGGGTTCATGGCCGTTACCTAACTCTTTAACGAATTTCTGGCATCCGACTAGATTTTTTCTGGGATCTGGGAATTCTGACATAATTTACCTTAACTCTGCTCGGGACCAAGGACAATGCATGGCAATGTTCCTGATGGGAGTTACTCCCTGACTGTCAGTCTACCCATTGGGGACTGCAATCACCCTGACAGGATTTAATTCAACTATGTCATTTTGACTTGATTCTATAATGCAGGTAGCTTTCGTTTCTGCATATTGTATGGTACCGTACTTACCTGTGGACACAACCTCACTCACCCCTCCGCTGGGGGGCAATGCTACTACTCTTGGTGGTTGGGCCATACCCACCTGGGTGTCCTGTATGGTGGCTGCTAGAGAGAGTGCCGATATCGTGCTGGGCTCATCATCCTGCTCACAATCCTGGGGAAAATTTAAAATGGGATACAGCTGGCAAGGGTTAGGGTTAACACATTGATCAATCACTTTCCTATCCTTTACCAATGTACCATTGCTTGTAGCCAATTTCTACCCATCAGCATATGGTGGTGGTGCGCTCGCAATTGCTTTCCCGCTAGGTTTGAAACCTGCTGTGCGAGCCAGTTCCTTTTGCATCTCCCCGTCTTGTTGCCACAGATTTAAACAATCGGTATGTCTGATCCTTTGATTTCTAGATTTAATCAGACATATTCTAATCCTTATGTTCTGTAATACCTCTGATTCAAAGCTGCCCACCCTGGGGAATGAGGCCCTATCTTCAGCAGTCATACGTACCCACTCATTGCAAAAAGCCTCCGTGTGTGAACCATATTTCTCACACATAATAAACCTTGCTGACCCTCTTGGCCGCAATTCTGACCCTCTCGGTCTCAATTCTTCAGCCTGAACCCTAGCTACCAAACGCCCACTGCTTGTGCAATTGGATCCCATCAAGGACCTTTTGCCTGTAAACGCAATCCTCAAATGCACAAAACAAATAGACGGTGAAAGACACCTAAGGCTTTCACTTGCTCCTGCTCCGCTGATGTACCATGACTCACTCCAATAGTGACCACCGCGTACCCAGTGAGGCCCTAACTGGCTTCTATTCACTGGAAGTTTTTGGAGTGACTTACCTTTTCCAGTGAATATCTATCGTTGAAGATTTTCCTGAGAGAGACCAGCGAAAACTTCCCGTTATGCAATACACAAATCACGCTTGCGTATGCTCTGCACAGCGCTGATACCACGATTTTACGCAAAGCTCGAAAAGGGGTATCAAGTTGTGCTACGTATCGCACCCACAAACATGCGGTCCAATCGCACAGCGTATAGGTACTTGTTACCTATCCGCCCTGCGATCACTGGAGTCGAATATACAAGCTGCGCTCCTCAGCCGAAGCGTAATGCAAAACCTTTAAACTTCAATTCACAATTTCTATACTTCTGCACAATGCACAATTCTATCTCACGCTCCTCTGCAAATTACCTCACGATTTGCATATTATTTCTATCTGTATTTAACGTAAGTCAGCCGCCTCACGCCACCAAGCCTCCACTTACTTGGTGTACCACGGGACCCGATTTCCGGGGTTCAAATCCACTCACTCCGCTTTCACTCACTCAGATACACCTTGTTTTTCTTTTCTGTACAGAAAATACCACTCCCCAAGGTTGGTTACTTTACCCCAAAGGTACTTACAGTTTTAAACAAAATAGTTAAGGTAACCTGTTTTTGAAATCGGATAGTTATGTGCTATTGTATTAAATGTATACTATCCCGCCTTTAATTGAACAAACTATCGTGTGATTTGTACTTAGCGTCAGTACTCCTATGCAACCTTGCATAAACACGCGACCGTGCATGCCTTTTACGCCACGTGCGCGCTCCTGTACTTTGTCCGGACCATGTGTACAAACGTGCGTCTGCAATAAAACAAATCACACAATCTCTATAAATGTGATCGATAAAAGCTACTATCGTTCACAAACACAACCCACACTTGTTCTGTATAAACCTAAAACGACTAGGCCAGAACTGCGTTTTGTGTTTTATAATTACACCTTTAAATACATGTATTTCAAATGTATCCGATTTCACATAGACCTCTAATGACTAATAATCTATGGCAACAATATGTGGGAGTGTATGCAAAATATCGGTATCCTTTGTCTACGCTTTTGGCGCCAGAAAAAAAAATTTAAATCGCTTTTTTCCTGTTTACCTCCGGCTTCTATCAGCACCTCTGCAGACTAGACAGAGCAGATGCAATCTAACAGCACAAAAATAGAGTTTTAAAACATCCAAGCAACCAGGGAAAGGTTTAACTTAAAGCTGTGTCTCCACCCTTTGCTGATAGATTAAAGTCTGCTATGATCCGCTAGCCTATGAGAGTGTGAAAAACCGGATAGAGCTCCCAATTGTAAATGCTGATTTACTTACAGGACTAAAAGCAATACCTTAATACACTCAATACACTTTAGATTCGAGCCGCTACGGCCGCTGTATGTAATCCTTACCCTACGTACTTTTTACACAGTTAGCGTACAAAGGCCCGTACCGTGTACGCACTTTGCGTACGCACGCCGCGACGGACGTACAAAGTACACGCAGTGCATACACACACACCGACATGCTGATAGCACTATGCAGCTACATGTGCGGCTGAGTTACACTTTAAAACCTTAGCAGGAAAAGAGACACGACACCAATTGTATTTAAAATGTTGGGATCCGACCCACCAACATATAATTGCTGAAAGGGGGTTACAACAGATATACAATCACAATAACAGAAAAGAGGCTACAATACAATGGTACATACGTTTGGTTTCGCCAGCGCCACACGGTCCGGTGCTCAGTCAATCAGCAAGATGACCTTCAGAGAGAGATGAATGACCGGCTAGGCAGCTTGGCTTTTATACAGTTGGTCAAAACACAATACAATAGAAACTGTAACCTCTTCATCTATAAGACAAAGGGCTGGTCATTTACAGTACAGGAGGGGTCATAGGTTGGTTTGAATAGGTGGGCGATGTCTGGTCCAGGTGTGCTTGCAGTTGGTCTCCACTGGGTTCTCGACGAATATCAGAGTACAGTAAACACAGTATAATATTATTATCCTGTTCCTGCGCATAATTATGCGCAGGAGCGTGCTATCTTCTGCAAACTGCTACCGGAATCTTGCCCTTAAAATACCCTACAGTTGGATACCAAACACCACCTCATAACCTAATGCTGTCCCCTCATATCCTGCAAAGGTGAATCCCTTTGTTGTTGTACCTTTTAAACAAGTATAACTTGCTGGTGTGGTGCGTGTGGGCTATGTGTACATTGTGCACGATGCAGATTAAATATGAAACATGTCTTTGTGGCTTTTCCATGCGATTACAAATACTACCGTAATTACTCATACCACGCGCTAATATGCAGGACCGCGTGAGTGGTCCTACGCAATTTGCTAATATGCGCACGCACGGCAGAACAAGTACGCGCACAGAGGCCATCTGTGTGGAGTTTGTCTGTGATGTGTGTGCTGTAATATTTTCCGACTTCGACACTGGCTGCCTGGTTCTGTTGCATAAGAGGGAGAGCTAGTGATATCAGTGTGCACCTGTCGGGGGGGGGTTGCGGGGGCTGACAGAGGGGGACCCAGGGTAAAGTATTTTCTGTGCTTCCATCTTCATCTGGTTATGCCAGTGGGCTGAAAGAGTCCATTGGTGACTTCCTGGAACTATTTACCATTCAGACTGCCGGAGCATACTACTGGTCACTAATTCATTGATAAATCGCAACCAATATAACAGCCCCATAGTCGGTAAGTTACTGGTTTGCCCAATCAGCGGTATTAACTAATTGCAAAATGCCATAAAGTATGGGGAAATGACTGGCTGCATGCGTACTGGCCAATTGTAATCGCAGAGAAAAAGTGTCTGATCATTATAATATGATTATTTGTATTATTTTGTGGCAGATCACTGTATGTGCAATTAATGTCATTGCGTAGGTTAAAGATCCACCAGAAAAAAAAATATTACATTATTCCCTTCAAACACAAACTCACCGACCTGACTGAATTAGTTTGGGGAAATAAATGAGTTTTTCAAATTACAATTTACAACAAAAGTCTCATCTTAAAACCCAACCTGCAAACATTTAATTCTCACGCCAAAATTAATTCCGAGTTAATTAGTTGAGCTTCCCAGCTCCTCAGGTTATATCAGAGTAACAATTCAGCTGTGTATTAATACAGTCGCTGCCTTGGGCTATTCTTTATGTACCGTACAACACTACATAAAGCAAGAGATGCTTAGTTACAGCACAAAAACTTTGGAAACATCATTATCCCCTCGCCCCAGTAGATACATTATGAAAATGTTTCGCCTTTCTTGCAATTCACTCAATAATTAAGCACCCCTGCTGCGCAGGAACGCCATTAATACAGTTATGGCCGTGACATTTTAGCAAGTGAGTTTTGTCCGTGGATGAAGGACACGCGATAGAAACAGTCAACGAGACTCATAAGAAGTGTTTTAAACCTCGTTATATATCAGTCACGAATCATAGTTGGGATTTGCCAAGCTCACTGGATAGTTCAGACATTTATGGGTCAATTCAATTATCCGCGAGTCCCTTCGCGGCGTAAGTGCAGCTTTATGCCATACTTGATGCGCGTCGTATTGTGCATTACTGTTACCATTGCACATAATACTGGGAGTTACCTTTACTAGTGGTCATCGTGTTATGTGTTGCTGGTACTAATGGTAACTTAGGCCCTCATTCCGAGTTGTTCGCTCGGTAAAATTCTTCGCATCGCAGCGATTTTCCGCTTAATGCGCAATGTTCGCACTGCGACTGCGCCAAGTAAATTTGCTATGCACTTAGGAATTTTACTCACGGCTTTTTCATCGGTCTGGCGATCGTAATGTGATTGACAGGAAATGGGTGTTACTGGGCGGAAACAGGCCGTTTTATGGGCGTGTGGGGAAAAACGCTACCATTTCCGGAAAAAACGCAGGAGTGGCCGGAGAAACGGAGGAGTGTCTGGGCGAACGCTGGGAGTGTTTGTGACGTCAAACCAGGAACGACAAGCACTGAACTGATCGCAGATGCCGAGTAAGTCTGAAGCTACTCAGAAACTGCTACGAGGTGTGTAATCGCAATATTGCGAATACATCGTTCGCAATTTTAAGATGCTAAGATTCACTCCCAGTAGGCGGCGGCTTAGCGTGAGCAACTCTGCTAAAATCGCCTTGCGAGCGAACAACTCGGAATGACCTCCTTAATGCGCAACTGTTTTTAGTGATTGGCAACATCTGAGTCACTGCTGTTACTACTGGGCACCGCATTGGACATAACTGCTACTCATGGGCATTTTGCTGAGTACTACTGCTCTTAATGTACATTGATTATATTGGACATCCTACTGGGTAATTATGCATCTTCTGGGCATTACTGGGCACTGCCATGGGCAATTCTGGCATATTGGCAATCAGCCTGATTAGTTGTCAGATGCCAGAGAGCCATATCAGGAGTCAAATACCAGTGTGGGTAGTCAGCAGGTCAGGGGTCAGGTACCGGCGTGGGTAGTCAGCAGGTCAGGGGTCAGATACCGGCGTGGGTAGTCAGCAGGTCAGGGGTCAGATACCGGCGTGGGTAGTCAGCAAGTCAGGGGTCAGATACCAGCGTGGGCAGTCAGCAAGTCAGGGGTCAGATACCAGCGTGGGTAGTCAGCCAGGTCAGGGGTCAGATACCAGTGTGGGTAGTCAGCAAGTCAAGGGTCAGATACCAGTGTGGGTAGTCAGCCAGGTCAGGGGTCAGATACCAGCGTGGGTAGTCTGCCAGGTCAGGGGTCAGATACCAGCGTGGGTAGTAAGCAGGTCAGGGGTCAGAAGCCAGTGTGGGTAGTCAGCAAGTCAGGGGTCAGATACCAGTGTGGGTAGTCAGCAAGTCAGGGGTCAGATACCAGCGTGGGTAGTAAGCAGGTCAGGGGTCAGAAGCCAGCGTAGGTAGTCAGCAAGTCAGGGGTCAGATACCGGCGTGGGTAGTCAGCAAGTCACGGGTCAGATACCAGCTTGGGTAGTCAGCCAGGTCAGGGGTCAGATACCAGTGTGGGTAGTCAGCAGATCAAGGGTCAGATGCCAGCGTGGGTAGTCAGCCAGGTCAGGGGTCAGATACCAGCATGGGTAGTCAGCCAGGTCAGGGGTCAGATACCAGCGTGGGTAGTCAGCCAGGTCAGGGGTCAGATACCAGGGTGGGTAGTAAGCAGGTCAGGGGTCAGATACCAGTGTGGGTAGTCAGCAAGTCAGGGGGCAGATACCAGCGTGGGTAGTAAGCAGGTCAGGGGTCAGATACCAGTGTGGGTAGTCAGCAAGTCAGGGGTCAGATACCAGCGTGGGTAGTAAGCAGGTCAGGGGTCAGATACCAGTGTGGGTAGTCAGCAAGTCTGGGGTCACATACCAGCGTGGGTAGTCAGCAAGTCAGGGGTCAAATACCAGCATGAGTAGTCAGCCAGGTCAGGGGTCAGATACCAGCGTCAGTAGTCAGCAAGGTCAGGTGCACCCCTCCTCCACTCGTTCAATGGCAGAATTCTTATAAATTGTCACAATGCCCAGAAATATCTTTAAGAGTTAAGGTGCATACACACTAAGCGCTTTTCCCCCCAGCGATGTCAGCGGGGGTGAGCGGCTTTCCATAGCAGGACGCTATGGAAAGCCGCTCACCCCGCCGTTCAACTACTGGTAATACCAGTAGATGAACGGCGACCACCAGCGATAAAGCAGGAGCGCGCATAAGCGCTCTTCGCCGTGGCATACACACTGGGCGGCTTTGAGCTGAAAGCAGCTCAACACACCAAAAGTGAGCTGCTTTCAGCTCAAAATCACCCAGTGTGTATGGGCCTTAAGATGTCTCACAACTAAAGTATATAGAAGAGTCAGTCCATAAGTGTGTGAGCGACATTGTATCAGTCCATTAGTGTGAGAGTGCCAGCGGGACAGTCAGTGGAGGTATTGGACATTCAATATCTGAGCGACACATGCGGTAGAGATACAGTATAAATATTAAGTAATCGCTGCCAAGAGCATCACAGTCAGCTCATAGTGTGACCTGTAGAGAATTACCACTGGGAACATAAAGACTATACTAGAGGAGCTCTAGGTATCATCAGCTACAGTAATCAGACCCAGGTCCAACATTTCCAAAGTGCACCCACCAATGTGGTCATGACTATTATATAAAGCTACTGAGCTAGATTTAATATTAGAGTATAATATTAACATGATTAATTTATGTGAGTATATGCATTGATTTAGGAGTGAAAGAGGTGAGGGATTTGGTATTAAGGTTCCATATGTGATAAAGGGTTTAGGAAACATGAGTTGTTTTAAATGGGACACTTTAGTTAAGGAAAGGGAAATCACTAAGGGTAATATACTGTAATTTGGGTAGGAGAAGTACAGTAGTTGGGTGTTCTCAGGGCCGGATCAAGGTCTGTGGGGGCCCCTGGGCAACAAATTTGTGGGGCCCCCACACACTGTCCTCACAACTGCAAAAAACATTGGAGTAGGAGTACAGCATTTTCCGGTCTCCTCTCTGTCCTCCTCGGCAGCTGAGACGTTCCATTACAGCTGCGGCCGCCGAGGAGCTTCACTCACTGCAGTGTGAAGTCACGCGAGATAATGTCAAATCTCTGTATTTTATTGTACTGTGTCATGACTATGGTTTTTTGTGAACCCGGCGTATATGTGAAGTCCGTGCAGGTAACTGGAGGATTATGTGTATATTTGACTGGTCTGTAGGAATCAGTGAGATGAAGTAGTAAGGAGCAGTTCCTAACCGGGGATCGAATCCGGGCCTCGGCAGGGGGAGCCATATCCTGACCACTGGATCACCAGAGACTTGGTGTTGATAGCAGGATGGTGAATGTATTGGTGAGAATGAACTGAAAATACTGTCACAGGAGTAAGTGTTTATGTACCCAAGGTTACTATGAAACAGGTTCTCTGGAGTTACGCAGATCTGGGGAAAGAGCTGAAGACATTGTACCGGACTGGTTTCCGGTGAGACTAGAACTACACTGTGAACCTGCCTGGGTACCGGTATAACTGGAACGCAACTGTAATCCGGGCTGGTACCAGATATAACTGGAAATGCAACTGTATGTAGAACAATGACTGTGGTTGTGACTATAAGACGAGACTGAAGAATACTGCGGCTGTTTCTTTAAGACGAGACTGAAGAATACTGCAGCTGTGTCTTCAAGACGAGACTGAAGAAAACTGTGGCTGTGTCTTTAAGACAAGACTGAAGAAAACTGTGACTGTGTCTTTAAGACGAGACTGAAGAAAACTGCAGCTGTGTCTTTAAGACGACACTGAAGAATACGGAATATAACTGGTAACACAACTATAATCCAGACTGGGTAGCAAAAGAGCAGAGTTTTAAAGGAATTACGGTACTGTAATAGTGTTACCTCTTAGGAAGCTCAGCTTCTAAGCTCACAGAGAGCTGTGTGACACAAGGAAATGGCAGATTCTGTACCACAAGTCTCTTTACTTATACTTCCTGTTCTTTGGTGAACAGAGTCAGGTGATTCAGAGATTATCAGGCTGACACAGGATTGGATAGCTCCAGGTCAGGTGATCAGACCCTGTCATGTCAATATTCCAGGTTAGGCGGAATGTGGAGTGAGGCCTAGCAGGCCGGAAAAACACTGAAGCCTAAACACCTAAAATAAACAGAGGATGCTGGCTTTTAGGCCCAAACATCAGAGAGCTGAGCACAGTGGAGAATGTATCTGGTGGCCACTGGAGTCAGAGAGGCATATAGTATAATATCAACAATGATTGCTGTGTAGGTAACCTTGACACTCCAGCTGTTGTTGAACTACACATCCCAGCATGCCCTGCTACAGTTTTGCTATTTGTCCATGCTAAAACTGATGCAGGGCATGCTGGGATGTGTAGTTCAACAACAGCTGGAGTGTCAAGGTTAGCCATCACTGGCATAGAGAGACTTGCTGAATTCCATATTCACACAGAAGGTTAATCAACACTGGTGGAGCTTGTTACCTCTCAGCACTCAGGAAACTCATGGTACTGGCAAGCTGTTTATCCCAGTGAGCAGAAAAGACACAGGATCCAGGACAGATGGCAGAGGTAAGTCACCAAATATGAGAAATACAGTCAGGATCGTGACATACTGTAGGTCACAAATTATTTCAATTGATTTATGTATTTAATTAATTGTGTGATTATGGAACTATTTATTGTTTAGGGAATAAGTAAGTGAATTGCCAATTGTTGTTGCAGGTGGGTTGTTTTACAGGGGTGGTACACCTGTTAAACTGTACTGTAGGTGTCCTAAGAAGAGCTCTGGGAAGACAGAAAGCTCCTTTGGAGCAAATGTACAAAACATATTTTCTATCCCTTTAATTAAATGAAAACCCTTAAAGAGGTATTCCTTTTTACCTTGTTTACTTATGTGTTATCTTATTGGTTGATGTAGGGATAAATTTTACCTGCACTATAGGCTATAGTAGTATCCCCCAAGCTGACCCCCGGTTATTCCCCCTATACAGGAAGAAGACGAAGGCCAACAATAAGAGATTTTCAGAAAAGCTAGTGAATTATTATCACGTGGCCCTATCACCTATCACATCAGAAAGATAAAGGTGAGCAGGAATTACAGCAACTGCTATAGGCCAAGTTACTCGTGGAACCGTTTCCATAAATAACGCACCGCCCTTTCTTACAGAACTTCAGATATACAGTACACTTGTCCTCTGGATACTGAGAATTTGCAGACAAAGGTGGTCATTCCGAGTTGATCGCTAGCTGCATTCGGTCGCTGTGCAGCGATGAGGCAAAAAAAGGCACTTCTGTGCACGCGTATGCGGCGCAATGCGCACGCACATGTCGTACTATTACAACGAACGATGTAGTTTCACACAAGGTCTAGCGAAGCTTTTCAGTCGCACTGATGGCCGCAGAGTGATTGACATGAAGTGGGAGTTTCTGGGTGTCAACTGACCGTTTTCAGGGAGTGTTCGAAAAAACGCAGGCGTGCCAGGAAAAACGCAGGCGTGGCTGGGCGAACGCAGGGCGTGTTTGTGACGTCAAAACAGGAACGGAACAGTCTGAAGTCATCGCAAACGCTGAGTAGGTTTTAAGCTACTCTAAAACTGCACAATAAAACGTTGCCGCCGCTCTGCAATCCTTTTCGTTCGCACTTCTGCTAAGCTAAAATACACTCCCAGTGGGAGGCGGCATAGCGTTTGCACGGCTGCTAAAAACTGCTAGTGAGCGAACAACTCGGAATGACCACCAAAGCTTTAGAACACAAGTTCTCAAACTCAGTCCTCAGGACCCCAAGCAGTTCATGTTTTCCAGGTCTCAGTGGCACACCCAGGGGGGGTTTCCGAGCACCCAGAAACCCCCTCCACCAAAAAAAAAAAATATATATTTTTTATTTTTTTGCTGCATGAGTATTATTAATGGCTGTCTAGCGTCCTCTGCAGCCTGCTGTCTTCCTGGTGGCACTTGTAATAATAAAAGTTTATTTTATTTTAATTATAGTACATACAGTATATATCCATGTGCATCCAGTGTGAGTAGTTTCAGATCCGGATGCCATCCGCGGCAGACGATGCAACAAACAAGAGGAAAAAAGGCAGCGGCACTCCATCAGTGTAAGTGGTCAATCGTGTATTGAATCAAACATTGGTTGTTTATGTTACAAACACACACACACATATGATATATATACATGTGTATATATACGTGTACTGTATGTGTATATATATATATATATATATAATGCATGTTTAATATGCTATGTATATGTGTGTGTGTGTGTGTGTGTGTGTGTGTGTGTGTGTGTGTGTGTGTGTGTGTGTGTGTGTATATATATGGTATATATATGTGTAGATATGTGTATATACATATAAATATATATATATATACACACACACACACATATATATATATATATATATATATATATATATATATATATATATATATAGTACAGAAATGCCCGGCACTCTCGGTATGGAGTTTCAGATCCGGATGCCATCCGCGGCAGACGATGCAAAAAACAAGAGGAAAAAAGGCAGCGGCACTCCATCAATGTAAGTGGTCAATCGTGTATTGAATCAAACATTGGTTGTTTATGTGACCACTGTCATGTTCTGATTCAATACACGTTTGACCACTTACATTGACGGAGTGCCGCTGCCTTTTTTCCTCTTATACATATATATATATATATATATATATATATATATATACACACACAGACACACTAGTTTTACGGACCCAGCATATACTGGGTCACCCCAGTCCCCACCCCCGTGATTGGCTCCACCCAGTTCTGGAACCCCCCTCCCCCCCATGCAAATCCTGCGTTTGCCACTGGGTCTCCTCACAGAATCGCAAGTGAAACAAGTAGCTCCACCTGTGGACGTTTTAAAATGTGTCAGTGAGTAATGAGTGCACGTGTGCACCTGCTGGGTGACCTGGAAAACGTGACCTGTGTGGAGTCCTGAAGACAGAGTTTGTGAACCACTGCTTTACAAGAATAGAACACTCCTTCCCAGAGTTGGATAAATACTCCACAGGGTCACAGATAACAGTTTACTTTAAGTCACCTTCCCATTATGTCAAAAACATGAAAATTAAACTGACACGGGAATCTGGTGCTCTGATTACCCACTGGGTTCTAGGCATTAGTCTATGTCACAGGTTCTCAAACTCTGTCCTCAGGACCCAACACGGTTAATGTTTTGCAAGTCACCTGTAGATTTTTGAAATGTGGCAGTTGGTGATACACAGTGCAGCTGCCGGGTGACCTGGAAAACGTGAACCGTGTGGGGTCCTGAGGACCGAGTTTGAGAACTGGTCTATGTTGTCTGATGGATTATCTGGTTGTGCTCCTAAATTTAATATATCAGAATAATGTATTCTAATACAGTATACAGAGATCATATCACTCTCATTTTCAGGAACATGATCAATTGATTTGTATATATCCCACTTACTACAGGAGGATTGATTTTAATTTCTGTTTATTTTGCTTAACTGTGTGAAATTCTGAAGAAATCAACTTGAGAAATTGATCTAAAATTCTGTCATTAAATAAACTTTGTTTTCCTGTTCTGCGTAAACAATGATGTGAAGTTAAAAAGTTACAAAGTCCATTGTAAGGTTTTCCGACCAGTATCATTTCTAGGGGACACTGATAACATTATGTAGCTTAATTGGCTGGGTTTCAAGATAAATAATCTGTGCGGCTCTTTAGCAAAAAAAAAAATGATAAAGGAAAGTGAGAAAACGAGTGGAAATGCCGACGGTTGGAACTCTCTTGACAGGTCGTCTACTGTTATTGCTAAAGGCTACGTGAAAAATTGCTGTAGCCACCTCATTAGGATCCTGTGCAGGTATATACTGTACACTGTACCACTTCTGGGCATTGAATGCAAGTGTGATTAGCAGGGATCACTGCAAAGTTAGCGCTTTAAAAAACAAGGGCACCTTTGATAAATTCTCAAAAAAATTCTTGTTATCAGATTCGGTGACAGGAATGGCCGCTGGCTTCAGCTCAGGTGTGAGATGAAATAACGTCTAGGTTGGATTTGTATTGCATGTATTTTTATTTAATTTCTTATTAGTATTTTTTTTAAATGCATTTCTTTAAATAAGTAAACGAAAATGAAAAGAACAAAAGTAATCTGTAGTTTCCGTTTTAATGAAGTATAGATAGCATCTTCGTCTTCTTTATTATTTGTTTGCAAATGGAACAGTTTAGCCGAGAGGATGATACAAACTAGAGGTCTGTAGGCTATATCATAGGGTCTGTAATTAAATTTCTCCTGGACACAGTTTCTTCTCCGGCCAAAATAGACTCTGCACCGACTTGTGAAAAGATGTCCGTACAATACAATCAATATAAATATTTTATATATATATATATATATATATATATATATCCAACCTGCTCAGCCGGCACTCCACAGGATATTTCAGTAACTTGCCAGGGTGCGCTCCAGAGGTTTGCCAACCTCACACATGCTCTCCCAATCAAAGAGTCACTCCTGGGCTGCCAATACGGTGAATCAATAAGGTGCTTTATTCAACGTTTCGGGGTACTGCCCCCCGTCATCAGGACACACAACCGTTGGGTGTCCTGATGACGGGGGGCAGTACCCCGAAACGTTGAATAAAGCACCTTATTGATTCACCGTATTGGCAGCCCAGGAGTGACTCTTTGATTGGGAGAGTATATATATATATATGAGACCAAGTCCCTGGAGAGAGAACAGACAGATTCCCTGGAATGTGACTGAAAAACACAGTTTACCACATGTTTTCTCATACATCCTAGAGGATGCTCGGGTCACATCAAGAACCATGGGGTATAGACGGGATCTGCAGGAGACATGGGCACTTTAAGACTTTTAAAGGGTGTGAACTGGCTCCTCCCTTTATGCCCCTCCTCCAGACTCCAGTTTAGAATCTGTGCCCAGTGAGACTGGATGCACTCTGAGGAGCTCTACTGAGTTTCTCTGAAAAAGACTTATGTTAGGTTTTTTATTTTCAGGGAGACCTGCTGGCAACAGTCTCCCTGCTTCCGTGCTTCGTGGGACTTAGGGGCGAGAAGTCAGACCTACTTCTGTGAGTTTAAAGGCTCTGCTTCTTTGGCTACAGGACACCATTAGCTCCTGAGGGTCTGATCGCTAGGTACGCCTAGATGCTCGTTCCCAGAGCCCGCCGTCACCCCCCTTGCAGAGCCAGAAGTCAGAAGACAGGTGAGTAGATGAAGAAAAGAAGACTTCAGTGATGGCTTCTGAGGTACCGCAGCGCTCGCACGCTGCGCGCCATGCTCCCACACACAGCAGCACTACAGGGTGCAGGGCGCGGGGGGGGCGCCCTGGGCAGCATATATGACCTCTATAAGTAACTGGCAAGAGCGGAAATGGTGCCAGGGCACTGTCCGGACCCCCGCCAGTATAAAAATGCATTTGAAAAGAGTGGGTCTGAAGCGCGCCATTACGGGGGCGGAGCTTAGCTCTCACAGCACACAGCCCGGCGCCATTTTCTCTACACAGGCTGCAGAGATGCTGGTCCTTCCTCACACTGCTGCATAAGTATCAGGGTGAAAAACGGGGAGGGGGGGCACAGTTATTTTGGTGCATTATATGTTAATTGTAAAAGCGCTGCAGGTCTGGGGCATTTTCAGTGGTGTTTCAGACCGGGATTGAGCGCTGGGGTGTGAGCTGGCAATAACTCCCTCTGTGTCCCTCTGACAGGCTTTACTGTGGGTCTGTCCCCTATAGGCCCAGTGTGTCTGTGTGTGTTGGGTGCACGTGTGTCGGCATGTCTGAGGCGGAGTGCTCTTCCCAGGAGGAGACTATGTTAGTGACACAAACGGCTGTGGGAGTGACCCTGTTGGCACCGCCGACACCTGATTGGGTGAATGTTTTGGGTGCTTTGAATGCTAATGTGGCTCTGATAAATAAGAGATTGGATAAATCGGAGTCTCAGGAGTCAGAACCAGGCATGGAAGAAATCCGTAGAGGATGTGTTGTTACAAGTCCAGACCCCCTTGGGGTCACAAAAACGTTAATTTGCCCAGCTGGCAGACACGGATACCGACACGGACACTGCCTCAAGTGTCGACTATAGTGATGCCAGATTAGATCCAAAACTGGCAAAGAGCATTCAGTACATGATTGTGCCAATAAAAGACGTATTACATATAACTGAGGACCCTGCTGTTCCTGATACTAGGGTCTGTATGTATAAAGGGAAGAAACCTGAGGTAACATTTCCTCCCTCTCATGAACTGAACACGCTTTGTGAAAAGGTTTGGGAAAATCCTGACAAAAAGTTTCAGATTCCCAGAAGGATTCCAGTGGCGTATCCGTTTCCCTCTGGGGATAGGGAAAAATGGGAGTCACCCCCCATTGTGGACAAAGCTCTATCACGGCTGTCCAAAAAGGTGGCTCTTCCGTCCCCTGACACGGCAGGAAAATACATTGAAATCCATTTATGTCATAACGAGTACGCTACTCAGACCAGCCATTGCATCTGCGTGGGTGAGTAGTGCTATCGAAAAATGGGCAGATAACTTGTCATCTGAAATAGATACCCTGGATAGGGATAGCATTCTTTTGACACTAGGTTATATCAGGGACGCTGCAGTCTACCTAAAGGAAGCTGCAAGGGATATTGGCCTCTTGGGATCAAGGGCCAATGCCATGGCAGTTTCAGCTAGGAGAGCATTGTGGCTTCATCAATAGAATGCTGATGCTGACTCTAAGAAAGCTATGAAGTCTCTACCGTATAAAGGTGGTGTATTGTTTGGTGACGGCCTCGCTGATTTGGTATCTACGGCTACCGCGGGTAAGTCATCATTTTTACCTTATGTGCTTGCACCACAAAAGAAAGCACACCACTATCAAATGCAGTCCTTTTGGCCCAATAAATACAGAAAAGGCAGAGGGTCTTCCTTCCTTGCTACTAGAGGAAAGGGAAAAGCTAAACTATCACCGGCCGTGGTCGGTTCCCAGGAGCAAAAGTCCTCCCTGCCTTCTGCCAAATCCACCGCATGACGCTGGGGCTCCTCTGCGGGAGTCCGCACCGGTGGGGGCACGTCTAAAGCTCTTCAGTCAGTTCTAGGCTCTTTTGGCCCTGGACCCATGAGTTTTAGAAATGGTGTCCCAGGGGTACAAACTGGAGTTTCAAGACGTTCCCCCTCACCGATTTTTCAAATCGGCCTTACCAGCTTCTCTTCCGGACAGGGAGGTGGTATGCGCCGCAATACAAAAATTGTGTCGCAATCAAGTCATTGTCAGGGTTCCCCCGTCGCAACAGGGAGAAGGATTTTATTCGAGCCTGTTCGTGGTCCCGAAGCCAGACGGCTCAGTCAGACCAATCCTGAACCTCAAATCCCTAAATTTCTACCTAAGAAAATTCAAATTCAAGATGGAATCTCTCAGGGCAGTGATCTCCAGTCTGGAGGAGGGGGATTTTATGGTGTCAGTAGACATAAAGGATGCCTACTTACACGTCCCCATATATCCTCCACATCAGGCTTACCTGAGGTTTGCAGTTCAGGATTGTCATTACCAATTTCAGACGTTGCCGTTTGGTCTGTCCACGGCTCCGAGGATTTTCACCAAAGTAATGGCCGAAATGATGGTTCTTCTGCGCAAGCAAGGAGTCACAATTATCCCGTATTTGGACGATCTCCTGATAAAGATAAGATCCAGGGACCAATTACAGCAGAACATTACGCTCCCCCTGAAAATTCTGCAGCAACATGGTTGGCTCCTAAACTTGCCAAAATCACAGTTGGTTCCGACGAGACAGCTGTCGTTTTTGGGAATGATTCTGGACACAGAATTACAGAGAGTTTGTCTTCCAGTGGAAAAGGCTCTGGAAATTCAGAACCTGGTCAAACAAATTCTGAAACCAGCAAAAGTATCGATCCATCAATGCACTTGGTTGCTGGGGAAGATGGTGGCGGCCTACGAGTCCATTCAGTTTGGAAGATTCCATGCCAGAGTGTTTCAGTGGGACCTGTTGGACAAGTGGTCCGGGTCCCATCTGCACATGCACCGAAGGATAATCCTGTCTTCCAAGACCAGAATCTCACTCCTGTGATGGCTGCACAGCTCTCACCTCCTAGAGGGACGCAGGTTCGGGATCCAGGACTGGATCTTGGTGACCACGGATGCGAGTCTCCGAGGCTGGGGGGCAGTCACACAAGGGGAAAGCTTCCAGGGAAATTGTCAAGCCAGGAAATTTGTCTACACATAAACGTTCTGGAGTTAAGGGCCATTTACAATGGCCTTTTGCAAGCGGAACATCTTCTTTGCAATCGGCCCGTCTTGATTCAGTCGGACAACATAACAGCAGTAGCGTACATAAACCGTCAGGGCGGAACAAAGAGCAGAGCAGCAATGGCAGAGGCCACAAAGGTTCTCCGCTGGGCAGAAAGGCATACAAGCGCTCTGTCAGCGATCTTCATTCCAGGAGTGGACAACTGTGAAGCAGACTTCCTCAGCATACATGATCTACATCCAGGAGAGTGGGGTCTCCATCAAGAGGTCTTTGCAGAAGTGACAAGTCTTTGGGGAATTCCTCAAATAGACATGATGGCATCTCGCCTCAACAAGAAACATCAGAGATATTGTTCCAGGTCGAGAGACCCTCAAGCAATAGCAGTGGACGCCCTAGTGACACCGTGGGTGTTTCAGTCGGTGTATGTGTTTCCTCCGCTTCCACTCGTTCCAAAAGTAATAAAGATCATAAGAAGAACAAAGGTTCAAGCGATCCTCATTGTTCCAGACTGGCCAAGGAGGGCTTGGTATCCAGATCTTCAGGAATTACTTATAGGAGATCCCTGGCCTATTCCTCGGAGGAAGGATCTGTTACAGCAGGGGCCGTGCGTGTTCCAAGACTTACCGCGACTTCGTTTGACGGCTTGGCGGTTGAACGCCGGATCCTAGACCGAAAGGGTATTCCCAAGGAAGTCATCCTCACTCTTATTCAGGCCAGGAAAGGAGTAACGTCTAAACATTACCACCGTATCTGGAGAAAATACGTGTCTTGGTGTGAATCCAGGAAGGCTCATACCGAAGAATTTCAGTTAGGACGTTTTCTCCATTTTCTACAAGCTGGTGTGGATGCGGGCCTAAAGTTGGGCTCAATTAAAGTACAAATTTCAGCCTTATCGGTTTTCTTCCAAAAACAATTGGCCTCCCTTCTAGAAGTTCAGACTTTTGTGAAAGGTGTGTTGCACATCCAACCTCCCTTTGTGGCCCCAGTGGTACCTTGGGATCTTAACGTGGTGTTGCAATTCCTTCAATCTCAACTTTGAACCTTTACAGAAGGTAGAGTTGAAATTCCTCACTTGGAAAGTGGTCATGCTGTTGGCCTTGGCATCGCAAGGCGGGTGTCTGAATTAGCGGCCTTGTCTCACAAGAGCCCTTATTTGATCTTCCATGAAGATAGAGCAGAGTTGAGGACTCGTCAGCAATTTCTGCCGAAGGTGGTTTCGTCGTTCCACTTGAACCAACCTATTGTTGTACCAGTGGCTACTGACGCCTTGCTGGAATCGAAGTTTCTCGATGTAGTCAGAGCTTTGAAAATTTATGTCGCCAGAACGGCTCAGTTTAGAAAAACGGAGGCTCTGTTTGTCCTGTATGCTCACAACAAGATAGGGGCTCCTGCTTCCAAGCAGACTATTGCGTGCTGGATCTGTCATACGATTCAGCATGCTCATTCTACGGCTGGATTGCCATTACCGAAATCGGTGAAGCCCCATTCTACCAGAAAGGTGGTCTCGTTCTGGGCGGCTGCCCGGGGGGTCTCGGCATTACAACTTTGCCGAGCGGCTACTTGGTCGGGTTCAAACACCTTTGCGAAGTTCTACAAGTTTGATACCCTGGCTGATGAGGACCTCATGTTTGGTCAATCGGTGCTGCAGAGTCATCCGCACTCTCCCGCCCGTTCTAGAGCTTTGGTATAACCCCATGGTTCTTGATGTGACCCCAGCATCCTCTAGGATATATGAGAAAATAGGATTTTAATACCTACCGGTAAATCCTTTTCTCTTAGTCCGTAGAGGATGGTAGGTATTAAAATCCTATTTTTAATTGCACATACTGTACAGTATCTGATTGCAGTGCAAGGGAACTCCTTTGCACAAGTCAGAGTACATGTTCAACCTGTTAGATATAAACTTGCAAAGGGCAATTTCCTACCTCATTAGTTTACTGTCTGCACCATGGCCCTCATTCCGAGTTGTTCGCTCGCTAGCTGCTTTTAGCAGCATTGCACACGCTAGGCCGCCGCCCTCTGGGAGTGTATCTTAACTTAGCAGAATAGTGAACGAAAGATTAGCAGAATTGCGAATAGAAAATTCTTATAAGTTTCTGAGTAGCTCGAGACTTACTCCTACACTGCGATCAGCTCAGGCCGTTTCGTTCCTGGTTTGACGTCACAAACACGCCCTGCGTTCGGCCAGCCACTCCCCCGTTTCTCCAGACACTCCCGCGTTTTATCCTGGCACGCCTGCGTTTTTCCGCACACTCCCTGAAAATGGCCAGTTTCCGCCCAGAAACACCCACTTCCTGTCAATCACACTCAGATCACTTCAACAATGAAAAATCTTCGTTCGGACGTGAGTAAATCTACTAAGTTTTGTGCTAAAATACTTAGCGCATGCGCACTGCGTACCATGCGCATGCGCATTTTCGCCTTAATCGCTCCGTTGTGAAAATTGGCAACGAGCGAACAACTCGGAATGACCCCCCAGGTCTGTGGTCTGCGGATCTTGCAAGCAGTTGTCTTTGTGCATTGCAGTCTTTATATAGGGGAATCCAGGCTGGAGCCGTCCATTAGGGAGTAGCTCTGCTACAGGGATTTTATCCGAGACGGATCTGTTTATTTTCAAATATGACCACAGAGCTCTTGGGCAGATACAATTGTATCCAATACACAGACCTGACAACTCTACGGTCATCTCCAAGGCAATGAAAATAAGAAATCTAGCTGGACCACTGATGTTTGTGAAGGTGTTGTTCCACGTGGAAGTCATCCCAGGATCATTCAGAGGAAATGTAGCATTTACAGAGGGAAGAAAGAAGACATGACGGTCTGATATCACAAGATCACAATCCTATTATGTGCAGACTGTATAGTGTGGTGTATTGTGGTGTTAAGTGTGCATATTACATATTATGTATTTTTCATCTCTAAAGTGGGCGATCTGCACTGAAATGGAGGGTCATGCATTTTAAGGACAAAGAGGGGGAATGCAAAAAGATTATCTGCTATGATGCAACTTACTGGTTGGATGTTGCAATGAAAGAGGCCTTGTATTTATGCTGCTTAAATGCTCGTAACAATCTCCTGCTCTAACTAGCTCCTCATATCTGTCTACCCAGTCTGTGTCACCCCTGTCTGTCTGCCCCTCCCCTTTATAATGTAAGCTGTCACGAGCAGGGCCCTCTACCCTCATGTGCTTATCCTTCTCTTACTTAAACTATCTTCTACTCCATACTTCCTTCGACGGCACCAAATTCCACAGAAGTTGACCGCTAGTATGGGTGTTGCTATGCAACTGGATGTGGAAGCAGCCAGTAGACAACAGGCTTGGCCATTACTGGCAATAGTAAGACAATCCTCTAACCACTTCCCATTCAATCACACCGCAATGCTATCGATGTGCCCCACCCCTCTTCACCCAAACTACAGCAATCAGCAATACCACCCACACTACAGCAATCAGCAATACCACCCACACTACAGCAATACCACAAACACTACAGCAATACCACAAACACAACAGCAATACCACAAACACTACAGCAATACCACCCACACTACAGCGATACCACCCACACTACAGCAATACCACCCGCACTACAGCAATACCACAAACACTACAGCAATCAGCAATACCACCCACACTACAGCAATACCACAAACACTACAGCAATACCACAAACACTACAGCAATACCACCCACACTACAGCAATACCACCCGCACTACAGCAATACCACAAACACTACAGCAATCAGCAATACTACCCACACTACAGCAATACCACCCACACTACAGCAATCAGCAATACCACCAACACTACAGCAATACCACCCGCACTACAGAAATACCATCCACACTACAGCAATACCACCCACACTATAGCAATACCACCCACACTACAGCAATACCACCCACACTACAGCAATTAGCAATACCACCCAGACTACAGCAATACCACCCGCACTACAGCAATCAGCAATACCACCAACACTACAGCAATACCACCCACACTACAGCAATACCACCCACACTACAGCAATACCACCCACACTACAGCAATACCACAAACACTACAGCAATCAGCAATACCACCCACACTACAGCAATACCACCCACACTACAGCAATCAGAAATACCACCCACACTACAGCAATACCACCCACACTATAGCAATACCACCCACACTACAGTAATACCACCCACACTACAGCAATACCACCCACACTACAGGAATCAGCAATACCACCCACACTACAGCAATACCACCCGCACTACAGCAATACCACCCACACTACAGCAATAACACCCGCACTACAGCAATCAGCAATACCACCCACACTACAGCAATACCACCCACACTACAGCAATACCACCCACACTACAGCAATACCACCCACACTACAGCAATACCACCAACACTACAGCAATACCACCCACACTACAGCAATACCACCCACACTACAGCAATACCACCCACACTACAGCAATACCACCCACATTACAGCAATCAGCAATACCACCCACACTACAGCAATACCACCCACACTACAGCAATACCACCCACACTACAGCAATACCACCCACACTACAGCAATACCACCCACACTACAGCAATCAGCAATACCACCCATACTACAGCAATACCACCCACACTACAGCAATACCACCCACACTACAGCAATACCACCCACACTACAGCAATCAGCAATACCACCCATACTACAGCAATACCACCCACACTACAGCAATACCACCCACACTACAGCAATACCACCCACACTACAGCAATACCACCCACACTACAGCAATACCACCCACACTACAGCAATACCACCTACACTACAGTAATACCACCCACACTACAGCAATACCTCCCACACTACAGCAATCAGCAATACCACCCACACTACAGCAATACCACCCACACTACAGCAATACCACCCACACTACCACCCACACTACAGCAATCAGCAATACCACCCATACTACAGCAATACCACCCACACTACAGCAATACCACCCACACTACAGCAATACCACCCACACTACAGCAATACCACCCACACTACAGTAATACCACCCACACTACAGCAATACCACCCACACTACAGGAATCAGCAATACCACCCACACTGCAGCAATACCACCCGCACTACAGCAATACCACCCACACTACAGCAATAACACCCGCACTACAGCAATCAGCAATACCACCCACACTACAGCAATACCACCCACACTACAGCAATACCACCCACACTACAGCAATACCACCCACACTACAGCAATACCACCAACACTACAGCAATACCACCCACACTACAGTAATACCACCCACACTACAGCAATACCACCCACACTACAGCAATACCACCCACATTACAGCAATCAGCAATACCACCCACACTACAGCAACACCACCCACACTACCACCCACACTACAGCAATCAGCAATACCACCCATACTACAGCAATACCACCCACACTACAGCTATACCACCCACACTACAGCAATACCACCCACACTACAGCAATACCACCCACACTACAGCAATACCACCCACACTACAGCAATACCACCCGCACTACAGCAATACCACCCGCACTACAGCAATACCACCAACACTACAGCAATACCACCCACACTACAGTAATACCACCCACACTACAGCAATACCACCCACACTACAGCAATACCACCCGTACTACAGCAATACCACCCACACTACAGCAATCAGCAATACCACCCATACTACAGCAGTACCACCCACACTACAGCAATACCACCCACACTACAGCAATACCACCCACACTACAGCAATACCACCCATACTACAGCAATACCACCCACACTACAGCAATACCACCCACACTACAGCAATCAGCAATACCACCCATACTACAGCAATACCACCCACACTACAGCAATACCACCCACACTATAGCAATACCACCCACACTACAGCAATACCACCCACACTACAGCAATACCACCAACACTACAGCAATACCACCCACACTACAGTAATACCACCCACACTACAGCAATACCACCCACACTACAGCAATACCACCCACATTACAGCAATCAGCAATACCACCCACACTACAGTAATACCACCCACACTACAGCAATACCACCCACACTACCACCCACACTACAGCAATCAGCAATACCACCCATACTACAGCAATACCACCCACACTACAGCAATACCACCCGCACTATAGCAATACCACCCACACTACAGTAATACCACCCACACTACAGTAATACCACCCACACTACAGCAATACCACCCACACTACAGGAATCAGCAATACCACCCACACTACAGCAATACCACCCGCACTACAGCAATACCACCCACACTACAGCAATAACACCCGCACTACAGCAATCAGCAATACCACCCACACTACAGCAATACCACCCACACTACAGCAATACCACCCACACTACAGCAATACCACCCACACTACAGCAATACCACCCACACTACAGCAATACCACCAACACTACAGCAATACCACCCACACTACAGTAATACCACCCACACTACAACAATACCACCGACACTACAGCAATACCACCCACATTACAGCAATACCACCCACACTACAGCAATACCACCCACACTACAGCAATACCACCCACACTACCACCCACACTACAGCAATCAGCAATACCACCCATACTACAGCAATACCACCCACACTACAGCAATACCACCCACACTACAGCAATACCACCCACACTACAGCAATCAGCAATACCACCCACACTACAGCAATACCACCCACACTACAGCAATACCACCCACACTACAGCAATACCACCCACACTACAGAAATACCACCCACACTACAGCAATACCACCCACACTACAGCAATACCACCCATACTACAGCAATCAGCAATACCACCCACACTACAGCAATACCACCCACACTACAGCAATACCACCCACTACAGCAATACCACCCGCACTACAGCAATACCACCCGTACTACAGCAATACCACCCACACTACAGCAATACCACCCACAATACAGCAATTAGCAATACCACCCACACTACAGCAATACCACCCACACTACAGCAATCAGCAATACCACCCACACTACAGCAATATCACCCACACTACAGCAATCAGCAATACCACCCACACTACAGCAATACCACCCACACTACAGCAATCAGCAATACCACCCGTACTACAGCAATACCACCCACACTACAGCAATACCACCCACAATACAGCAATTAGCAATACCACCCACACTACAGCAATACCACCCACACTACAGCAATCAGCAATACCACCCATACTACAGCAATACCACCCACACTACAGCAATCAGCAATACCACCCACACTACAGCAATACCACCCACACTACAGCAATCAGCAATACCACCCACACTACAGCAATACCACCCGCACTACAGCAATCAGCAATACCACCCATACTACAGCAATACCACCCACACTACAGCAATACCACCCACACTACAGCAATACCACCCACACTACAGCAATCAGCAATACTACCCACACTACAGCAATACCACCCACACTACAGCAATACCACCCACACTACAGAAATACCACCCACACTACAGCAATACCACCCACACTACAGCAATACCACCCACACTACAGCAATCAGTAATACCACCAACACTACAGCAATACCACCCACACTACAGTAATACCACCCACACTACAGCAATACCACCCACACTACAGCAATACCACCCACATTACAGCAATCAGCAATACCACCCACACTACAGCAATACCACCCGCACTACAGCAATCAGCAATACCACCCATACTACAGCAATACCACCCACACTACAGCAATACCACCCACACTACAGCAATCAGCAATACCACCCACACTACAGCAATACCACCCACACTACAGCAATACCACCCACACTACAGAAATACCACCCACACTACAGCAATTAGCAATACCACCCACACTACAGCAGGGTGGCATTCTGTATGCCGGCGGTCGGGCTCCCGGCGCTCAGTATACCGGCGCCGGGAGCCCGACCGCCGGCATACCGACACTTATTTTCCCTCGTGGGGGTCCACGACCCCCATAGAGGGAGAACAAAATAGTGTGGCGCGCGTAGCGCGCCACCGTGCCCGTAGCGTGGCGAGCGCAGCGAGCCCGCAAGGGGCTCATTTGCACTCGCCACACTGTCGGTCAGCCGGCGGTCGGGCTCCCGGCGCCGGTATGCTGGGCGCCGGTAGCCCGACCGCCGGCCAGCCGTAGTGAACCCCTACAGCAATACCACCCGCACTACAGCAATACCACGCGTACTACAGCAATACCACCCACACTACAGCAATACCACCCACAATACAGCAATCAGCAATACCATCCACACTACAGCAATACCACCCACACTACAGCAATCAGCAATACCACACACACTACAACAATACCACCCACACTACAGCAATACCACCCACATTACAGCAATACCACCCACACTACAACAATACCACCCACACTACAGCAATCAGCAATACCAACTTTATTTATATGGCGCCACAAGGGTTCCGCAGCGCCCAATTACAGAGTACATATGCACATAATCAAAACAGGAAGACAGTGACTTACAGTTGAAGACAATATAGGACAAGTACAGGGTAACTAAGCATAACTACACCAGTAAATGACAGAGATAAGTTCCAGGTGGCCAAAAAACAGCGTGATTTGGGCAGTTGGGGATTATTAAAGTAAGAAAGGATAAGCACATGAGGGAAGAGGGCCCTACTCATGAGAGCTTACATTCTAAGGGGAGGGGTAGACAGACAGGGGTGACACATATTGGGTATATAGAGAGCGCGAAACCGAGGGTTAGGATGAGATTTGGCTGGGTTTGGTAAAGAAATGGGTCTTAAGAGCCCGTTTGAAGTTTTGTAGAGAGGTGGAGAGTCTGAGGGGGAGAGGTAAAGAATTCCACAGAAAGGGAGCAGCACGTGAAAAATCTTGGAGATAGGAGTGGGAGGAAGTAATCAGAAGGCAGGAGAGTCGGCGTGCATTAGCAGAGCGAAGAGGACGGGTGGGAGAGTAAAGGGAGATAAGGTCAGAGATGTAGATGGGAGAGGAGTGGGTGAGAGCTTTGTAAGTGAGTGTGAGAAGTTTGAATTGGATTCTGAAAGGGAAGGGGAGCCAGTAAAGGACATGTAGGAGAGTGGAGGTGGACGTAGTGCGTTTGGTGAGGAAGATGAGCCGAGCAGCAGTATTGAGGATAGATTGGAGTGGAGAGAGGTAATTGTCAGGGAGGCCACCCACACTAGAGGAATACCACCCACACTACAGCAATCAGCAATACCACCCACACTACAGCAATACCACCCACACTACAGCAATCAGCAATACCACCCACACTACAGCAATACCACCCACACTACAGCAATACCACCCACACTACAGCAATCAGCAATACCACCCACACTACAGCAATACCACCCACACTACAGCAATCAGCAATACCACCCACACTACAGTAATACCACCCACACTACAGCAATACCACCCACACTACAGCAATCAGCAATACCACCCACACTACAGCAATACCACCCACACTACAGCAATCAGCAATACCACCCACACTACAGCAATACCATCCACACTACAGCAATACCACCCACACTACAGGAATCAGCAATACCACCCACACTACAGCAATACCACCCGCACTATAGCAATACCACCCACACTACAGTAATACCACCCACACTACAGCAATCAGCAATACCACCCACACTACAGCAATACCACCCGCACTACAGCAATACCATCCACACTACAGCAATACCACCCACACTACAGCAATACCACCCACACTACAGCAATCAGCAATACTACCCACACTACAGCAATACCACCCGCACTACAGCAATACCACCCACACTACAGCAATCAGCAATACCACCCACACTACAGCAATACCACCCACACTACAGCAATCAGCAATACCACCCACACTACAGCAATCAGCAATACCACCCACACTACAGCAATACCACCCACACTACAGCAATCAGCAATACCACCCACACTACAGCAATACCACCCACACTACAGCATTACCACCCACACTACAGCAATACCACCCACACTACAGCAGTACCACCCATACTACAGCAATACCACCCACACTACCACCCACACTACAGCAATACCACCTACACTACAGCAATACCACCCACACTACAGCAATACCACCCACACTACAGCAATACCACCCACGCTACAGCAATCAGTAATCCCACCGACACTACAGCAGTACCACCCATACTACAGCAATACCACCCACACTACCACCCACACTACAGCAATACCACCCACACTACAGCAATACCACCCACACTACAGCAATACCACCCACACTACAGTAATACCACCCACACTACAGCAATACCACCCACACTACAGCAATCAGCAATACCACCCACACTACAGCAATACCACCCGCACTACAGCAATACCATCCACACTACAGCAATACCACCCACACTACAGCAATACCACCCACACTACAGCAATCAGCAATACCACCTACACTACAGCAATACCACCCGCACTACAGCAATACCATCCACACTACAGCAATACCACCCACACCACAGCAATACCACCCACACTACAGCAATCAGCAATACCACCCACACCACAGCAATACCACCCACACTACAGCAATCAGCAATACCACCCACACTACAGCAATACCACCCACACTACAGCAATCAGCAATACCACCCACACTACAGCAATACCACCCACACTACAGCAATACCACCCAACAGCAATACCACCCACACTACAGCAATACCACCCACATTACAGTAATACCACCCACACTACAGAAATACCACCCACACTACAGCAATACCACCCACACTACAGCAATACCACCCACACTACAGCAATACCACCCACACTACAGCAATACCACCCACACTACAGCAATCAGCAATACCACCCACACTACAGCAATCAGCAATACCACCCACACTACAGCAATCAGTAATACCACCCACACTACAGCAATACCACCCACACTACAGCAATACCACCCACACTACAGCAATACCACCCACACTACAGCAATACCACCCACACTACAGTAATACCACAAACACTACAGCAATACCACCCACACTACAGCAATACCACCCACACTACAGGAATCAGCAATACTACCCACACTACAGCAATACCACCCACACTACAGAAATACCACCCACACTACAGCAATACCACCCACACTACAGCAATACCACCCACACTACAGTAATACCACAAACACTACAGCAATACCACCCACACTACAGCAATACCACCCACACTACAGCAATACCACCCAACAGCAATACCACCCACACTACAGCAATACCACCCACATTACAGTAATACCACCCACACTACAGAAATACCACCCACACTACAGCAATACCACCCACACTACAGCAATACCACCCACAATACAGCAATACCACCCACACTACAGCAATACCACCCACACTACAGCAATCAGCAATACCACCCACACTACAGCAATCAGTAATACCACCCACACTACAGCAATACCACCCACACTACAGCAATACCACCCACACTACAGCAATACCACCCACACTACAGCAATACCACCCACACTACAGCAATACCACCCACACTACAGCAATACCATCCACACTACAGTAATACCACAAACACTACAGCAATACCACCCACACTACAGCAATACCACCCACACTACAGTAATACCACAAACACTACAGCAATACCACCCACACTACAGCAATACCACCCACACTACAGTAATACCACCCACACTACAGTAATACCACAAACACTACAGCAATACCACCACACTACAGCAATACCACCACACTACAGCAATACCACCCACACTACAGCAATCAGCAATACCACCCACACTACAGCAATACCACCCACACTACAGTAATACCACCCACACTACAGCAATACCACCACACTACAGCAATACCACCACACTACAGCAATGACCAGACATCCTCCACATTACAGCAACATCACCAATGTCTCCGCATTTCCTATGTTATACAGCAATACCTGATTCCACATTCCAGCATTACCCCTCCGAAGCTGCCTTTATATTACAGGTGAGGAGCTGCACTTTGTTTTTATAGATAAAAGTACTGGGAAATGTCATTTGTATGAAGATATCCATACATCCCAGCTCATTGTACTTCCTCACTCAATAACCATTCATTTGTCTGCTTAGTCTGATATATTTGTATACAATATACAGTATATATAGTATTTTATGTTCTCATATATGACAAAGTGTAGGCATGACTAGAGATGAGCGCCTGAAATTTTTCGGGTTTTGTGTTTTGGTTTTGGGTTCGGTTCCGCGGCCGTGTTTTGGGTTCGAACGCGTTTTGGCAAAACCTCACCGAATTATTTTTGTCGGATTCGGGTGTGTTTTGGATTCGGGTGTTTTTTTCCAAAAACACTAAAAAACAGCTTAAATCATAGAATTTGGGGGTCATTTTGATCCCAAAGTATTATTAACCTCAAAAACCATAATTTACACTCATTTTCAGTCTATTCTGAATACCTCACACCTCACAATATTATTTTTAGTCCTAAAATTTGCACCGAGGTCGCTGTGTGAGTAAGATAAGCGACCCTAGTGGCCGACACAAACACCGGGCCCATCTAGGAGTGGCACTGCAGTGTCACGCAGGATGTCCCTTCCAAAAAACCCTCCCCAAACAGCACATGACGCAAAGAAAAAAAGAGGCGCAATGAGGTAGCTGTGTGAGTAAGATTAGCGACCCTAGTGGCCGACACAAACACCGGGCCCATCTAGGAGTGGCACTGCAGTGTCACGCAGGATGGCCCTTCCAAAAAACCCTCCCCAAACAGCACATGACGCAAAGAAAAAAAGAGGCGCAATGAGGTAGCTGACTGTGTGAGTAAGATTAGCGACCCTAGTGGCCGACACAAACACCGGGCCCATCTAGGAGTGGCACTGCAGTGTCACGCAGGATGGCCCTTCCAAAAAACCCTCCCCAAACAGCACATGACGCAAAGAAAAAAAGAGGCGCAATGAGGTAGCTGACTGTGTGAGTAAGATTAGCGACCCTAGTGGCCGACACAAACACCGGGCCCATCTAGGAGTGGCACTGCAGTGTCACGCAGGATGTCCCTTCCAAAAAACCCTCCCCAAACAGCACATGACGCAAAGAAAAAAAGAGGCGCAATGAGGTAGCTGTGTGAGTAAGATTAGCGACCCTAGTGGCCGACACAAACATCGGGCCCATCTAGGAGTGGCACTGCAGTGTCACGCAGGATGTCCCTTCCAAAAAACCCTCCCCAAACAGCACATGACGCAAAGAAAAAAAGAGGCGCAATGAGGTAGCTGTGTGAGTAAGATTAGCGACCCTAGTGGCCGACACAAACACCGGGCCCATCTAGGAGTGGCACTGCAGTGTCACGCAGGATGTCCCTTCCAAAAAACCCTCCCCAAACAGCACATGACGCAAAGAAAAAAAGAGGCGCAATGAGGTAGCTGACTGTGTGAGTAAGATTAGCGACCCTAGTGGCCGACACAAACACCGGGCCCATTTAGGAGTGGCACTGCAGTGTCACGCAGGATGTCCCTTCCAAAAAACCCTCCCCAATCAGCACATGATGCAAAGAAAAAGAAAAGAAAAAAGAGGTGCAAGATGGAATTATCCTTGGGCCCTCCCACCCACCCTTATGTTGTATAAACAAAACAGGACATGCACACTTTAACCAACCCATCATTTCAGTGACAGGGTCTGCCACACGACTGTGACTGATATGACGGGTTGGTTTGGACCCCCCCCAAAAAAGAAGCAATTAATCTCTCCTTGCACAAACTGGCTCTACAGAGGCAAGATGTCCACCTCATCTTCACCCTCCGATATATCACCGTGTACATCCCCCTCCTCACAGATTATCAATTCGTCCCCACTGGAATCCACCATCTCAGCTCCCTGTGTACTTTGTGGAGGCAATTGCTGCTGGTCAATGTCTCCGCGGAGGAATTGATTATAATTCATTTTAATGAACATCATCTTCTCCACATTTTCTGGATGTAACCTCGTACGCCGATTGCTGACAAGGTGAGCGGCGGCACTAAACACTCTTTCGGAGTACACACTTGTGGGAGGGCAACTTAGGTAGAATAAAGCCAGTTTGTGCAAGGGCCTCCAAATTGCCTCTTTTTCCTGCCAGTATAAGTACGGACTGTGTGACGTGCCTACTTGGATGCGGTCACTCATATAATCCTCCACCATTCTATCAATGTTGAGAGAATCATATGCAGTGACAGTAGACGACATGTCCGTAATCGTTGTCAGGTCCTTCAGTCCGGACCAGATGTCCGCATCAGCAGTCGCTCCAGACTGCCCTGCATCACCGCCAGCGGGTGGGCTCGGAATTCTGAGCCTTTTCCTCGCACCCCCAGTTGCGGGAGAATGTGAAGGAGGAGATGTTGACAGGTCGCGTTCCGCTTGACTTGACAATTTTGTCACCAGCAGGTCTTTCAACCCCAGCAGACCTGTGTCTGCCGGAAAGAGAGATCCAAGGTAGGCTTTAAATCTAGGATCGAGCACGGTGGCCAAAATGTAGTGCTCTGATTTCAACAGATTGACCACCCGTGAATCCTTGTTAAGCGAATTAAGGGCTGCATCCACAAGTCCCACATGCCTAGCGGAATCGCTCCCTTTTAGCTCCTTCTTCAATGCCTCCAGCTTCTTCTGCAAAAGCCTGATGAGGGGAATGACCTGACTCAGGCTGGCAGTGTCTGAACTGACTTCACGTGTGGCAAGTTCAAAGGGCATCAGAACCTTGCACAACGTTGAAATCATTCTCCACTGCACTTGAGACAGGTGCATTCCATCTCCTATATCGTGCTCAATTGTATAGGCTTGAATGGCCTTTTGCTGCTCCTCCAACCTCTGAAGCATATAGAGGGTTGAATTCCACCTCGTTACCACTTCTTGCTTCAGATGATGGCAGGGCAGGTTCAGTAGTTTTTGGTGGTGCTCCAGTCTTCTGTACGTGGTGCCTGTACGCCGAAAGTGTCCCGCAATTTTTCTGGCCACCGACAGCATCTCTTGCACGCCCCTGTCGTTTTTAAAAAAATTCTGCACCACCAAATTCAAGGTATGTGCAAAACATGGGACGTGCTGGAATTTGCCCATATTTAATGCACACACAATATTGCTGGCGTTGTCCGATGCCACAAATCCACAGGAGAGTCCAATTGGGGTAAGCCATTCCGCGATGATCTTCCTCAGTTGCCGTAAGAGGTTTTCAGCTGTGTGCGTATTCTGGAAAGCGGTGATACAAAGCGTAGCCTGCCTAGGAAAGAGTTGGCGTTTGCGAGATGCTGCTACTGGTGCCGCCGCTGCTGTTCTTGCGGCGAGAGTCCATACATCTACCCAGTGGGCTGTCACAGTCATATAGTCCTGACCCTGCCCTGCTCCACTTGTCCACATGTCCGTGGTTAAGTGGACATTGGGTACAACTGCATTTTTTAGGAGACTGGTGAGTCTTTTTCTGACGTCCGTGTACATTCTCGGTATCGCCTGCCTAGAGAAGTGGAACCTAGATGGTATTTGGTAACGGGGGCACACTGCCTCAATAAATTGTCTAGTTCCCTGTGAACTAACGGCGGATACCGGACGCACGTCTAACACCAACATAGTTGTCAAGGACTCAGTTATCCGCTTTGCAGTAGGATGACTGCTGTGATATTTCATCTTCCTCGCAAAGGACTGTTGAACAGTCAATTGCTTACTGGAAGTAGTACAAGTGGGCTTACGACTTCCCCTCTGGGATGACCATCGACTCCCAGCGGCAACAACAGCAGCGCCAGCAGCAGTAGGCGTTACACGCAAGGATGCATCGGAGGAATCCCAGGCAGGAGAGGACTCGTCAGACTTGCCAGTGACATGGCCTGCAGGACTATTGGCATTCCTGGGGAAGGAGGAAATTGACACTGAGGGAGTTGGTGGGGTGGTTTGCGTGAGCTTGGTTACAAGAGGAAGGGATTTACTGGTCAGTGGACTGCTTCCGCTGTCACCCAAAGTTTTTGAACTTGTCACTGACTTATTATGAATGCGCTGCAGGTGACGTATAAGGGAGGATGTTCCGAGGTGGTTAACGTCCTTACCCCTACTTATTACAGCTTGACAAAGGGAACACACGGCTTGACACCTGTTGTCCGCATTTCTGGTGAAATACCTCCACACCGAAGAGCTGATTTTTTTGGTATTTTCACCTGGCATGTCAACGGCCATATTCCTCCCACGGACAACAGGTGTCTCCCCGGGTGCCTGACTTAAACAAACCACCTCACCATCAGAATCCTCCTGGTCAATTTCCTCCCCAGCGCCAGCAACACCCATATCCTCCTCATCCTGGTGTACTTCAACACTGACATCTTCAATCTGACTATCAGGAACTGGACTGCGGGTGCTCCTTCCAGCACTTGCAGGGGGCGTGCAAATGGTGGAAGGCGCATGCTCTTCACGTCCAGTGTTGGGAAGGTCAGGCATCGCAACCGACACAATTGGACTCTCCTTGTGGATTTGGGATTTCAAAGAACGCACAGTTCTTTGCGGTGCTTTTGCCAGCTTGAGTCTTTTCAGTTTTCTAGCGAGAGGCTGAGTGCTTCCATCCTCATGTGAAGCTGAACCACTAGCCATGAACATAGGCCAGGGCCTCAGCCGTTCCTTGCCACTCCGTGTGGTAAATGGCATATTGGCAAGTTTACGCTTCTCCTCCGACAATTTTATTTTAGGTTTTGGAGTCCTTTTTTTACTGATATTTGGTGTTTTGGTTTTGACATGCTCTGTACTATGCCATTGGGCATCGGCCTTGGCAGACGACGTTGCTGGCATTTCATCGTCTCGGCCATGACTAGTGGCAGCAGCTTCAGCACGAGGTGGAAGTGGATCTTGATCTTTCCCTAATTTTGGAACCTCAACATTTTTGTTCTCCATATTTTAATAGGCACAACTAAAAGGCACCTCAGGTAAACAATGCAGATGGATGGATTGGATACTAGTATACAATTATGGACGGGCTGCCGAGTGCCGACACAGAGGTAGCCACAGCCGTGAACTACCGCACTGTACTGTGTCTGCTGCTAATATATAGACTGGTTGATAAAGAGATAGTATACTCGTAACTAGTATGTATGTATAAAGAAAGAAAAAAAAACCATGGTTAGGTCACTGGTATATACAATTATGGACGGGCTGCCGAGTGCCGACACAGAGGTAGCCACAGCCGTGAACTACCGCACTGTACTGTGTCTGCTGCTAATATATAGACTGGTTGATAAAGAGATAGTATACTCGTAACTAGTATGTATGTATAAAGAAAGAAAAAAAAACCACGGTTAGGTGGTATATACAATTATGGACGGGCTGCCGAGTGCCGACACAGAGGTAGCCACAGCCGTGAACTACCGCACTGTACTGTGTCTGCTGCTAATATATAGACTGGTTGATAAAGAGATAGTATACTCGTAACTAGTATGTATGTATAAAGAAAGAAAAAAAAACCACGGTTAGGTCACTGGTATATACAATTATGGACGGGCTGCCGAGTGCCGACACAGAGGTAGCCACAGCCGTGAACTACCGCACTGTACTGTGTCTGCTGCTAATATATAGACTGGTTGATAAAGAGATAGTATACTCGTAACTAGTATGTATGTATAAAGAAAGAAAAAAAAACCACGGTTAGGTCACTGGTATATACAATTATGGACGGGCTGCCGAGTGCCGACACAGAGGTAGCCACAGCCGTGAACTACCGCACTGTACTGTGTCTGCTGCTAATATATAGACTGGTTGATAAAGAGATAGTATACTCGTAACTAGTATGTATGTATAAAGAAAGAAAAAAAAACCACGGTTAGGTCACTGGTATATACAATTATGGACGGGCTGCGGAGTGCCGACACAGAGGTAGCCACAGCCGTGAACTACCGCACTGTACTGTGTCTGCTGCTAATATATAGACTGGTTGATAAAGAGATAGTATACTCGTAACTAGTATGTATGTATAAAGAAAGAAAAAAAAACCACGGTTAGGTGGTATATACAATTATGGACGGGCTGCCGAGTGCCGACACAGAGGTAGCCACAGCCGTGAACTACCGCACTGTACTGTGTCTGCTGCTAATATATAGACTGGTTGATAAAGAGATAGTATACTCGTAACTAGTATGTATGTATAAAGAAAGAAAAAAAAACCACGGTTAGGTCACTGGTATATACAATTATGGACGGGCTGCCGAGTGCCGACACAGAGGTAGCCACAGCCGTGAACTACCGCACTGTACACTGGTTGATAAAGAGATAGTAGTATACTCGTAACAACTAGTATGACGACGGTATAAAGAATGAAAAAAAAACCACGGTTAGGTGGTATATAATACAATTATGGTTGGACGGACTGCCTGCCGAGTGCCGACACAGAGGTAGCCACAGCCGTGAACTACCGCACTGTACACTGGTTGATAAAGAGATAGTAGTATACTCGTAACAACTAGTATGACGACGGTATAAAGAATGAAAAAAAAACCACGGTTAGGTGGTATATAATACAATTATGGTTGGACGGACTGCCTGCCGAGTGCCGACACAGAGGTAGCCACAGCCGTGAACTACCGCACTGTACACTGGTTGATAAAGAGATAGTAGTATACTCGTAACAACTAGTATGACGACGGTATAAAGAACAAAAAAAAAACCACGGTTAGGTGGTATATATTATAATACAATTATGGATGGACGGACTGCCTGCCGAGTTCCGACACAGAGGTAGCCACAGCCGTGAACTACCGCACTGTACACTGGTTGATAAAGAGATAGTAGTATACTCGTAACAACTAGTATGACGACGGTATAAAGAACGAAAAAAAAACCACGGTTAGGTGGTATATATTATAATACAATTATGGATGGACGGACTGCCTGCCGAGTGCCGACACAGAGGTAGCCACAGCCGTGAACTACCGCACTGTACTGTGTCTGCTGCTAATATAGACTGGTTGATAAAGAGATAGTATACAATACTACTAATATACTGGTGGTCAGGCACTGGTCACCACTAGTCACACTGGCAGTGGCACTCCTGCAGCAAAAGTGTGCACTGTTTAATTTTAATATAATATTATTTATCATGTACTCCTGGCTCCTGCTATAACAACCTGCAGTGCTCCCCAGTCTCCCCCACAATTATAAGCTTTATATACAATACATTGATGTGCAGCACACTGGGCTGAGCAGTGCACACAGACTGAGTCACTGTGTGACTGTGTATCGTTTTTTTCAGGCAGAGAACGGATATATTAAATAAAACAAACAACTGCACTGTCTCTGGTGGTCACTGGTCACTGTGGTCGTCAGTCACTAAACTCTGTCTGCACTCTGCACTCTCTTCTAATCTACAGTATCACAGCAATCTCTCTCTCTCTCTCTCTTCTAAATCTAATCTAAATGGAGAGGACGCCAGCCACGTCCTCTCCCTATCAATCTCAATGCACGTGTGAAAATGGCGGCGACGCGCGGCTCCTTATATAGAATCCGAGTCTCGCGATAGAATCCGAGCCTCGCGAGAATCCGACAGCGTCATGATGACGTTCGGGCGCGCTCGGGTTAACCGAGCAAGGCGGGAAGATCCGAGTCGCTCGGACCAGTGAAAAAAAAAGTGAAGTTCGTGCGGGTTCGGATTCAAAGAAACCGAACCCGCTCATCTCTAGGCATGACCCCAATATGCTGTGACCACGCCCGTTTGAACAAGCAGCGCAGACAGTAAACAGGGCCCTTGCATTCACCAGTCATGGCCACATCCCCACATTCTTGGCCACGCCCACTAGTACCAGGGCCCGACAGATCTCCTGGCAGCCATGTTTTTGTAGACAGGCCCACCATTCTCCACAGTAACTAAGCATCAAGACCTGCACTATTAGACAGTTTGGTGAGCAGCCTCCCCCTACAATATGGAAGAGACATCCAGGTTTAGGTGAGTGAGCAGGTGAGACTGGATTCGGGTTCTGCGGTAACATGGCGGTCATTTGGCCACGCATGCAGTGGGGATTTACAGTGCATTGTATGGAACATAATTGTAATACATTCAGATTACAATATTCATTCTTCTCCAGTTGATTTTTTATCAGATGCAGTGATGCCAGGAATCTGGGTTTACCTACAAAATCTAACATTTTCTTTAGAGCAGATGGCAGTCAGAACAGCGGTAATTTGAGTGAAAATAACTATTAAATTTATAATTTTCTTTGCTCATAAAACTACTATAATCATAGAGAAGCAGCTACTGTGGCCCATTAAAGCAAATGGGCATTCTGTCTAGTCAATCTCTGCGAAGGCATAAGCCGGGCTGGCATTATTTCCCATTGTCTTCAGTATATTATAATACACTATGCCGTCCAGGAAAATACTGAGGAGCAGTTTATATTTTGCACGTAAGATAATAACAGCCTCATGTTTAATAGGTCTCAGTTTCAAATGTTTTTAATTGTTGAGCTATAGAATATGACGCGGCAACTCTGTATACATAGTATAGAAATGTGGACTATTGCTATCAATGAATTTCTTGGAAGAGCAAATGATCGTAAAAGTTACAATATTTCGCCTTATCCTGATTTTCAACATAAAACTAAAATCACACAGTTACTTTTAATGCTAGGAATAAAGTACAACAGGTAAGTAGCTTTGGAAATAAGGTGTGCGCAGGTGTTGATATATCAGAGTTATATAGACACACGCCAGCGGATGACTCGCACTACTGTATGACCAGCCCAGTTACTTAACCAGTGGTGTTGGCTTATTGATAGACAGCATTTACAGTCGTACTCACTGTTACATGTACACTGGTGATGGGGCTTGAGCGGAGTATAAAAGATCTACAGTAAATAGATAGTCAAAAGGTCAACCTGATAAGGTTGACAGGGTCAAAAAGTACACGGTAGAAAAAGTCTACAGGTACAAAGGTCATCGGGTCAAAAGGTCGACATGGAAATGATGGACACAAGTTTTTAAACAACCTGTTGAACTTTTGACCCTGTTGACCTAATGCATTTAGAACGTATGTTGTTGACCTGTTGAATGTCGACCTAGGGGTAGCACGCCATAATATTTATTTAGCACTTATGTAACACTCTTATTTTTTCACTAACTTTACTCTTTTGAGTATTTTATTAACACCCTTATTTTTGTAGCACTTTCTAACCCATAGCTTCTGCTTCTTTCTTAACACATATTAACACTTTAGTATCTCAATGGTGTGCTGCCCTGGGGTGGTCGGGCCTGAGCCGACTTTGTGGGGTCCAAGCCCTGGACCTATGCTTAGTTAGGGACCTCCAGTAATAGAGCAGCCGTGAAGTGGCCTGGAGGCTTATCATATCTTTTGCAAAACATATGTAACGAAGAGCTCTACATTTTCTATTATTACATAGTGTATATAGCTCTTCTTACTAACAGCCAGCAGAGTGCGTGGGAAAAATCCATTTTGAATGTCGACCTAGACTCTGTTGACCTATCATCCGGATACCCTTGAGCGGAACTGGGTTTCATACAGCTCACCAGTTGGTGAGTGTATACTGCAAATGGGGAGGGGCGCAGGGATGCTGGAACAGCTTTATAGGAGCTAAGCAAGAGCAATAGGGCCCCCACCATGTCACTCTACATAGTAAATAAAATATGGCCCCTGCACATGCTAGTCGTGAGCTTGGTGACCATTTTGGCGTAGGGCATGAAGCATCCCTGGAGGATAGGAAGACTGGAGTCTGCGCTCTTTTAGCCACTGCCCGCAGCATTTTTGGAAAGTGCTAAACCTAACCTTTCTCTCTCATAGCCTAACCCTAACTTTCCCCTCTCATAGTCTAACCCTAAACTTTCTCTCTCATGGCCTAACCCTGGCCCTCCCCCTAGTGCCTAACCCTATCCTCCCCTCTCATAGCCTAACCTGACCCTCTGCTCCCGTAGCATAACCGTAACCCTCCCCCTAGTGCCTAACCATAACCTCCCCCAAGTGCCTAAACCTCACGTCTCGTAGCCTAACCCTACAATCTCCTGCTGGTCTGTGCAGAATGTCAACATTTAACACGACAACATTGTTAACTTACTGACATTCTGCAGATGCCAACATGTTTAACGTCAACATTTCAGCTATGTCGACATCAAAACTGCAGACATCGTGGTGTCAATATTATGAGTACATCCCCCAAAAATCAGAAAAATATATTAAAAATTGTAGTAAAGGACAATGCAGTTCGTAGCATATTTATTTTACACAAAACTCAACGGGAACCCTAAAATTTCCGAGAAACCCACGCCAGGAATGTCACCAGTTGCTAGTGCCTCATACCTTGTTCCTAGACACCGAATAATCTCCATTCTCATGTAACTTGAGACAGTCCACGCAATGGATGACCCTACACATACTATTATAATCTGCCCATCACCAAACTGGTCCAACATCACCTGGTATGTGGACCGCAAATAAATTCAGGCCATAAGGAACCTGTGACGTCACTGAGGCACGAGGCGCCAAGTGTCCCTAGTGATAGACTGAATATTAGTCCAGCCTACATGATAGAAGTTGCTGTATGCACACATTTAAGATTTCACCCAGGTGAATTTCACAGAGATAAGTGGATTGTCCACCTACGGAATTGTTCTAAACGAGCTGTAATGATCCCATCTAACAGCTTGCTCAGATTAGAAGTATAATAATCTCCAGACAACACATCTGCTTCTCATATATCACTTTCTTTTTCGTCTATATATTTTCCCTTTACATTTTTATTCATCCTGCAAACTATAAATAACCGCGTTTTCACAGGGGAAAGGCACCTTCTCAGTTTCCCATCGCGCTGTAATTGAAGCATCCTGCAGCACATTTATACATAACTAGTAACAGTAAACCCAGCTTTGCTTTTCTCCTGTTCACATCATAAACCATTAACTTATTTTATTCTTGTTCAACTTTTGCTATAAACTTGTCTGGAAGAAGAACTGTGACTGAGGGAGACTGAAGTATAGCCCGGCCAGCGTTGCACAGTAGTGGTTGCAGCAGGAGCCCAGACAGGGCGATCCTTGTTATTGTGGTGGCCGGAACCTGGCCCCATGGATTGGATTCCTATGGGAATAGAACTAGCTATGGGAGGTTTAGGTTATCTTCTCTAACCTAAGTTTCCAGAGGTACAAAAGGTCAACATGCCATGGTCAACACATTTTTTGTGGAGCTTTTCACATTTTCCCTACATTTGCCCGTAGTGTGACGAGCGTCAACATTTCTGATTGTCCTCACAGACCATGAAATATACAAAATGTGGCCCAAACCCCCCAAAAACATGCATTGACCATTTTAGTGTTGACCTCAACCACAGTCAGCATTCTGACCCTGTCGACACAATGCATGATGATCATATGGTGTCGACCTATTGACTATGTGATAAAGCGATAAACTCTTTTGATGTCAGACCGGTCAGTTCTTTTTCACCTCGCCCTGGCTATCCTGGATCAGATAGTGTCCCATGTCATGTAAGAAATTTGTTCACAAGGTCAGAGCCGGCCCTAACCAGTTTGGTGCTCTAGACGAGATTATGGCTGGTGCCCCCTAGCAGATGTGTGTATGAATGTGTAAGGACTGGCACACCCACTTTGAGCATCTTTACGCACTCAAATCCCACTTGGTGCATCTGTAGACACAACCATCAGTCCCGCCATCAAAACTTCAAAACTTGTACCTTCCCCGTGTTAGGTGCAGAGGTTCCATCTGAGCATGAGCTCCAACATGAACGACTAAGCCTCTGACACTCATAACACACCTACAGGATGGACCATCCCCATGCGTGTGAGTAGCCACATCACTGGCATGCACGGTGCTATTTAGCCGCATGCGCTGTACAAAAAAATGGCTCAACTGTGTCCGACATTGGCATAACATGCAACCCAGAATCAAGCCCCACCTCTATGTGCTGTATTGTGCTCTCCCCATCTATATGCTGCGCTACCTTTCCTCCCACATTCCATATTGTGTCCCCCCGTATGCTCAAGGGACACATGTACTAAGCCCATTGGCGAGTGTGTACCCCCTTTATGTCTGTGAACAACACTGTTCAAAGACATACCACATCGGCTGTGCAGCATAGCCTATGGCCGCTATCTGCAGATATATCGGGCCATCCGGCTGTGTGTACACTTGCCGCGTGGGACTGACGTCACAACTGGGTGCGCAAATTCAAATGCCCGGCCAGCTGGGGATCCTGACCGACACGTCCAGTTTCCAACTCGTATATATGTACATTTACCTTGGTCAGTGCAATGGCGGGTCCGCCGAAATGTCAGTCAGGTGTGTACCCTTCTTGCTGCCTCTCCTCGTAAGTGGCCCACTCACAGACGGCGGAAGTGTCACCGTAGCAACCTCGTTGAGGGCAGAGTGCGGAAAAACAGTCAGATGCTGCGGAGGAGCCGACGCCCAAGTGCCTCCTGAGTCAGCCAGGTGCCTGGAGGAAGTGACCTCATTATGACGCCTCACGACATAATGTCCCAAATGCCAGCGCACTCTAATCGGCGTCCGCACTTAATAAATGCTAATAGATGTCCAGCGTGCCCAGATGACCCTAGGCCGCCCAGATGCCTCTAGGCATTTGCCTATACTGCCTTTGCCTAAAAATGTAAAATTAAGGCAAAGGAACAGAACCGGCTATAAATTATTAGGTTTAATTATTAATTTTTAATTGGCTTGAACATTCACATTTTGTGTTTTGAAACAATGACAGTTTGGAATAATTAAAACAACTAAATAAACATTTATTTATTTATTTTTAAATATACTTTATTGGACAACTGCATAACATTCACATGTAACAGCATACGGTAAAAGGTCACAAAAAAAGTGTTGGCCAACCTTCGGTCGGTATAAGCAATACTAGGTGATTCATCGCGCCCTACGGGCGCTCTTCACACCGTCGTTAGGGGCCACGCCCCGTTAACCTCTGCATGCCTTTGAACATACGCAGAGCGGTAGATAACAGAATCAGAAATGCAGGGCAGTATAGAGGGCATACAGAAATGGGTTCCGGTTGAGATAAGATAGAGAGGCGTAGGGGGAGAGAAAGGGAATGTACAGAAACGCTGTGCGATCGGTAAAGGATAGGGAGAGGCAGGGTGGTAGGGAGAGGATAAAGAGAGGGAAGGTGTTAGACAGAAAATACCATTGCAAGGGGCTACGATCCATTATCCCCTGCACGGGCTTCAGCTGTGCTATAATTGTTATTATATGGAGTATTAGCTGGGTTTTTTTTTATGGCAGTGGGTAAATATTGTAAGGGGGGAGGGCGTGCGATTGTCAAGGGGGCGTAGGCCTTTGTGAGGGCGTGCAGAGTGGCCGCAGGGCACAATGAATAACATAGTGTAGAGTGTAGTATATATTGCTAGGGTCTGCATTATGAAGTACCAGATGAGTAACAGCAATGCACTGTAGATAAGATACGAAGGTGCTGTGGCCACAGGTAGCAGAGCCGCTTATACACACAATGGCCACAGGTAGCAGAGCCGCTTATACACTCAATACCCACAGGTAGCAGAGCCGCTTATACACACAGTGGCCACAGGTAGCAGAGCCGCTTATACACACAATGGCCACAGGTAGCAGAGCCGCTTATACACACAATGGCCACAGGTAGCAGAGCCGCTTATACACACAATGGCCACAGGTAGCAGAGCCGCTTATACACACAGTGGCCACAGGTAGCAGAGCCGCTTATACACACAATACCCACAGGGGGCAGAGGCGCTTATACACACAGTGCCCACAGATAGCAGAGCCGCTTATACACACAATACTCACAGGTAGCAGAACCGCTTATACACACAATACCCACAGGTAGCAGAACGGCTTATACACACAATACCCACAGGGGGCAGAGGCGCTTACACACACTGCCCACAGGTAGCAGAGCCGCTTATACACACAATACCCACAGGGGGCAGAGGCGCTTATACACACAATGGCCACAGATAGCAGAGCCGCTTATACACACAATACTCACAGGTAGCAGAACCGCTTATACACACAATACCCACAGGTAGCAGAACGGCTTATACACACAATACCCACAGGGGGCAGAGGCGCTTATACACACACTGCCCACAGGTAGCAGAGCCGCTTATACACACAATACCCACAGGGGGCAGAGGCGCTTATACACACAATGGCCACAGGTAGCAGAGGGGCTTATACACACAGTGCCCACAGGTAGCAGAGGCGCTTATACACACAATACCCACAGGTAGCAGAACCGCTTATACACACAATACCCACAGGTAGCAGAGCCGCTTACACACACATTACCCACAGGTAGCAGAACCGCTTATACACACAATACCCACAGGGGCAGAGGCGCTTATACACACAGTGCCCACAGGGGGCAGAGGCGCTTATACACACAGTGCCCACAGATAGCAGAGCCGCTTATACACACAATACCCACAGGTAGCAGAACGGCTTATACACACAATACCCACAGGTAGCAGAACCGCTTACACACACAATACCCACAGGGGCAGAGGCGCTTATACACACAGTGCCCACAGGTAGCAGAGGGGCTTATACACACATTACCCACAGGTAGCAGAACCGCTTATACACACAATACCCACAGGGGCAGAGGCGCTTATACACACAGTGCCCACAGGTAGCAGAGGGGCTTATACACACAATGGGCACAGGTAGCAGAGCCACATGTACACACATTACCCACAGGTAGCAGAACCGCTTATACACACAATACCCACAGGGGGCAGAGACGCTTATACACACAGAGCCCACAGCTAGCTGAGCCGCTTATACACACAATACCCCCAGGTAGCAGAGGCGCTTATACACAGTGCCCACAGGTAGCAGTGGTGCTTATACACACAATGGGCACAGGTAGCAGAGCCACGTGTACACACAATACCCACAGGTAGCAGAGCGGCGTATACACACAATACCCACAGGTAGCAAAGCCGCTTATACACAGTGACCACAGGTAGCAGAGCCGCTTATACACACAGTGTGCACAGGTAGCAGCGCCACTTATACACAATGGGCACAGGTAGCAGTGTTGCTTATACACATAATGGCCACAGTATTAGTGTTTCTAATTAATCCAATGTCCATTGGTAGCAACTATACTCACAAAAGTTTGGGGGGTTTGGAAAGGGGGTGGGTTCAGTGAGGTTCCTATCCGTGGGAATCACTTGTAGCGGCTGTGGATGGTGATTCGACGTGCTACGTGTGGTGGAGGGTTGGGTGTGGGAGGGGGTCCAGAGGTGTTGTGGGTGGCGGAGGGGTGGGTGCAGGGGCACGGATGGCGTAAAGGGTGCAGAGGTCCTGTGGGTGGGGGAGGGGTAGAGGGGGCGCGGATGGGGAGTGTAGTTGCTGTTGGTGGGGGAGGGGTGGGTGCGGGGGACTGTGGATGAAGGAGGGGGTATGGAGGTGATGTGTGTGTGGGAGGGGCGATGTAGGGGTGTGCGTTTGGAGGTGCAGGGGGGGTGAGCTTAGGTGATGGGTTTCAGAAGTGCTGTGGGTGGGGGAGGTGTGGGATGGCACAGATGGGGGATGTAGATGTTGTGGATGGGGGAGGGGTGGATGCGGGGGAGCTGTGGATGGGGGAGGGAGTCCGGAGGTGGTTCGGGTGGTGGTCCAGAGGTGTTGCGGGTGGGGGAGGGGCAGGTGTGGGAGGTCCGCAGATGTGGAGGGTGCCTGTAGATAATGCGGGCGGGTAGGTGCTGTGGTTGTGGGAGTGGCGGGGGTGTTGCGGGTGGGGTACGTGATCTGGATGGGGTAGGTGATGTGGATGTGCGGTAGCTAGGGGAGGGGCGGGTGCGGGGATGGCACGGATGGGGGAGGGGGTCCGTGGGCGCTGTGGATGAGAGTGGTGGATGTGGGGTTACGGCGGTTGTGGTGGGCCAGGTGTGCTGCTGCAGTGGGTGGGGGAGGGTGCCGGTGCAAGGATACCGCAGCTAGGGTAGGGCGGTTGGTGCAGCTGTGGCGGGTAGGGGAGGGGGTGCGGTGGTGGGGAAGGGGCGGATGTGAGGATGCTGCGGGTGGGGGGGGGCGGGAGGGGGTGTGGATGGGGTCTGTAGATGCTGGTGGTGAAGGGGCAGGTGCAGGAGGCTGTGGATGAAGGAGGGGGTCTGGAGGTGCTGTGTGTGGGGGAGGGGCGATGTAGGGGGAGGTGGGGTTGCAGAGGGGGAGGTTGGGTGATGGTTTGTAGAAGTGCTGGGGGTGGGGGAGGTGTCTGTAGATGATGGGGGTGGGGGAGGTGCTGTGGGTGGGGGAGTGGTGGCTGTGGGGGTGTGGTGGTGGTCCGGATGTGCCACGGGCAGGGGAGAGGCGGGTGCGGGGATGGGTCGGATGGGGGAGGGGATCAGAGGGCGCTGTGGGTGGGTGAGGGGCTGGTGCGGGGTTAACGCAGTTGGGGAGGGCCGGCTGTGGTGGTGGTGTTGCGGGTGGTGGAGGGGCAGGTGCGTGGGTGTTGGGGAGGGGCGGGTGCAGGGGTGCTGTGGGTGGGGGCCATTTGGCGGGGTGGTGCGGTTGGGTGGGAGGTGGGTGTGAGGGTGCCACGGTTGCGGGGGCGGGTGGTGCTGCAGGAAGGGGAGGGGTGTGGGAGCAGGGGTCCTGTGCGTAGGGGAGGGGCGGGGTGCCATGGGTGGAGGGTTGGGAGCAGGGGTGATATTGGAGTGGGAGGGGTTGTGGGAGAAGCTGGTGTGGGAGTGCCGTGGGTGGGGGAGGGGGGGCTGCGGGTGGGAGTGTGGTGCCATGGGTGTGGGGACAGGTGCGGGGGGCAGGGACAGGTGCAGTAGTGCTGCGTTTGGGGTGTGGGAAGCGGCTGCCGGGGTTTCCAAGGGTTGGCGCGGGTGGGGGAGGGGGTGCGGGAGCAGGGGTGTTGCGGATGGGGGAGCGGCGGGTGCAGGAGGGGCAGATGCGGTGGTGGTGCGGGTGGGGTGGAGGGGTGTAGCGGGGGAGAGGTGGGTATAGGGGTGGAGTGGTGGAGGGGCGGGGGTGCCGCGGGTGGGGGAGGGGGCAGTTTGCCGGGGTGGTGCGGTTGGGGGTGGGTGGGTGTGAGGGTGCTATGGTTGCAGGGGCGGGTGGGGGGGTGCTGCAGGTAGGGGAGGGGTGGGGGCGCGGGAGCAGGGGTGCTGTGCGTAGTGAAGGGTCGGGGTGCCATGGGTGGGGAGTTGGGAGCAGGGGTGATGTGGGTTTGGGAGGGTTGGGGGAGCTGTGGGAGAAGCTGGTGTGGGAGTGCCGTGGGTAGGGGAGGGGGGGTTCTGGGCGTGGGGCGTTGTGCCATGGGTGGTGGACAGGTGTGGGGGGGCAGTGGCGGGTGCAGTGGTTATGCAGATGGGGGGTGGAAGGCGGCTGCGGGGGGTTCCGAGGGTTGGGGGTGTGGCGTGGGTGGGGGAGGGGGTGCAGGAGCAGGGGTGTTGCGTATGGGGGAGGGGTGGGTGCAGGAGGGGCAGATGCGGTGGTGGTGCGGGTGGAGTGGAGGATGCAGGGGTGTAGCGGGGGGAGAGGTGGGTATGGGGGTGGAGTGTGGGGGTGTCACGGGTGGGGGAGGGGGCGGTTTGCCGGTGTGGTGCATTTGGAAGGGGGGGGGGGGTTTGAGGGTGCCACGGTTGCAGGGGCAGGTGCTACAGGTAGGGGAGGGGTGGGGGTGCGGGAGCAGGGGTGCTGTGCGTAGGAGAGGGGCGGGGGTGCCATGGGTGGGGGTTTGGGAGCAGGGGTGATGTGGGTGTGGGAGGGCTGTGGGAGAAGCTGGTGTGGGAGTGCCGTGGATGGGGGAGGGGGGGTGCTGGGGGTGGAGGGACAGGTGCGGAGGGGGGGCAGAGGGGCTGGAGCAGTGGTGGTGCAGTTGGGTGGTGGGAGGCAGCTGCTGGGGTTTCGAGGGTTGGGGCGGTGGTGCGGGTGGGGGAGGGGTGGGTGCAGGATGGGACAGTTGCGGTGGTGGTGCGGGTTGGGTGAAGGGTGCAGCAGGGGGGAGAGGTGGGTATGGGGGAGGGGCAGGGTTGCAGCGGGTGGGGGAGGGGCGGGGGGTGCTGCAGGTGTGGGAGCTACGGGTGGGGGCGTGAGTGCTGCGGGTGGGAGCGGATGTGGGGGATGCGTTGGGTGCTGCAGGGGGGGCCAGCGGGTGTTGGTGCTGTGGGTGGGGGCAGAGTGCCACGGGTGGTGCGGGTGTTGGTGCTGCGGGTGGGGGAGGGGGTGGAGTGCCACGGGTGGTGGGTGGATGCGGTGGGTGTCGCGGGTATGTGGCGCGGGTGTTGGTGCTGCGGGTGCGAGTGCCGCGGGTGGGGGGCGAATGGGGTTGGTTGCCTCGGGTGTTGGTGCTACGGGTGGGGGAGGGGGCGGGAGTTCCGCGGGTGGGTGGCGTGGGTGTTTGTGCTCTGGGTGGGGGAGGGGACGGGAGTTCCGCGGGTGGTGGGTGGATGCGGCGGGTGTTTGTGCTACGGGTGGGGGCAGGAGCAGTGGCGCCACAACGTGGGTGTGGGGGTTGCGGCCCGCATCCGGGTGTTACCCTCTGAGGGGTGACACCAAAGTGCCGGCTCCTGTCACAGTCCAGAAGCCAGCACTGCAGATTCAGCAGTGTCCGGGTGAAGGCCGTATGCCCCGACCCACAATGTGCCGAAAACGGGGGTCGGGACGTGAAGCCACGCCCCCTTCTGTGAAACCACGCCCCCTTTTCACCCGCGACCGCGGGTAAGTGACTGGTGGATGCCGCGGGCGGGGGGCAGATGCGGGTGGTTGCCGCGGGTGGGAGGGGGGGCGAGTTGTGCCGAAAACGGGGGTCGGGACGCAAAGTCACGCCCCCTTCCGCGAAGCCACGCCCCCCTTTTCACCCGCGACCGCGGGTAAGTGACGGGTGGATGCCGCGGGTGGGAGAGGGAGCGAGAGCAGCTGCCAGTGCTCAGCATGTCCTCCTGAACTCTGCAGCAGCCGCTAGTCTGTTAGGCGGGTAGTGTGAGTTCCGCTCACAGTCAGCGGCTGCGGTGTCACCAGAGAGAGTGTACGGGGAGAAGGGAGACAGGGGACTGGGCGGAGATAGGGAGGGGACTGGGCGGAGAGAGGGAGGGGACTGTTCCTGGCCAGATCTGTGCCTATGACTCCGCCCAGCGTTACGGGCACAGAGTCACAGACTTGGGCAAATATATAGGAGATGGTACAGAAATAAGAAGATAACTCAGGTCAAACAAAGGTTATGAGGCATCACATAATAATCACTTTAAAAGGGCGGATGTCCTAGATCTAGTACTTCAAGATTATACCATGTAGTATGAGATATGGCTTGACGTAGGGGGAGTTTAACAGGATCATCCAGTGTCTGTACGTAAGGGAGCCATACGGTATGTCAAAAAACCTTGTTATTTTGTTCTCTTTATCAATTAACATTTCTAGCCACTCCATATGAAATAGATATGACAGTCTTGGTAGAAATATAGCTATGGAGAGGGAATCAGTGGCTATCCATTGTGACAGGATTGTTTTCTTACCAGCCGCCGCTATTTTAGTTAACAACTTGCGTTGGCCGACCGATAGCTTAGGGGTAGAAGATGTGCCATGTATGTCCCAGATGACCCATTCCGGGGAGACGTCTATGGTGAGATGTAAACTTTCTTTGACAAAGGTTTGTGTTAAGCCCCAGAATTTGAGGACTTCTGGGCAGCTCCACAAACAGTGGTAAATATCGGCATCTGTCGAGCTGCATTTAAAACATTTGGAATCAGAAGCTGCCCCCATTTGAAACCGTAATTTTGGTGTAATATAGGAACGGTGTAAAATTTGATAGTTCATCTCAGCGTAGGACGCTGATATGAGAGTTTTATTGATCCTATTAAACGCAGTAAGCATGGTAGAGATAGTAATAGATGGGAAGTCAGGTAGCCATTTCGTCAATCCCGTTTGAGTGGTCTCCCAGTCGATAGATTTTTTGATAAGCGTGTAGAGCAACGCTGTGGAAGGGTATACTCTAGGTGTCGATTGCAGAGTAATGTCTAGGGCATTAGTCCTATCTTCTGTAGACATTGTGGCTATAGATTTGTTGATGTAACTACGAATTTGAAAATATATAAATAACGGAATTTTAAAGTGTGGGAAACTGTCACAGAGGTTTGAGTATGTGCGAACCTGGCAGGTGTCTCTACATATCAACTGGTATAGCAACCGGGTGCCCTGGTCTGATAGGACAGTCAGTGTGGTTCGTGCAGTAGTTCCTCGAAAGTCTGGGTTGTGGGTCAGGGGAAGGAAAGTCGTGTTATAACTGGAGATACCCATCTTGGAGCGTGTCTGTCTCCATGCCGTGCAGGTTGAGGTCAGCAATATGTTGCTTTTGACCTGGTGGGGAAAGGCCGACGGACGCATATGTAGTAAGCTGACAAGTGAAAACCCAGGGCAGAATGCCTGCTCCAAGCCGGTATTAGCGAAGGTCTCCGTCCCATGTATCCAGTCAACAGCATAGCGGTAGTTCGCAGCCAGCGTGTAACCCAATGCAGGGCAGATTAACACCACCCAATTTTTGCGATTGGCTCAATTTAAATAGTGAGATTCTGGGTTTTATATACGCCCAGATAAATTCACTAAAGGCCCTGTTTAAAGTCTTTATATCTACATCCGATAACAATAAAGGCAGCATTTGAATAGGATACAACAATCTCAGGAAGGAGATCATTTTGATTAACTGGCATCGTCCTAGATAAGAGAGGGGCAGATGTTTCCATGCCTGAAAATCAGATAGAGTACGTGCGATGACTCGTGGAATCTTGTGTCTGTATAAATTGGACGGATTAACAGGTACCTGGAGTCCTAGGTATGTGATTGTTTGGCTTGCCCAACGGAAGGGGAACTGAAAATTCCAATTGTGTGTAGCATTTGGATGCAACGCCAAAGCTTCCATTTTGGATTTATTAATCTGAAACCCCGAGATAGATTTAAAGGTTGCCAGTAGTGATAGCATACTAGGAAACGCTTTTTGAGGGTTTGAGAAACACAATAACAACTCGTCGGCATAAGCCGTGATCTTGTGGTCATAATTACCAACCCCAATCCCATGCCAGTCAGAATTTAAGTAACAATGTCTGATGAGCGGGTATAACGCAAGGTCAAAGAGGAGTGGAGACAGGGGACACCCCTGTCTCGTGCCTCTGTGTAGCATAAATGTGCCCGTGTTCAGTCCATTCACTGTAAGGAATGCGGAAGGGGACTCATATATGGTGCGGAAGAATTTGACAAAACCAGCTCCAAATCTTTGCCAGTGAAGCACCCTTAGCAGGTGAGACCATGACACACGGTCAAACGCTTTGTCAGCGTCACAGCTCACTAGCAAGGACGTCCCACCTGGCATTTGGGCCGATATGGTCAAGCAGCGACTAATTGTCTAATGTTATGCACAGACGTTCTCCCCTTCACAAAACCAGTCTGTGATGGGTGTAATAACGTAGGTAACACTGCCTGTAGTCTATTTGCCATAAGAGCAGTTAAGATTTTAAAATCTTGGTTTAAGAGGGAGATTGGGCGGTATGATTGGACTAAGGTAGGGTCTTTCCCTGGTTTTGGCAACACTATCACACAAGCTTGATTAAAGGTAGGAGGGGCAGCGTTCCCAGCTAAAATAGAATTGAGTAAGGTCAGAAGATGGGGCGTGATATGGGGCAACAGCAATTTATAGTATTCTGCGCTCAGCCCATCTGGGCCTGGGGATTTTCCATTAGCTAATTGTTTAATTACCGTCAATAGTTCCAGTTCAGTAAATGTGTCAGGAATCGACTTACCGCTGTTATGTCTGTCCGCCGGAGCGGACTCCGTCCGGGGTCACTGCATGTTGCTGTCACCTGTCACCCTGCTCGTGGGTGCCATCTCTGGCCTGGGAGCGCCCCTGGAGTCAACGGGCGTGTGGGCGCGCCGCGTCCCAGCCGGGCCGCGTCATGGGCGCCGCCATGACGGTTTTCCCCAGTGTAAGTGCGGCAGCCAATCCGGAGCTTGGCCGCACCTCCTCGTCTCACTCCAGCCAATACCTGCCGGTCAGGGGGTATATCAGGAGCTGCAGGGTGAGTCAGAGGTTGTCCTGAGCTTTGTGTCACTCCTGCGACCCGTGTGTCTGGACCTGTTCTCCTGTTCCTCCGTGTTCCTGGATATTCTCCTGATCCTCCGTGTTCCTGGATATTCTTCTGTACCTGTTACTTCCGTGGAACTACAAGTACCAGTACCAGCAATACCTTTCTGGCTTCACACCTTCTACACCTGCAGTGTGCTCCAGCCTACAGCAGTAGAGACTCCCTCTCCAGGTGCATTCCGTCATCTCACCTGTGATTCAGCCTGCATGCTGATTGTGCACTTCCAACAGCACAGTGAACATTACCATCCAGTCTCCTGCATTGCTACCAGGTTTGCTACCATTATTCCACCTCTGCTGGCTCCACGTTTTAATTACTCTGGTTCCATTTCTGCATTACAAACTCTGCCATAGACTTTCAGTTTCAAACCATATTATATCATTGCCATTACCATTGCCGTTACCATGGTCATTTCCATTGCATTCGTTTGTTTTACTTTCTGCTGCATTATTATCTGGACTTTCTGTTATTAATAAATCTACATTGTGCACATGCGCAGAAACCCAATACTGCCTCCTCACTTCATTCCACCTACCTCCACTGACCCACTAGCGCCCCCTCCGGGGACACAAACTAAACCGACTCTGACAGTAAGTTCAGGACCGATGGACTCGGACGGTGGTCAGAGTGTGGGGTCAGGAGCCTTACAAAACCTGGTCTCCCGTTTGGATGGACAAGAGGCTGTGCAGCAGCAGATATTCCAGTTTCTGCAAGGGATGTCCTCCCGGATTGATACGTTACAACAATCTCTGCTAAGTGCGCCTGCACCTCCAGTTCCTGTTACCCCTGCACATGCAAGTGTAGGGGGTTCTTCTTCTCCGGCTGCATCTGCTCCTGTATCTCGTTTGCACCTGCCTGTGCCTAGCAGGTATGATGGCAGTCCGAAGTTATGCCGTGGGTTCCTCAACCAGTGTGAAGTCCAGTTTGAACTTTTACCTCATAATTTTCCCACGCCAAGATCCAAGGTTGCTTATATTATTTCACTGCTCTCCGGATCAGCCCTGAGTTGGGTGTCTCCTCTGTGGGAACGTGCCGACCCGTTGATGAACAACTATGCCGAGTTTGTTTCCATCTTCAGACGCATCTTTGATGAACCGGGTCGTGCAACATCAGCCTCCGCAGATCTTCTCCAGCTCCGTCAAGGGACTCGCAGTATGGGCCAATACGTCATCCAGTTCCAGACGTTAGCCGCAGAGGTTCAGTGGAATAACCAAGCCTTGGTAGCAGCCTTCTGGCATGGACTCTCGGAACGGATAAAAGATGAACTGGCAACCCGTGATATCCCTATGCAATTACCAGAATTAATCTCCCTATGTATCAAGTTGGACTCTCGCATCCGCGAACGCAATAGTGAGCGTGCTCGTGCTGAGTGTCGCAAACCAAGAATGGTACCTCCTGTACAGTTTCAGCCTCCACCTTCTGACGAGCCTATGCAAATTAATAGGTCCCGCTTAACCTCTGAGGAGCGGTCAAGGAGACTTCGTGAGAGACTGTGTCTTTATTGTGCGGCAGTAGGTCACCAAATCAATTCTTGTCCAGTGCGTTCGGGAAACGCCAGATCCTGACTTGTAGGGGAGGAGTCAAGTTGGGATCTTTCAAGCAAGCTCCTTCAACCCAAGATTTCATTCTTCCTGTGACCTTAGAGACGGCGGCTGGACTCCAATCTGCAACTGCGTTGGTAGACTGTGGTGCAGCGGGGAATTTCATCACTCAAGCTGCGGTAGACAAGTTTCATCTGCCGGTCTATGAACTTCCATATCCAGTCTACATCACGGCAGTTGATGGTAGTCGTATTTCTAAGGGGTATATCACTCAACAAACCCGGCCAGTGATACTGGGGGTTGGGTTCCTGCATTCTGAGTTAATAAAATTTCTAGTTATTCCTCAGGCAACTCAGGAGATTGTGTTAGGTATGCCCTGGCTCCAGCTACATAACCCACATATTGATTGGGCTGCCTTACAACTAACTGCTTGGGGTTCACATTGCCGTCAGTCCTGTTTAGCCCACTTGTTCCTGTCAAGACTTCTGAAATCAAGACCCAGTCTACTCTTCCTATGGCCTATCAAGATTTCGCTGACGTCTTCAGCAAGAAGGCCGCTGATGTCCTGCCGCCCCATAGAGAGTGGGATTGCCCCATCGACCTCATTCCTGGCAAAAAACCACCTAGGGGGCGCACCTACCCGTTATCTGTTCCTGAAACCGAAGCGATGAGCGAATACATCAAAGAAAACCTACAGAAAGGATTCATCCGTCCCTCATCATCACCTGCTGGGGCAGGTTTCTTTTTTGTTAAAAAGAAAGATGGAGGACTACGTCCATGTATTGACTACCGGGGACTTAATGATATTACCGTTAAGAACAGCTACCCGTTACCTCTTATTACCGAGTTATTTGATAGAGTCAAAGGAGCCCGCATCTTCACCAAGTTAGATCTCCGCGGTGCCTATAATCTCATCAGAATCCGCAGCGGTGACGAATGGAAGACAGCTTTCAATACTCGGGATGGCCATTACGAGTACCTGGTAATGCCATTCGGGTTGAGCAATGCTCCAGCAGTGTTTCAACACTTTGTTAATGAAATTTTCCGTGACGTTCTGTACAAGTATCTCGTTGTTTACCTAGACGATATCCTCATCTTCTCTCAAGACCTCCCTTCTCATCGTCTCCAAGTCCGTGAAGTCCTCCGACGTCTTCGTGAGAATTGTCTTTACGGCAAATTATCTAAGTGTACCTTTGAGGTTACCTCCATACCCTTCCTGGGGTATATAATTTCTGGATCGGATCTCCAGATGGACCCGGCAAAATTGGAAGCTATTGCCAATTGGTCCATTCCGAACACTCTCAAGTCCATTCAACGATTCCTGGGCTTTGCCAATTATTACAGGAAATTCATCCGAGGCTTTTCAACTCTCATTGCTCCTATTACTAGCTTAACTCGGAAAGGGGCAGATCATTCCAACTGGTCAGAAGATGCCCTGGCTGCATTTCAAAAAATCAAGATGGCTTTTGTTACCGCTCCAGTTTTGTTACAGCCCGATATTAATAAGCCATTCGAGTTGGAGGTGGATGCTTCCACAGTAGGAGTGGGAGCTGTTCTCTCTCAGATGGGAGCTGACGGGAAGATTCATCCCTGTGGATTCTTTTCCCGTAAGTTTCTTCCTGCAGAAGTTAATTATTCCATCGGAGATCAAGAGCTTCTGGCGATTAAACTGGCCCTTGAGGAATGGAGGTATCTCCTGGAAGGGGCGAAGTTTCCATTTAATATCTATACGGATCATAAAAACCTGCTCTACTTGAAGGCAGCTCAGTGCCTTAATCCTCGCCAGTCCCGATGGGCTATGTTCTTCTCCCGTTTTAATTTCAAGCTCCATTTCCGCCCAGGTTCTCAGAATACCAAAGCAGATGCCTTGTCTCGATCCATGGAATCTGAGGACGAGATATCCGATCCAGTACCACGCTCCATCCTGGATCCTGTTGCTTTTGCTTCTTCACAAGTTTCTCCAGCTCCGCCTCCTGGTAAGACTTTTGTTGCTCCTGAACTCCGTTCTAAGTTGTTGTCTTGGGCTCATCAGTCTAAATTTACTGGGCATCCTGGTGTCCTAAAGACTTTTAAATTTCTCTCTGAAACATACTGGTGGCCGAAGATGAAAGTCGACATCAAAGACTTTGTGGCGTCTTGCCCTAAATGTGTGCAGCACAAAACTCCTCGTCAGTCTCCAGCAGGTCAGTTACAGCCATTATCCATTCCCAGCCGTCCTTGGTCACATCTGTCTATGGATTTCATCTCTGACCTTCCCTCCTCCCAAGGATTCAATACCATCTGGGTAGTGGTCGACAGATTTACCAAAATGGCTCATTTTGTTCCACTCCAAGGACTTCCTTCCGCTCCAAAACTGGCTCAAATCTTCCTACGGGAGATTTTCCGTTTACATGGACTACCCACTGAAATAATATCTGACCATGGAGTTCAGTTTGTGGCAAGGTTTTGGAGAGCTCTCTGTTCTGCCATGCAGGTCCATCTCAAGTTCTCGTCAGCGTATCATCCTCAGACGAATGGGCAGACAGAGAGGGTAAACCAGGAGTTGGAAACTTTCCTGAGACTGTACATATCATCTTCCCAAGATGACTGGATAGATTTGCTCCCGTGGGCTGAATTCGCTCACAATTTCCGCTACCACACAGCTACTGAAACTACTCCGTTCTTCGCTGTTTATGGGCAGCATCCACGAGTTTCTGATTTTCAAGACCTTCCTAGCATCGATGTTCCTGCTGCCACTACTGTCCTCAGTCAGTTCTCAACAATCTGGAGGAAGATTCATACTTCACTCAAAAAGGCTTCTGCCCGGTACAAATTCTTTGCCGACCGCAAGAGACGTGCAGTTCCCAGCTTGAAACCTGGGGATAAAGTCTGGCTGTCAACCCGGAATCTTCGTCTTAAAGTGCCTTCGATGAAGTTTGCACCACGCTTCATTGGTCCTTTCTCCATCGAAAGAGTTCTAAATCCTGTGGCTTACAAGCTCAAGTTACCCTCTTCATTGCGTATTCCTAATGCTTTCCATGTCTCTCTCCTCAGACCATTAGTCCTAAATCGCTTCCAAAGAGCTCTTCCAGCTGGCCCCAGCATTCCAACTCAGCGGGGCATAGAGTTCGAGATAGAGAAGATCCTGGACTCCCGTCACCGGTATGGTCGTCTGCAATATCTCATCGACTGGGCCGGCTATGGTCCTGAGGAGAGGAGTTGGGTGAACTCTGCTGATGTCCACGCTCCCAGGTTGGTCCGTGTTTTCCACAGGTCTCATCCTTCCAAGCCACGTGGGTGTTCGGTGCCCACCCATAAGGGAGGGGGTACTGTCAGGAATCGACTTACCGCTGTTATGTCTGTCCGCCGGAGCGGACTCCGTCCGGGGTCACTGCATGTTGCTGTCACCTGTCACCCTGCTCGTGGGTGCCATCTCAGGCCTGGGAGCGCCCCTGGAGTCAACGGGCGTGTGGGCGCGCCGCGTCCCAGCCGGGCCGCGTCATGGGCGCCGCCATGACGATTTTCCCCAGTGTAAGTGCGGCAGCCAATCCGGAGCTTGGCCGCACCTCCTCGTCTCACTCCAGCCAATACCTGCCGGTCAGGGGGTATATCAGGAGCTGCAGGGTGAGTCAGAGGTTGTCCTGAACTTTGTGTCACTCCTGCGACCCGTGTGTCTGGACCTGTTCTCCTGTTCCTCCGTGTTCCTGGATATTCTCCTGATCCTCCGTGTTCCTGGATATTCTTCTGTACCTGTTACTTCTGTGGAACTACAAGTACCAGCACCAGCAATACCTTTCTGGCTTCACACCTTCTACACCTGCAGTGTGCTCCAGCCTACAGCAGTAGAGACTCCCTCTCCAGGTGCATTCCGTCATCTCACCTGTGATTCAGCCTGCATGCTGATTGTGCACTTCCAACAGCACAGTGAACATTACCATCCAGTCTCCTGCATTGCTACCAGGTTTGCTACCATTATTCCACCTCTGCTGGCTCCACGTTTTAATTACTCTGGTTCCATTTCTGCATTACAAACTCTGCCATAGACTTTCAGTTTCAAACCATATTATATCATTGCCATTACCATTGCCGTTACCATGGTCATTTCCATTGCATTCGTTTGTTTTACTTTCTGCTGCATTATTATCTGGACTTTCTGTTATTAATAAATCTACATTGTGCACATGCGCAGAAACCCAATACTGCCTCCTCACTTCATTCCACCTACCTCCACTGACCCACTAGCGCCCCCTCCGGGGACACAAACTAAACCGACTCTGACAAAATGGGTCCATAAGAGAATTTCGATCCTCCACCGTCAGTGTGGGGGACCCTGCCGATCGCAGGAAGTTCATACCTCCCGTAGGGTTGTCCGGTGGAGCTGTGTACAACTCCTTATAGTAATTTAAAAAGGAATCAGCGATGGCTGTCGGGTCGGAGGATAGGTGAGTACTAGTTTGAAGGGACAGAATGTGTGAAGTAGGGCGCTGGCTGCGAACCACATTTGCCAGGAGTTTGCCGGCTTTATTTCCCCATCTGAAGTATTTATGCTTTTGAAAGTCTAAAGCATATTGGGCTCTCTCTGTACAAAGGGAGTCATAAAGATGTTTTGTTTCGATATAAATTCTATGATTTTCTTCAGTCGGAGAAGCCAGCAACGTCGCATAGGAATTTGTTAGTGCCAGACCCAGGTCACGAAACCGTTGGTTGAGGCGTTTACGCTTATTAGCAACATACGCAATGATATAACCCCGTACCACCGGCTTGGAAGCAGACCAGAAAAGATTAATATCGTCCATGTGTTGTGCGTTGTCATTGGTATAGTTTAGAAAGTTAGTCTCTAAGTATGATTTAAAGTCAGGGGAATTGTATAGATGAGAGGGAAACCTCCAATTAAATGAGGTTGTCTTAGGAGAACTCAGTTCGAGTGTGAACCATGTAGGCGCGTGATCAGAAATGGCAATATTTTCTACTTTTGAATCGCATAACCTAGAGAGCAGTCCCGCAGGGAGCAACCAATAGTCTATTCTAGTAGATGTGGCATGTGGATGCGAATAAAAAGTGTATTCTCGACTAATGGGGTGTTGGTGTCGCCATGGGTCTACTAAGTTAAATGAGGACAACAAGAATTGCAGCGATGCCGATATGGAATGATTCTGACCACTAGAAGTACCTGACCTGTCCAGGGTCGGTTGTCGTGTGGAATTAAAATCACCCCCAATGATCAGACTACCCTCGGCCCACTCCTGAAGTCAGACGTAAACATCAGAGAAGAAAGCATTATGATCCGAATTCGGTGCATACACGGTCACTAGAGTGTAAAGCTCCCCCTCTAGTTGTAGTTTTAAGAATAGGAACCGACCCTCTACATCCTCAAGAGTGTCTAATATATCATAACTAAGGGACTTGCAGAATACAATCACTACCCCTCGTTTCTTAGAGGTAAAGGACGCTGACTTATAACCTTGGATCCAACTGTCTCTAAGCACGTTGGGGTCCCCTGCTTTCCAATGAGTCTCTTGCAACATCGCTATATCTGGCCGTAGGCGTTTGAGATGTTGTAATACCTTCCTTCGCTTAATCGGAGTATTTAGGCCCTCCACGTTCCAAGTGAGGAACTTTAGACATGTCTTAATATCTAGAGAGGTGGCCATGGAGATTTCAGGCCTAACCGATGCCTGTCCTATCGGACACAGAAAACAGTAACAAAATAAACTGTGGGGCTCCCCATATCCCAGTGAGTAGGGAAACCCAACTATTGACAGAAGCAGTGAGCTTATACCATACTATCAACAATAAAAACCTTCGTAAACATTTTGATACAGTAAGTCCATTTTCCAAATTTTTTTTTAACCCATAACAGTGGTCTGAATGACTCACTATAAACTAGTAGTATAACTCCGATCAGGCAAAGGAGGAGGGGGAGAGAGAGAGGGGGTGGGGTGGGAAAGTGAGGAACAGGAAGAAGAAAAGAGAGGGGAAAGGAGAAGGGGCGAAAAGGCCCAGTAATTGTCAAATTCAAAAACAAGTAGTACTGCAATAAACAAAATATGAAGAGCATTAGTGATCAGCCATACATTACCAATCATGTCCTCCATAAGGGAGATAATATATACGTTAAGTTTATGGTAAATTACAGTATCAATCCCTGTCTCTGGAGGCAGGTGAGGAGGGGCGTCGTAAAGATTCTGCAAAAGTCTTGGCCTCCGAAGATGTGTCAAACAAGTACGTCTTGCCATTATGTTGAGCGCGGAGCTTCGCCCGATAGAGCAGGGTGAAACGTATTCCTTCATCGAACAAGATCTTGCAAGCAGGAGAGAATTCCCTTCTCCTCATGGCCACACTATAGGAGAAGTCTTGAAACAAAAGCAGCTGGTCTCCATGATAGAAGAGCCCCTGGGCTTTGCGGTACGCCTCCATCACCTTGACTTTATCCGTGTAATTGAGGAATTTGAATATGACCGGTCTAGGCCTGCGGCGATCCGTCTGAAAGTCAGGACCTATACGGTCCGCCCGCTCAATTGCCATGGATTCACCATCCACCAAGCAGCCTAGCTCAATCGGTAACCAGGAGGAGACCAGGGACAACAACTCTTTAGGTCTAACGGATTCCGGCAAGCCAATTATGCGAAGATTATTTCGACGATTACGATTTTCTAAATCTTCAAGCTTCTCCTGCATCACAGAAATGGAAGACGCTGGAGAGTCGATGACGGAGCGGGCAGTGGTTAGATCATCCTCTAGGTTCGAAACCCGTTTTTCGACCTCATCTAGCCGTGTGCTATGTTTTTTTAACTGCGTCATGGTGGAGTCAATGGCATCCTTTAGTCCTGCAAGTTTCTTGTCCAGCAGCGGCGAGAGTATGTCAGAGATTTCCTGTGCTCTGGCCACCGCGTCCATAGTGTATCTAGTAGGATCTGACACGCCATCCAAGACATTAGCATTACTTGAAGAGGGCGGAGAATTGACAGAAGCCGAGGCAGATGCCCTGGTGTCTTTAGTTTTCGCCGGTGCAGATCCACGCCCCCCTCTCTGGGGCTTAGCCACGTATTTATCCATGTGAGCGTAGAAGTGGCACGTCACAGTGAAGAAATAAGTAATATCAAATATCCTGCCCTGCAGGAAGTAGTGAACCCGTTGAAATATAAATGCGCAGTCACTGTAAATGATATATTAGAACACCACAACCTGTTTCTAGGCAATAGCAACTCATAGCAGGGCCTATATAAGACAGCATGCAATCAGGGGTCCAGCAGTCTCTGTGCTAAGACCTCAAAAGCATGACAAATTGGTGAAATATAGAGGGGGTTGTCAAAGCAGGGTCAGTGGCACAATTCCTTACCCTCTATGCTGGGCTAGGTTGGATGAGAAGTGGTCTGCAACCCCTGTAGCTGCGGAGTGCAGGAGCCACTGGTACCAGGACCTCAGGGGTTAGGGGCCAGGAAATAAACTGTGTCCGAGGTGTAGAGGCAGAGGGAGGCGGCTGTAGTTACATGCAGGGGAGCCCGTGACTCCCAGGAATACTTATGGCGCCAAGCAGGACAGGCCGATAGATAGAGAGGGGCTCGATGTTACTTCCCGCAGCGGCTGACCCCAGGTGTCCGGCGACTTCGATTTGCAGAAGTGCAGCAAGGAGTATGCGGGTCCAGCACAAGTTCAATGGAGGCAGCGGGAAGGGGGGGGGGGCATGGCGCACTCACCCGTCTCCAGTCAGCATCTCCGTCACAGGCAGGCACACGCACCGTCCTCCGACATCGCTCTTCACCGCTAGCGTCTGCGGCACGAAGCACGGGGGAGCAGAGAGCCAAGCGGGGCCTTCAGTGACGTCCGTCCCAGGTAGAAAGCCAGGCGGGGAGGGTGAAGATTAGGGCGCCCGGCCACTTCCAATATGGCGGCCGCGAGCAGCAGACACCACAGCTGGCGCTCAGATTCCGGGGAAGGAGGCGGTGGGGAGACGGTCTCCTCTTACCCACCACTATCTCCGCTGGTCCCTGGTGTGAATTCGGGGTTCAGGTATATACCCCCTTAATCAGCACTCGAAGCGGCAGGGGACGGAGAGCTCCGCTAAAATGCGGCCGGCCTAGGGTCCGCCCACCGGAAGTCCTAAATAAACATTTTATTATAGAAACAAAGCAGGGGTGCAGTACTGGCCCTTTCCTTATCCAAAAAAACACACTTATGTTTGTGATGAATTGCAGCCGTTGGCTGTATTGCTGGAGTTTGGGAGCAACGAGACCCCTGGGCCCACGTTATAACCTGTACAAACCAGATTTTAAGAACTAAATTGGAGAAAGGAGAATGAACGGATATGCTTAATGTTTGCCATCTGTGTATATTCTGAATGATAACCGCTTAGCAGAGATTATAAAATACTGTATGTGTTTGTACAGCAGAGTACGTGCCCCTCTCGCCGATACATCTAACTACGTTGAGATTTGTTATCCACCATATAGTAACAAACATATTTTTACATAAAGCATAATTTAAATAATTTGTTCTAACTTCGTAAAGTGGATCCATTAATTCCCTACACATAGTGGTAGGAGCCACTGTGGGCATACCTCCCAACTGTCCCGATTTTCGCGGGACAGTCCCCTTTTTTGGGGACTGTCCCGCTGTCCCACCCGTGGGCCGCAGTGTCCCGCGGTGGGGGGGGGGGGGGGGGGGGGGGCAGTTGGGAGGCTCTGTCTGTCACTGCCCTGCTTAGCAGAGCAGCGGTGAATAGACGCTGTGCGCATGCGCACAGCGTCTATTCACTGAAGTCAGAGGGAGAGGGGGCATGCCAGCGGCTCACAGAGCGCTGGGCATGCCCCCTCAGTGACGAAAACGGGGGCGTGGCTTGTGATCGCGGTCCTCCTGTGAAGCCACGCCCCTTTCCCTTAGACCACGGCCCTTTTCGGGAACATGCGCTGCTTCGCCGCGCGTGTGTCCCGCTTTATACAGAAGAAATGTTGGGAGGTATGCTGTGGGGGTGAAATCATTTTCATGTTATAGTAAATAAGATTTTACTTACCGGTAAATCTATTTCTCGTAGTCCGTAGAGGATGCTGGGGACTCCGTAAGGATCATGGGGATAGACGGGCTCCGCAGGAGACATGGGCACTTTAAGAAAGAATTTAGTTCCTGGTGTGCACTGGCTCCTCCCTCTATGCCCCTCCTCCAGACCTCAGTTAGAGAAACTGTGCCCAGAGGAGACTGTCAGTACGAGGAAAGGATTTTGGTAATCCAGGGCAAGATTCAAACCAGCCACACCAATCACACCGTATAACTTGTGATAACAACCCAGTTAACAGTATGACAAACAACATAGCATCAGTTCAGGCCTGATGCAACTATAACGTAACCCTTATTGAAGCAATAACTATATACAAGTATTGCAGAAGAAGTCCGCACTTGGGACGGGCGCCCAGCATCCTCTACGGACCACGAGAAATAAATTTACCGGTAAGTAAAATCTTATTTTCTCTAACGTCCTAGAGGATGCTGGGGACTCCGTAAGGACCATGGGGATTATACCAAAGCTCCCAAACGGGCGGGAGAGTGCGGATGACTCTGCAGCACCGATTGAGCAAACATGAGGTCCTCCTCAGCCAGGGTATCAAACTTATAGAATTTTGCAAAAGTGTTTGAACCCGACCAAGTAGCAGCTCGACACAGCTGTAGTGCCGAGACCCCACGGGCAGCCGCCCAAGAAGAGCCCACCTTCCTAGTGGAATGGGCCTTGACCGATTTTGGTAACGGCAATCCAGCCGTAGAATGCGCTTGCTAAATCGTGTTACAAATCCACCGAGCAATAGTTTGCTTTGAAGCAGGAGCACCAATCTTGTTGGATGCATACAGGACAAACAGCGTCTCCGTTTTCCTTACTCTAGCCATTCTGGCCACGTAAATTTTCAAAGCCCTGACTACATCAAGTAACTCGGAATCCTCCAAGTCACGTGTAGCCACAGGCACCACAATAGGTTGGTTCATATGAAAAGATGATGCCACTTTTGGCAGAAATTGAGGACGGGTCCACAATTCCGCTCTATCCATATGGAAAACCAGATAGGGGCTTTTATGTGACAAAGCCGCTAATTCTGACACTCGCCTAGCCGACGCCAAGGCTAATAACATGACCACCTTCCACGTGAGATATTTCAACTCCACCGTTTTAAGTGGTTCAAACCAGTGTGACTTTAGGAAACTTAACACCACGTTAATATCCCAAGGTGCCACCGGAGGTACAAAAGGAGGCTGAATATGCAGCACTCCCTTTACAAAAGTCTGAACTTCTGGTAGAGAAGCCAACTCTTTTTGAAAGAAAATGGATAGGGCCGAAATCTGGACCTTAATGGAGCCTAATTTTAGGCCCAAATTCACTCCGGACAGTAGGAAGTGAAGGAAACGGCCCAGCTGGAATTCTTCCGTAGGAGCATTCCTGGCCTCACACCAAGAAACATATTTTCGCCATATACGGTGATAATGTTTAGATGTCACGTCCTTCCTAGCCTTTATCAGCGTAGGAATGACCTCATCCGGAATGCCTTACCTCTGCTAGGATCCGGCGTTCAACCGCAATGCCGTCAAACGCAGCCGCGGTAAGTCTTGGAACAGACAGGGCCCCTGTTGCAACAGGTCCTGTTCTAGAGGAAGAGGCCACGGATCTTCTGTGAGCATTTCTTGCAGATCTAGATACCAGGTCCTTCGTGGCCAATCTGGAACAATGAGAATTGTTCTCACTCCTCTTTTTCTTATAATCCTCAACACCTTGGGTATGAGAGGAAGAGGAGGAAATACATAGACCGACTGGAACACCCACGGTGTCACCAGGGCGTCTACAGCTACTGCCTGAGGGTCTCTTGACCTGGCGCAATACCTCTGTAGCTTTTTGTTGAGGCGGGATGCCATCATGTCCACCTGTGGCAGTTCCCACCGACTTGTAATCTGTGCGAAGACTTCGTGATGAAGTCCCCACTCTCCCGGGTGGAGGTCGTGTCTGCTGAGGAAGTCTGCTTCCCAGTTGTCCACTCCCGGAATGAACACTGCTGACAGTGCGCTTACATGATTCTCCGCCCAACGAAGAATTCTGGTGGCTTCCGCCATCGCCACTCTGCTCCTTGTGCCGCCTTGGCGGTTTACATGAGCCACTGCGGTGATGTTGTCTGACTGGATCAGAACCGGTTGGTCGCGAAGCAAGGTCTCCGCTTGACGCAGGGCGTTGTATATGGCCCTTAGCTCCAGGATGTTGATGTGAAGACAAGTCTCTTGACTTGACCAAAGACCTTGGAAATTTCTTCCCTGTGTGACTGCTCCCCAACCTCAGAGGCTTGCGTCCGTGGTCACCAGGACCCAGTCCTGAATGCCGAATCTGCGGCCCTCGAGAAGGTGAGCACTCTGCAGCCACCACAGAAGTGACACCCTGGCCCTGGGGGACAGGGTGATCAACTGATGCATCTGAAGATGTGACCCGGACCACTTGTCCAGTAAGTCCCATTGGAAAGTCCTCGCATGGAACCTGCCGAAGGGAATGGCCTCGTATGATGCCACCATCTTTCCCAGGACTCGAGTGCAGTGATGCACTGACACCTGTTTTGGTTACAATAGGTTCCTGACCAGGGTCATGAGTTCCTGGGCTTTTTCTATCGGGAGATAAACCCTTTTCTGGTCTGTGTCCAGAATCATGCCCAAGAAAGGCAGACGAGTCGTAGGAACCAACTGCGACTTTGGAATATTGAGAATCCAGCCGTGTTGCTGTAACACTTCCAGTAAAAGTGATACGCTGTTCAGCAACTGCTCTCTTGATCTGGCTTTTATGAGGAGATCGTCCAAGTACGGGATAATTGTGACACCTTGCTTCCGCAGGAGCACCATCATTTCCGCCATTACCTTGGTGAAGATTCTCGGGGCCGTGGAGAGACCAAACGGCAACGTCTGAAATTGGTAATGACAATCCTGTACCGCAAATCTGAGGTAACCTTCAGTGCTTCCCTATCAAGTTACATCCCCTCTGTACAGTCCACATAAACTCACATTTTGTCTTCCAACATTGCTGGGTGATCATATCATACAACCCATTAAGAACCTAGCAATCTGGGGAACCATTATGCAACAGGTAGCATCTATCCTTGTGTATTAATGCCTATTTCCCTATAGATTGTAAGCTTGCGAGCAGGGCCTTCCTACCTCTGTCTGTCAGTCGTTGCCCAGTTTTGTTCTATAACTGTGAAGCGCAACGGAATATGCTGCGCTACATAAGAAACTGCTAATAAATAAATAAATAAAATGAGGTGGATAAATGGGGACATGAAGGTATGCATCCTTTATGTCCAGAGACACCATAAAATCCCCCCCTTCCAGGCTTGCGATGACCGCTCTTAGCGATTCCATCTTGAACTTGAACCTTTTCAGGTATAGGTTCAGGGATTTTAAATTTAATATGGGTCTGACCGAACCGTCCGGTTTCGGGACTACAAACATGGTCGAATAATAACCCCTTCCCTGTTGAAGGAGGGGAACCTTGACCACCACCTGTTGAAGATACAATTTTTGTATTGCATTTAACACTATTTCCCTCTCTTGGGGGGAAGCTGGTAGTAACGATTTGAAATATCGGCGAGGAGGCATATCTTCGAATTCCAGCTTGTAACCCTGAGACACAATTTCTATTGCCCAGGGATCCACCTGGGAGTGAACCCACATGTGGCTGAAATTTCGAAGACGTGCCCCCACCGGGCCCAGCTCTGCCAGTGGAGCCCCAGCGTCATGCGGTGGATTTTGCAGAGGCCGTGGAGGACTTCTGTTCCTGAGAACTAGCTGTGTTGTGCAGCTTCTTTCCTCTGCCCCTACCTCTGGCAAGAAAGGACGCACCTCGGACTTTCTTGTTTCTTTGTGATCGAAAGGACTGCATTTGATAATGCGGTGTTCTCTTAGGCTGTGAGGGAATATAAGGCAAAACATTTGAATTTCCAGCCGTAGCTGTGGAGACCAGGTCCGAGAGACCCTCCCCGAACAATTCCTCACCCTTGTAAGGTAAAACCTCCATATGCCTTTTTGAGTCGGCATCACCTGTCCATTGCAGAGTCCACAGGACCCTTCTGGCAGAAATTGACACAGCGTTTATTCTAGAACCCAGTAGACTAATGTCTCTTTGAGCATCTCTCATATATAGGACAGCGTCTTTAATATGCCCCAGGGTCAATAATATAGTATCCTTATCTAGGGTATCAATTTCCTCAGACAAGGTATCCGTCCATGCCGCTACAGCACTACACACCCAGGCCGACGCAATTGCCGGTCTTAGTAAGGTACCTGAATGTGTATAAATGGACTTCAGGGTTACCTCCTGTTTGCGATCAGTAGCATCTTTGAGGGTAGCCGTATCCTGTGATGGCAGGGCTACCTTCTTGGATAAGCGTGTTAAAGCTTTGTCCACCCTAGGGGAGGATTCCCATCGTAACCTATCTGTCGTCGGGAAAGGATACGCCATAAGAATCCGTTTGGAAATCTGCAGTTTTTTATCTGGAGATTCCCAAGCCTTTTCACATAACTCATTCAGTTCGTGTGAGGGGGGAAAGGTCACCTCAGGTTTCTTTCCCTTATACATTAGAGATGAGCGGGTTCGGTTCCTCGGAATCCGAACCCGCCCGAACTTCAGGGTTTTTTACACGGGGCCGAGCAGGCTCGGATCCTCCCGCCTTGCTCGGTTAACCCGAGCGCGCCCGAACGTCATCATCACGCTGTCGGATTCTCGCGAGGCTCGGATTCTATATAAGGAGCCGCGCGTCGCCGCCATTTTTCACACGTGCATTGAGATTCATAGGGAGAGGACGTGGCTGGCGTCCTCTCCGTTTATAGAGATTCGAGAAGAGAGTGAGACAGTCTCACTAGAGAGAGACACAGTAGTAATTTTGGGGAGCATTAGGAGGAGTACTACTACTACTAGTACTTGCTGAAGTGAAGTGATAGATAGTGTGACTGTATTGTATTATCTGACTTGTGGGGGAGACACTGACAGTGGGGAGCAGTTAGAGTCTGAGAGCAGGACTCAGGACTCAGGAGTACATACTACATATAACGTACAGTGCACACTTTTGCTGCCAGAGTGCCACACCAGTATAATATATATTGTGATTGTATGCTTAGGAGTACTACTTGCAAGTTGCTGATAGTGTGACCAGTGACCTGACCACCAGTTTAATAATCACCACCAGTTTAATTAATATATATATATATATAATTGTATATAATTAATATATATATAATATTATAATTGTATACCACCTACCCGTGTTTTTTTTTTTTTTTCTTTCTTCTTTATACATACTACTATAGTAGCTTACTGTAGCAGTCTGCGGTGCTGCTGAGCTGACAGTGTCCAGCAGGTCCGTCATCAGTCATTACATAATAAATATATATACCTGTCCGGCTGCAGTACTAGTGATATTATATATACATATATATATTGATTTCATATCATTATCATCCAGTCTATATTAGCAGCAGACACAGTACGTTAGTCCACGGCTGTAGCTACCTCTGTGTCGGCACTCGGCAGTCCATCCATAATTGTATACCACCTACCCGTGGTTTTTTTTTTTCTTTCTTCTTGATACATACTACTATAGTAGCTTACTGTAGCAGTCTGCGGTGCTGCTGAGCTGACAGTGTCCAGCAGGTCCGTCATCAGTCATCATTACCTAATAAATATATATCTACCTGTCCGGCTGCAGTACTAGTGATATTATATATACATATATATACTGATTTCATATCATTATCATCCAGTCTATATTAGCAGCAGACACAGTACGTTAGTCCACGGCTGTAGATACCTCTGTGTCGGCACTCGGCAGTCCATCCATAATTGTATACCACCTACCCGTGGTTTTTTTTTTTCTTTCTTCTTGATACATACTACTATAGTAGCTTACTGTAGCAGTCTGCGGTGCTGCTGAGCTGACAGTGTCCAGCAGGTCCGTCATCAGTCATCATTACCTAATAAATATATATCTACCTGTCCGGCTGCAGTACTAGTGATATTATATATACATATATATATTGATTTCATATCATTATCATCCAGTCTATATTAGCAGCAGACACAGTACGTTAGTCCACGGCTGTAGCTACCTCTGTGTCGGCACTCGGCAGTCCATCCATAATTGTATACCACCTACCCGTGGTTTTTTTTTTTCTTTCTTCTTGATACATACTACTATAGTAGCTTACTGTAGCAGTCTGCGGTGCTGCTGAGCTGACAGTGTCCAGCAGGTCCGTCATCAGTCATCATTACCTAATAAATATATATCTACCTGTCCGGCTGCAGTACTAGTGATATTATATATACATATATATATTGATTTCATATCATTATCATCCAGTCTATATTAGCAGCAGACACAGTACGGTAGTCCACGGCTGTAGCTACCTCTGTGTCGGCACTCGGCAGTCCATCCATAATTGTATACCACCTACCCGTGTTTTTTTTTTTTTTTCTTTCTTCTTGATACATACTACTATAGTAGCTTACTGTAGCAGTCTGCGGTGCTGCTGAGCTGACAGTGTCCAGCAGGTCCGTCATCAGTCATCATTACCTAATAAATATATATCTACCTGTCCGGCTGCAGTACTAGTGATATTATATATACATATATATACTGATTTCATATCATTATCATCCAGTCTATATTAGCAGCAGACACAGTACGTTAGTCCACGGCTGTAGCTACCTCTGTGTCGGCACTCGGCAGTCCATCCATAATTGTATACCACCTACACGTGGTTTTTTTTTTTCTTTCTTCTTGATACATACTACTATAGTAGCTTACTGTAGCAGTCTGCGGTGCTGCTGAGCTGACAGTGTCCAGCAGGTCCGTCATCAGTCATCATTACCTAATAAATATATATCTACCTGTCCGGCTGCAGTACTAGTGATATTATATATACATATATATATTGATTTCATATCATTATCATCCAGTCTATATTAGCAGCAGACACAGTACGGTAGTCCACGGCTGTAGCTACCTCTGTGTCGGCACTCGGCAGTCCATCCATAATTGTATACCACCTACCCGTGTTTTTTTTTTTTTCTTTCTTCTTGATACATACTACTATAGTAGCTTACTGTAGCAGTCTGCGGTGCTGCTGAGCTGACAGTGTCCAGCAGGTCCGTCATCAGTCATCATTACCTAATAAATATATATCTACCTGTCTGGCTGCAGTACTAGTGATATTATATATACATATATATATTGATTTCATATCATTATCATCCAGTCTATATTAGCAGCAGACACAGTACGTTAGTCCACGGCTGTAGCTACCTCTGTGTCGGCACTCGGCAGTCCATCCATAAGTATACTAGTATCCATCCATCTCCATTGTTTACCTGAGGTGCCTTTTAGTTGTGCCTATTAAAATATGGAGAACAAAAATGTTGAGGTTCCAAAATTAGGGAAAGATCAAGATCCACTTCCACCTCGTGCTGAAGCTGCTGCCACTAGTCATGGCCGAGACGATGAAATGCCAGCAACGTCGTCTGCCAAGGCCGATGCCCAATGTCATAGTACAGAGCATGTCAAATCCAAAACACCAAATATCAGTAAAAAAAGGACTCCAAAACCTAAAATAAAATTGTCGGAGGAGAAGCGTAAACTTGCCAATATGCCATTTACCACACGGAGTGGCAAGGAACGGCTGAGGCCCTGGCCTATGTTCATGGCTAGTGGTTCAGCTTCACATGAGGATGGAAGCACTCAGCCTCTCGCTAGAAAAATGAAAAGACTCAAGCTGGCAAAAGCAGTAGCACCGCAAAGAACTGTGCGTTCTTCGAAATCACAAATCCACAAGGAGAGTCCGACTCCAATTGTGTCGGTTGCGATGCCTGACCTTCCCAACACTGGATGTGAAGAGCATGCGCCTTCCACCATTTGCACGCCCCCTGCAAGTGCTGGAAGGAGCACCCGCAGTCCAGTTCCTGATAGTCAGATTGAAGATGTCAGTGTTGAAGTACACCAGGATGAGGAGGATATGGGTGTTGCTGGCGCTGGGGAGAAAATTGACCAGGAGGATTCTGATGGTGAGGTGGTTTGTTTAAGTCAGGCACCCGGGGAGACACCTGTTGTCCGTGGGAGGAATATGGCCACTGACATGCCTGGTGAAAATACCAAAAAAATCAGCTCTTCGGTGTGGAAGTATTTCACCAGAAATGCGGACAACAGGTGTCAAGTCGTGTGTTGCCTTTGTCAAGCTGTAATAAGTAGGGGTAAGGACGTTAACCACCTCGGAACATCCTCCCTTATACGTCACCTGCAGCGCATTCATAATAAGTCAGTGACAAGTTCAAAAACTTTGGGTGACAGCGGAAGCAGTCCACTGACCAGTAAATACCTTCCTCTTGTAACCAAGCTCACGCAAACCACCCCACCAACTCCCTCAGTGTCAATTTCCTCCTTCCCCAGGAATGCCAATAGTCCTGCAGGCCATGTCACTGGCAATTCTGACGATTCCTCTCCTGCCTGGGATTCCTCCGATGCATCCTTGCGTGTAACGCCTACTGCTGCTGGCGCTGCTGTTGTTGCTGCTGGGAGTCGATGGTCATCCCAGAGGGGAAGTCGTAAGACCACTTTTACTACTTCCACCAAGCAATTGACTGTCCAACAGTCCTTTGCGAGGAAGATGAAATATCACAGCAGTCATCCTACTGCAAAGCGGATAACTGAGGCCTTGGCATCATGGGTGGTGAGAAACGTGGTTCCGGTATCCATCATTACTGCAGAGCCAACTAGAGACTTGTTGGAGGTACTGTGTCCCCGGTACCAAATACCATCTAGGTTCCATTTCTCTAGGCAGGCGATACCGAAAATGTACACAGACCTCAGAAAAAGAGTCACCAGTGTCCTAAAAAATGCAGCTGTACCCAATGTCCACTTAACCACGGACATGTGGACAAGTGGAGCAGGGCAGGGTCAGGACTATATGACTGTGACAGCCCACTGGGTAGATGTATGGACTCCCGCCGCAAGAACAGCAGCGGCGGCACCAGTAGCAGCATCTCGCAAACGCCAACTCTTTCCTAGGCAGGCTACGCTTTGTATCACCGGTTTCCAGAATACGCACACAGCTGAAAACCTCTTACGGCAACTGAGGAAGATCATCGCGGAATGGCTTACCCCAATTGGACTCTCCTGTGGATTTGTGGCATCGGACAACGCCAGCAATATTGTGTGTGCATTAAATATGGGCAAATTCCAGCACGTCCCATGTTTTGCACATACCTTGAATTTGGTGGTGCAGAATTTTTAAAAAAACGACAGGGGCGTGCAAGAGATGCTGTCGGTGGCCAGAAGAATTGCGGGACACTTTCGGCGTACAGGCACCACGTACAGAAGACTGGAGCACCACCAAAAACAACTGAACCTGCCCTGCCATCATCTGAAGCAAGAAGTGGTAACGAGGTGGAATTCAACCCTCTATATGCTTCAGAGGTTGGAGGAGCAGCAAAAGGCCATTCAAGCCTATACAATTGAGCACGATATAGGAGGTGGAATGCACCTGTCTCAAGCGCAGTGGAGAATGATTTCAACGTTGTGCAAGGTTCTGCTGCCCTTTGAACTTGCCACACGTGAAGTCAGTTCAGACACTGCCAGCCTGAGTCAGGTCATTCCCCTCATCAGGCTTTTGCAGAAGAAGCTGGAGACATTGAAGGAGGAGCTAACACGGAGCGATTCCGCTAGGCATGTGGGACTTGTGGATGGAGCCCTTAATTCGCTTAACAAGGATTCACGGGTGGTCAATCTGTTGAAATCAGAGCACTACATTTTGGCCACCGTGCTCGATCCTAGATTTAAAGCCTACCTTGGATCTCTCTTTCCGGCAGACACAAGTCTGCTGGGGTTGAAAGACCTGCTGGTGAGAAAATTGTCAAGTCAAGCGGAACGCGACCTGTCAACATCTCCTCCTTCACATTCTCCCGCAACTGGGGGTGCGAGGAAAAGGCTCAGAATTCCGAGCCCACCCGCTGGCGGTGATGCAGGGCAGTCTGGAGCGACTGCTGATGCTGACATCTGGTCCGGACTGAAGGACCTGACAACGATTACGGACATGTCGTCTACTGTCACTGCATATGATTCTCTCCCCATTGAAAGAATGGTGGAGGATTATATGAGTGACCGCATCCAAGTAGGCACGTCACACAGTCCGTACTTATACTGGCAGGAAAAAGAGGCAATTTGGAGGCCCTTGCACAAACTGGCTTTATTCTACCTAAGTTGCCCTCCCACAAGTGTGTACTCCGAAAGAGTGTTTAGTGCCGCCGCTCACCTTGTCAGCAATCGGCGTACGAGGTTACATCCAGAAAATGTGGAGAAGATGATGTTCATTAAAATGAATTATAATCAATTCCTCCGTGGAGACATTGACCAGCAGCAATTGCCTCCACAAAGTACACAGGGAGCTGAGATGGTGGATTCCAGTGGGGACGAATTGATAATCTGTGAGGAGGGGGATGTACACGGTGATATATCGGAGGATGATGATGAGGTGGACATCTTGCCTCTGTAGAGCCAGTTTGTGCAAGGAGAGATTAATTGCTTCTTTTTTGGTGGGGGTCCAAACCATCCCGTCATTTCAGTCACAGTCGTGTGGCAGACCCTGTCACTGAAATGATGGGTTGGTTAAAGTGTGCATGTCCTGTTTATACAACATAAGGGTGGGTGGGAGGGCCCAAGGACAATTCCATCTTGCACCTCTTTTTTCTTTCATTTTTCTTTGCGTCATGTGCTGTTTGTGGAGTGTTTTTTGGAAGGGCCATCCTGCGTGACACTGCAGTGCCACTCCTAGATGGGCCCGGTGTTTGTGTCGGCCACTAGGGTCGCTTATCTTACTCACACAGCTACCTCATTGCGCCTCTTTTTTTCTTTGCGTCATGTGCTGTTTGGGGAGTGTTTTTTGGAAGGGCCATCCTGCGTGACACTGCAGTGCCACTCCTAGATGGGCCCGGTGTTTGTGTCGGCCACTAGGGTCGCTTATCTTACTCACACAGCTACCTCATTGCGCCTCTTTTTTTCTTTGCGTCATGTGCTGTTTGTAGAGTGTTTTTTGGAAGGGCCATCCTGCGTGACACTGCAGTGCCACTCCTAGATGGGCCCGGTGTTTGTGTCGGCCACTAGGGTCGCTTATCTTACTCACACAGCTACCTCATTGCGCCTCTTTTTTTCTTTGCGTCATGTGCTGTTTGTGGAGTGTTTTTTGGAAGGGCCATCATGCGTGACACTGCAGTGCCACTCCTAGATGGGCCCGATGTTTGTGTCGGCCACTAGGGTCGCTTATCTTACTCACACAGCTACCTCATTGCGCCTCTTTTTTTCTTTGCGTCATGTGCTGTTTGTGGAGTGTTTTTTGGAAGGGCCATCCTGCGTGACACTGCAGTGCCACTCCTAGATGGGCCCGGTGTTTGTGTCGGCCACTAGGGTCGCTTATCTTACTCACACAGCTACCTCATTGCGCCTCTTTTTTTCTTTGCGTCATGTGCTGTTTGGGGAGTGTTTTTTGGAAGGGCCATCCTGCGTGACACTGCAGTGCCACTCCTAGATGGGCCCGGTGTTTGTGTCGGCCACTAGGGTCGCTTATCTTACTCACACAGCTACCTCATTGCGCCTCTTTTTTTCTTTGCGTCATGTGCTGTTTGGGGAGTGTTTTTTGGAAGGGCCATCCTGCGTGACACTGCAGTGCCACTCCTAGATGGGCCAGGTGTTTGTGTCGGCCACTAGGGTCGCTTAGCTTAGTCATCCAGCGACCTCGGTGCAAATTTTAGGACTAAAAATAATATTGTGAGGTGTGAGGTATTCAGAATAGACTGAAAATGAGTGGATATTATGGTTTTTGAGGTTAATAATACTTTGGGATCAAAATGACCCCCAAATTCTATGATTTAAGCTGTTTTTTAGGTTTTTTGGAAAAAAACACCCGAATCCAAAACACACCCGAATCCGACAAAAAAAATTCGGTGAGGTTTTGCCAAAACGCGGTCGAACCCAAAACACGGCGGCGGAACCGAACCCAAAACCAAAACACAAAACCCGAAAAATTTCCGGCGCTCATCTCTATTATACATATGAACCCTCTTGTCAGGGACAGGGGTTTCCTCTGTGATGTGCAAAACATCCTTAATTGCTATAATCATATATCGGATGGATTTAGCCAATTTTGGCTGTAACTTTGCATCATCGTAATCGACACTGGAGTCAGAATCCATGTCGGTATCTGTGTCAACAATTTAGGATAGTGGGCGCTTATGAGACCCTGACGGTCCCTGCGACATAGGATCAGGCACGGGTTGAGACCCTGACTGTCCCAAGGCTTCAGCCTTGTCTAATCTTTTATGCAAAGAGTTAACATTAGCATTTAAAACCTTCCACATATCCATCCAATCAGGTGTTGGCGCCGTCGGCGGAGACACCACATTCATTTGCTCCCGCGCCTCTCCCACATAGCCTTCCTCATCAGACATGTCGACACAAGCGTACCGACACACCACACACACAGGGAATGTCCTTTCTGAAGACAGTTCCCCCCCAAGGCCCTTTGGAGAGACAGAGAGAGAGTATGCCAGCACACACCCCAGCGCTATATATCCCAGGAATAACACAGTAACTTAATGTTAACCCAGTAGCTGCTGTATGTATATTTTTTGCGCCTAATTATGTGCCCCCCCCCCCTCTCTTTTCAACCCTCTTCTACCGTGTATCAGCAGGGAAGAGCCTGGGGAGCTTCCTCTCAGCGGTGCTGTGGAGAAACAATGGCGCTGGTGAGTGCTGAGGGAGAAGCCCCGCCCCCACGGTGGCGGGCTTCTGTCCCACTTAAACTGTAATTTTGGCAGGGGCTCATACATATATACAGTGCCCAGCTGTATATATGTGTTCTTCTTTTGCCAATATGAGGTCCCAAATGCTGCCCAGGGCGCCCTGCACCCTTACAGTGACCAGAGTATGTGAAGTGTGTGGGAGCAATGGCGCACAGCTGCAGTGCTGTGCGTTACCTCTAGTGAAGATCATGAAGTCTTCTGCCGCCTGTGAAGTCTTCTTTTCTTCTCATACTCACCCGGCTTCTGTCTTCCGGCTCTGCGAGGGTGGCGGCGGCGCGGCTCTGGGACGGACGGCGCGGGTGAGATACTGCGTACCGATTCCTCTGGAGCTAATGGTGTCCAGTAGCCTAAAAAGCAGGACCTAGCTTCAGAGAGTAGGGCTGCTTCTCTCCCCTCTGTCCCACGATGCAGGGAGTCTGTTGCCAGCAGAGCTCCCTGAAAATAAAAAACCTAACAAAATACTTTCTCACCGCAAGCTCAGGAGAGCTCACTGAACAGCACCCAGCTCGTCCGGGCACAGTATCAAACGTAGGTCTGGAGGAGGGACATAGAGGGAGGAGCCAGTGCACACCCAGAACTAAATTCTTTCTTAAAGTGCCCATGTCTCCTGCGGAGCCAGTCTATCCCCATGGTCCTTACGGAGTCCCCAGCATCCTCTAGGACGTTAAAGAAAATAAGATCATGAAGATCTAGAGCCTCATGGCTCATTTAAATCATTAATTACTGGAGTATTTATATTTTTATTGTTCTTTATTCGTAAAGCACCAACATATACCACAGTACTGTACAAACTGTTTATATTTATTCATTTAAATCAAACCATAAAATAGTTAATCCCTAAGCACCCACACACATGCGGACCAATTCTGTCAGCAGTTAACCTGCGAGAGGAAACCAGAGCACATAGATGAAGTGTACACAAGCACAGACATACAAACTCCACACAAACCATCTGGCAGTTGGAATTAAACCTTGGTGCTGGTATCCACTGTGCTACTGTGCCACTGACATAATAGTCTGCATTCTTTCTCATGACTATTGACTGAGAAAAATGGCTTCCTCGCAGTGATGTCCCCGTTACCTAGTGAACCTACAGGCTGCAATGTCATAAACATTGTTTCAACCAACAAAATAGCTGCCCTCACTAGTCTGTGAGTAACTTATGTAATCGCTGGTGGGGCACAGATACAGAGGACATGTTGGCAAGGCACAGATACAGAGGACATGCTGGTGGGGCACAGATACAGAGGACATGCTGGTGGGGCACAGATACAGAGGACATGCTGGTGGGGCACAGATACAGAGGACATGCTGGTGGGGCACAGATACAGAGGACATGCTGGTGGGGCACAGATACAGAGGACATGCTGGTGGGGCACAGATACAGAGGACATGCTGGTGGGGCACAGATACAGAGGACATGCTGGTGGGGCACAGATACAGAGGACATGCTGGTGAGGCACAGATACATAGGACATGCTGGTGGAACACAGATACATAGGACATGCTGGTGGGGCACAGATACAGAGGACATGCTGGTGGGGCACAGATACAGAGGACATGCTGGTGGGGCACAGATACAGAGGACATGCTGGTGGGGCACAGATACAGAGGACATGCTGGTGGGGCACAGATACAGAGGACATGCTGGTGAGGCACAGATACATAGGACATGCTGGTGGAACACAGATACATAGGACATGCTGGTGGGGCACAGATACAGAGGACATGCTGGTGGGGCACAGATACAGAGGACATCCTGGTGGGGTACAGATACAGAGGACATGCTGGTGGAACACAGATACATAGGACATGCTGGTGGGGTACAGATACAGAGGACATGCTGGTGGAACACAGATACAGAGGACATGTTGATCAGGCACAGATACATAAGACATGCTGGTGGAACACAGATACATAGGACATGCTGGTGGAATACAGATACAGAGGACATGCTGGTGGAACACAGATACAGAGGACATGCTGGTGGGGCACAGATACAGAGGACATGCTGGTGGGGCACAGATACAGAGGACATGCTGGTGGAACACAGATACAGAGGACATGTTGATCAGGCACAGATACATAAGACATGCTGGTGGAACACAGATACATAGGACATGCTGGTGGAACACAGATACAGAGGACATGCTGGTGGGGCACAGATACAGAGGACATGCTGGTGGTGCACAGATACAGAGGACATGTTGATCAGGCACAGATACATAAGACATGCTGGTGGAACACAGATACATAGGACATGCTAATGGAACACAGATACATAGGACATGCTAATGGAACACAGATACATAGGACATGTTGGTGAGGCAGATACATAGGACATGCTAATGGGACACAGATACATAGGACATGCTGGTGGAACACAGATACAGAGGACATGCTGGTGGAACACAGATACAGAGGACATGCTGGTGGGGCACAGATACAGAGGACATGCTGGTGGAACACAGATAGAGAGGACATGCTGGTGGGGCACAGATACAGAGGACATGCTGGTGGAACACAGATACATAGGACATGCTGGTGGGGCACAGATACATAGGACATGCTGGTGAGGCACAGATATAGAGGACATGTTGGTGAGGCACAGATACATAGGACATGCTGGTGAGGCATAGATACATAAAACATACTGGTGGAACACAGATACATAGGACATGCTAATGGGACACAGATACAAAGGACATGCTAATGGGACACAGATACAGAGGACATGCTGGTGGGGCACAGATACAGAGGACATGCTGGCGGGGTACAGATACATAGGACATGCTGGTGGGGCACAGATACATAGGACATGCTGGTGGGGCACAGATACATAGGACATGCTGGTGGAGTACAGATACATAGGACATGCTGGTGGAACACAGATACAGAGGACATGCTGGTGGGGCACAGATACATAGGACATGCTGGTGAGGCACAGATATAGAGGACATGTTGGTGAGGCACAGATACATAGGACATGCTGGTGAGGCACAGATACAGAGGACATGCTGGTGGAACACAGATACATAGGACATGCTAATGGAACACAGATACATAGGACATGTTGGTGAGGCAGATACATAGGACATGCTAATGGGACACAGATACATAGGACATGCTGGTGGAACACAGATACATAGGACATGCTGGTGGGACACAGATACATAGGACATGCTGGTGGGACACAGATAAATATGACATGCTAATGGGACACAGATACATAGGACATGCTGGTGGGGCAAGATCCATAGGACATGCTGGTGGAACACAGATCCATAGGACATGCTGGTGGGGTACAGATACATAGGACATGCTGGTGGGGTACAGATACATAGGACATGCTGGTGGGGCACAGATACATAGGACATTCTGGTGGGGTACAGATACATAGGACATGCTGGTGGGGCACAGATACATAGGACATGCTGGTGGAGTACAGATACATAGGACATGCTGGTGGGGCACAGATACATAGGACATGCTGGTGCGGCACAGATACATAGGACATGCTGGTGGAACACAGATACATAGGACATGCTCGTGGGGTACAGATACATAGGACATGCTGGTGGAACACAGATACATAGGACATGCTGCTGAGGCACAGATACATAGGACATGCTGGTGGGGCACAGATACATAGGACATGCTGGTGAGGCAGATACATAGGACATGCTGGTGAGGCAGATACATAGGACATGTTGGTGAGGCACAGATACATAGGACACGCTAATGGAACACAGATACATAGGACATGCTGGTGAGGCAGATACATAGGACATGCTAATGGGACACAGATACATAGGACATGCTGGTGGAACACAGATACATAGGACATGCTGGTGGGACACAGATAAATATGACATGCTGGTGGAACACAGATACATAGGACATGCTGCTCAGGCACAGATACATAGGACATGCTGTTGGAACACAGATACATAGGACATGCTGGTAAGGCAGATACATAGGACATGCTGGTGAGGCAAGATACATAGGACATGCTAATGGGACACAGATACATAGGACATGCTGGTGGGACACAGATCCATAGGACATGCTGGTGGGGCAAGATCCATAGGACATGCTGGTGGAACACAGATCCATAGGACATGCTGGTGGGGTACAGATACAGAGGACATGCTGGTGGGGCACAGATACATAGGACATGCTGGTGGGGTACAGATACATAGGACATGCTGGTGGGGCACAGATACATAGGACATGCTGGTGGAGTACAGATACATAGGACATGCTGGTGGGGCACAGATACATAAGACATGCTGGTGGGGCACAGATACATAGGACATGCTGGTGGGGCACAGATACATAGGACATGCTGGTGGGGCACAGATACATAGGACATGCTGGTGAGGCAGATACATAGGACATGCTGGTGAGGCAAGATACATAGGACATGCTAATGGGACACAGATACAAAGGACATGCTAATGGGACACAGATACAGAGGACATGCTGGTGGGGCACAGATACAGAGGACATGCTGGCGGGGTACAGATACATAGGACATGCTGGTGGGGCACAGATACATAGGACATGCTGGTGGAGTACAGATACATAGGACATGCTGGTGGGGCACAGATACATAGGACATGCTGGTGGGGCACAGATACATAGGACATGCTGGTGGGGCACAGATACATAGGACATGCTGGTGGGGCACAGATACATAGGACATGCTGGTGAGGCAGATACATAGGACATGCTGGTGAGGCAAGATACATAGGACATGCTAATGGGACACAGATACAAAGGACATGCTAATGGGACACAGATACAGAGGACATGCTGGTGGGGCACAGATACATAGGACATGCTGGTGGAACACAGATCCATAGGACATGCTGGTGGGGTACAGATACATAGGACATGCTGGTGGGGCACAGATACATAGGACATGCTAATGGGACACAGATACATAGGACATGCTGGTGGAACACAGATACATAGGACATGCTGGTGGGACACAGATACATAGGACATGCTGGTGGGACACAGATAAATATGACATGCTAATGGGACACAGATACATAGGACATGCTGGTGGGGCAAGATCCATAGGACATGCTGGTGGAACACAGATCCATAGGACATGCTGGTGGGGTACAGATACATAGGACATGCTGGTGGGGCACAGATACATAGGACATGCTGGTGGGGTACAGATACATAGGACATGCTGGTGGGGCACAGATACATAGGACATGCTGGTGGGGTACAGATACATAGGACATGCTGGTGGGGCACAGATACATAGGACATGCTGGTGGAGTACAGATACATAGGACATGCTGGTGAGGCACAGATACATAGGACATGCTGGTGCGGCACAGATACATAGGACATGCTGGTGGAACACAGATACATAGGATATGCTGGTGGAACACAGTTACATAGGACATGCTGGTGGGGTACAGATACATAGGACATGCTGGTGGAACACAGATACATAGGACATGCTGCTGAGGCACAGATACATAGGACATGCTGGTGGGGCACAGATACATAGGACATGCTGGTGAGGCAGATACATAGGACATGCTGGTGAGGCAGATACATAGGACATGTAGGTGAGGCACAGATACATAGGACACGCTAATGGAACACAGATACATAGGACATGCTGGTGAGGCAGATACATAGGACATGCTAATGGGACAGAAACATAGGACATGCTGGTGGAACACAGATACATAGGACATGCTGGTGGAACACAGATACATAGGACATGCTGGTGGGACACAGATAAATATGACATGCTGGTGGAACACAGATACATAGGACATGCTGCTGAGGCACAGATACATAGGACATGCTGGTGGAACACAGATACATAGGACATGCTGGTGGGGCAAGATCCATAGGACATGCTGGTGGAACACAGATCCATAGGACATGCTGGTGGGGTACAGATACATAGGACATGCTGGTGGGGCACAGATACATAGGACATGCTGGTGGGGTACAGATACATAGGACATGCTGGTGGGGCACAGATACATAGGACATGCTGGTGGGGTACAGATACATAGGACATGCTGGTGGGGCACAGATACATAGGACATGCTGGTGGAGTACAGATACATAGGACATGCTGGTGGGGCACAGATACATAGGACATGCTGGTGGGGCACAGATACATAGGACATGCTGGTGGGGTACAGATACATAGGACATGCTGGTGGGGCACAGATACATAGGACATGCTGGTGGGGTACAGATACATAGGACATGCTGGTGGAGTACAGATACATAGGACATGCTGGTGGGGCACAGATACATAGGACATGCTGGTGGGGCACAGATACATAGGACATGCTGGTGGAACACAGATACATAGGACATGCTGGTGGAACACAGATACATAGGACATGCTGCTGAGGCACAGATACATAGGACATGCTGGTGGGGCACAGATACATAGGACATGCTGGTGAGGCAGATACATAGGACATGTTGGTGAGGCACAGATACATAGGACATGCTAATGGGACACAGATACAAAGGACATGCTGGTGGGGCACAGATACATAGGACATGCTGGTGGAACACAGATACATAGGACATGCTGGTGGGACACAGATACATAGGATATGCTGATGGGGCAAGATCCATAGGACATGCTGGTGGGGCACAGATACATAGGACATGCTGGTGGGGTACAGATACATAGGACATGCTGGTGGGGCACAGATACATAGGACATGCTGGTGGGGTACAGATACATAGGACATGCTGGTGGAGTACAGATACATAGGACATGCTGGTGGGGCACAGATACATAGGACATGCTGGTGGGGCACAGATACATAGGACATGCTGGTGGAACACAGATACATAGGACATGCTGGTGGAACACAGATACATAGGACATGCTGCTGAGGCACAGATACATAGGACATGCTGGTGGGGCACAGATACATAGGACATGCTGGTGAGGCAGATACATAGGACATGTTGGTGAGGCACAGATACATAGGACATGCTAATGGGACACAGATACAAAGGACATGCTGGTGGGGCACAGATACATAGGACATGCTGGTGGAACACAGATACATAGGACATGCTGGTGGGGCACAGATACAGAGGACATGCTGGTGGAACACAGATACATAGGACATGCTGGTGGGGCACAGATACAGAGGACATGCTGGTGGGGCACAGATACATAGGACATGCTGGTGGAACACAGATACATAGGACATGCTGGTGGGGCACAGATACAGAGGACATGCTGGTGGGGCACAGATACATAGGACATGCTGGTGGGGCACAGATACAGAGGACATGCTGGTGGGGTACAGATACAGAGGACATGCTGGTGGGGCACAGATACAGAGGACATGCTGGTGGGGCACAGATACAGAGGACATGCTGGTGGGGCACAGATACAGAGGACATGCTGGTGAGGCACAGATACAGAGGACATGCTGGTGGGGCACAGATACAGAGGACATGCTGGTGGGGCACAGATACAGAGGACATGCTGGTGGAACACAGATACATAGGACATGCTGGTGGGGCACAGATACAGAGGACATGCTGGTGGGGCACAGATACAGAGGACATGCTGGTGAGGCACAGATACATAGGACATGCTAATGGGACACAGATACATAGGACATGCTGGTGGGACACAGATACATAGGATATGCTGATGGGGCAAGATCCATAGGATATGCTGGTGGAGTACAGATACATAGGACATGCTGGTGGAACACAGATCCATAGGACATGCTGGTGGAACACAGATCCATAGGACATGCTGGTGGGACACAGATCCATAGGACATGCTGGTGGAACACATATGAATAGGACATGCTGGTGGAACACATATGAATAGGACATGCTGGTGGAACACATATGAATAGGACATGCTGGTGGAACACATATGAATAGGACATGCTGGTGGAACACATATGAATAGGACATGCTGGTGGGACACAGATACATAGGACATGCTGGTGGGACACAGATCCATAGGACATGCTGGTGGAACACATATGAATAGGACATGCTGGTGGAACACATATGAATAGGACATGCTGGTGGGACACAGATACATAGGATATGCTGGTGGGGCAAGATCCATAGGATATGCTGGTGGAACACAGATCCATAGGACATGCTGGTGGGACACAGATCCATAGGACATGCTGGTGGGACACAGATCCATAGGACATGCTGGTGGGACACAGATCCATAGGACATGCTGGTGGAACACATATGAATAGGACATGCTGGTGGAACACATATGAATAGGACATGCTGGTGGGACACAGATACATAGGATATGCTGGTGGGACACAGATACATAGGACATGCTGGTGGGACACAGATCCATAGGACATGCTGGTGGAACACATATGAATAGGACATGCTGGTGGAACACATATGAATAGGACATGCTGGTGGGACACAGATACATAGGATATGCTGGTGGGACACAGATACATAGGACATGCTGGTGGAACACAGATCCATAGGACATGCTGGTGGGACACAGATCCATAGGACATGCTGGTGGAACACATATGAATAGGATGGCAACATGACCCCTGAATATATTCCCTGCTTCTAGGTATTATTTTATAGTGCAGCTGTAGCCTTGCTCATCGCACCTGCGACTACTATACAATTAGCATGCCCGTCATTCGGCACGTGCAGACAGTCACACCCGCAGTCCGTAGGAAATACATAATGCGATGGCAGGTGCAACTCGCAACGATTAGCGAGGCTACATCTGCATGTACTTGATAAATGCTAGCTAGAAGCGTAATAGTTGCTAAGGGAAACGTCTCTGTGTGGCCTCTTTAGAAGGTTTGAAACATCTCCCCCTGACCACAAAGCCTCTTTGTGCAGCCGACCTGCATTGTACAGCGTTGTTAGTGACCTTTAGTGTGTACTGTGTATCTGTAATTGTGCATAATACAATCAGCATATGATTCTCAGCAGCCGAGCGCTAACAATAATTCAGAAAATGTCATTTGCTCTCTGACATAAGGTAGCAAATTATTTATTCTGTCATGTGAAGCAAATCAAAGAACTCAGCCATATAGTGTAAGTCTCACTAACCATTAGGCAAAATGTGTTTTCTACCTAAAGCTAAAATCAATGCAGAAACCATACAATCTGATTACCTAGCAAATGTCGTACGGTGGGGTTTGAATAAAAACCCTTTACCAGCCCTGTAATGACAACGAACACTGCCGATTAATTCTTCCGACTGCAAACAGAAGGTTTTCTATACAGAAAATGAGCGACAAAGAAAAATAATAAAGAACGTTTATTTCTTTACATTTAGCAAACTAATATACTACACACAGTAGTCACCTACAGCTAAAGTTTTAAGTCATTGTTAAATGTTGCACTTTACGTTGAAAATGGAGTGTGCTACTTCACAGACTCCAGTCTTCCTGTTCTTCAGGGAGAATTCATGCTCTACCCCAAGATGGCCGCCAAGATCGCTACTGAGCATGTGCAGGGTCCATCTTGTCTTTACTGTGTAGAGTGACATGGTGAGAGACAGAAGAACAGCTATAAAGCTGTTCCAGCACACATTCACCATCTGGTGAGCTGTATGAAACCCCACTCCGTAGATGCTGCGCTCCATCACCAGTGTACATGTAACAGTGAGTACAGTTGTACCTGCTATCTATCAATAAACCAACACCACTGGTTAAATACTGTGACTGGGTTTCTTAATCTTCATACTTTGAGTCGTCCGCTGGTGAGAGCCTCTATAACTACAATGTCAATACACTTGCACATACTGTACATCATTTCCAGAGACAAGAAAATAAAGTTACTGAAAATTCCATAGTGTAATGAAGTTAGGACAGTCGTCATATGATGAGTTGGATCACTGACCAATAATCCTTAATGTATCCCCACTTATCCTGTGATCAATGATTTTTCTTATCTGTAAAATAATAAGGGACATAAGAACCGTAAGTGATATCATCACCCTGATTCTGTCATTTATCTTGTACCATTTATACCATGAATGCAGCGCCGTGACTGGACGGCAGTGCGCCCTGCACTGGCCCCGACACTAAATCCATGATGTCATACCTAGGGTGCGGACCACCACCTCTGGGAAGCAGAGCTCTACTACAGTGCGGCTCCGCAGTAGCTCTCCTGGCTGTAGGGTACCGTAACAGGCACCATGCAAGACACATGCGACATTGGCACCCAAAGGGCCCTGCACCATGTCCGACGGTACTTCCGGCACACCCCTAGTTACGGCCCACCAGTCTAGCTGCTGAGGGTTGCTGCAACCAGTGTTACTTTCTGATATTACTCAGGTATAATTTTCCAGAAATGTTCCTCAATATATTTTCATTTTTTAAAGTATATGGGTTGGATGTATCAATGTTAGAAATGCAGTAAAACATCCGGAACTGACATTTTCAGGGCTTAGCACAATACCTTTAACTCGCCATATGTGAAAACTAGAGATGTGCACTTGAAATTTTTCGGGTTTTGTGTTTTGGTTTTGGGTTCGGTTCCGCGGCCGTGTTTTGGGTTCGACCGCGTTTTGGCAAAACCTCACCGAATTTTTTTTGTCGGATTCGGGTGTTTTTTTCAAAAAACACTAAAAAACAGCTTAAATCATAGAATTTGGGGGTCATTTTGATCCCAAAGTATTATTAACCTCAAAAACCATAATTTCCACTCATTTTCAGTCTATTCTGAACACCTCACACCTCACAATATTATTTTTAGTCCTAAAATTTGCACCGAGGTCGCTGGATGACTAAGCTAAGCGACCCTAGTGGCCGACACAAACACCTGGCCCATCTAGGAGTGGCACTGCAGTGTCACGCAGGATGGCCCTTCCAAAAAACACTCCCCAAACAGCACATGACGCAAAGAAGAAAAAAAGAGGCGCAATGAGGTAGCTGTGTGAGTAAGATAAGCAACCCTAGTGGCCGACACAAACACCTGGCCCATCTAGGAGTGGCACTGCAGTGTCACGCAGGATGGCCCTTCCAAAAAACACTTCCCAAACAGCACATGATGCAAAGAAGAAAAAAAGAGGCGCAATGAGGTAGCTGTGTGAGTAAGATAAGCGACCCTAGTGGCCGACACAAACACCTGGCCCATCTAGGAGTGGTACTGCAGTGTCACGCAGGATGGCCCTTCCAAAAAACACTCCCCAAACAGCACATGACGCAAAGAAGAAAAAAAGAGGCACAATGAGGTAGCTGTGTGAGTAAGATAAGCGACCCTAGTGGCCGACACAAACACCTGGCCCATCTAGGAGTGGCACTGCAGTGGCACGCAGGATGGCCCTTCCAAAAAACACTCCCCAAACAGCACATGACGCAAAGAAGAAAAAAAGAGGCGCAATGAGGTAGCTGTGAGAGTAAGATAAGCGACCCTAGTGGCCGACACAAACACCTGGCCCATCTAGGAGTGGCACTGCAGTGTCACGCAGGATGGCCCTTCCAAAAAACACTCCCCAAACAGCACATGACGCAAAGAAGAAAAAAAGAGGCGCAATGAGGTAGCTGTGTGAGTAAGATAAGCGACCCTAGTGGCCGACACAAACACCTGGCCCATCTAGGAGTGGCACTGCAGTGTCACGCAGGATGGCCCTTCCAAAAAACACTCCCCAAACAGCACATGACGCAAAGAAGAAAAAAAGAGGCGCAATGAGGTAGCTGTGTGAGTAAGATAAGCGACCCTAGTGGCCGACACAAACACCTGGCCCATCTAGGAGTGGCACTGCAGTGTCACGCAGGATGGCCCTTCCAAAAAACACTCCCCAAACAGCACATGACGCAAAGAAGAAAAAAAGAGGCGCAATGAGGTAGCTGTGTGAGTAAGATAAGCGACCCTAGTGGCCGACACAAACACCTGGCCCATCTAGGAGTGGCACTGCAGTGGCACGCAGGATGGCCCTTCCAAAAAACACTCCCCAAACAGCACATGACGCAAAGAAAAATGAAAGAAAAAAGAGGTGCAAGATGGAATTGTCCTTGGGCCCTCCCACCCACCCTTATGTTGTATAAACAGGACATGCACACTTTAACCAACCCATCATTTCAGTGACAGGGTCTGCCACACGACTGTGACTGAAATGACGGGTTGGTTTGGACCCCCACCGAAAAAGAAGCAATTAATCTCTCCTTGCACAAACTGGCTCTACAGAGGCAAGATGTCCACCTCATCATCATCCTCCGATATATCACCGTGTACATCCCGCTCCTCACAGATTATCAATTCGTCCCCACTGGAATCCACCATCTCAGCTCCCTGTGTACTACTTTGTGGAGGCAATTGCTGCTGGTCAATGTCTCCACGGAGGAATTGATTATAATTCATTTTAATGAACATCATCTTCTCCACATTTTCTGGAAGTAACCTCGTACGCCGATTGCTGACAAGGTGAGCGGCGGCACTAAACACTCTTTCGGAGTACACACTTGTGGGAGGGCAACTTAGGTAGAATAAAGCCAGTTTGTGCAAGGGCCTCCAAATTGCCTCTTTTTCCTGCCAGTATAAGTACGGACTGTCTGACGTGCCTACTTGGATGCGGTCACTCATATAATCCTCCACCATTCTTTCAATGGGGAGAGAATCATATGCAGTGACAGTAGACGACATGTCCGTAATCGTTGTCAGGTCCTTCAGTCCGAACCAGATGTCAGCATCAGCAGTCGCTCCAGACTGCCCTGCATCACCGCCAGCGGGTGGGCTCGGAATTCTGAGCCTTTTCCTCGCACCCCCAGTTGCGGGAGAATGTGAAGGAGGAGATGTTGACAGGTCGCGTTCCGCTTGACTTGACAATTTTGTCACCAGCAGGTCTTTGAACCCCAGCAGACTTGTGTCTGCCGGAAAGAGAGATCCAAGGTAGGTTTTAAATCTAGGATCGAGCACGGTGGCCAAAATGTAGTGCTCTGATTTCAACAGATTGACCACCCGTGAATCCTTGTTAAGCGAATTAAGGGCTCCATCCACAAGTCCCACATGCCTAGCGGAATCGCTCCCTTTTAGCTCCTCCTTCAATGCCTCCAGCTTCTTCTGCAAAAGCCTGATGAGGGGAATGACCTGACTCAGGCTGGCAGTGTCTGAACTGACTTCACGTGTGGCAAGTTCAAAAGGTTGCAGAACCTTGCACAACGTTGAAATCATTCTCCACTGCGCTTGAGACAGGTACATTCCACCTCCTATATCGTGCTCAATTGTATAGGCTTGAATGGCCTTTTGCTGCTCCTCCAACCTCTGAAGCATATATAGGGTTGAATTCCACCTCGTTACCACTTCTTGCTTCAGATGATGGCAGGGCAGGTTCAGGCGTTTTTGGTGGTGCTCCAGTCTTCTGTACGTGGTGCCTGTCCTCCGAAAGTGTCCCGCAATTCTTCTGGCCACCGACAGCATCTCTTGCACGCCCCTGTCATTTTTTTAAAAATTCTGCACCACCAAATTCAAGGTATGTGCAAAACATGGGACGTGCTGGAATTTGCCCATATTTAATGCACACACAATATTGCTGGCATTGTCCGATGCCACAAATCCACAGGAGAGTCCAATTGGGGTAAGCCATTCCGCGATGATCTTCCTCAGTTGCCGTAAGAGGTTTTCAGCTGTGTGCGTATTCTGGAAACCGGTGATACAAAGCGTAGCCTGCCTAGGAAAGAGTTGGCGTTTGCGAGATGCTGCTACTGGTGCCGCCGCTGCTGTTCTTGCGGCGGGCGTCCATACATCTACCCAGTGGGCTGTCACAGTCATATAGTCCTGACCCTGCCCTGCTCCACTTGTCCACATGTCCGTGGTTAAGTGGACATTGGCCCTCATTCCGAGTTGTTCGCTCGGTATTTTTCATCGCATCGCAGTGAAAATCCGCTTAGTACGCATGCGCAATGTTCGCACTGCGACTGCGCCAAGTAACTTTACTATGAAGAAAGTATTTTTACTCACGGCTTTTTCTTCGCTCCGGCGAACGTAATGTGATTGACAGGAAATGGGTGTTACTGGGCGGAAACACGGCGTTTCAGGGGCGTGTGGCTGAAAACGCTACCGTTTCCGGGAAAAACGCAGGAGTGGCCGGAGAAACGGTGGGAGTGCCTGGGCGAACGCTGGGTGTGTTTGTGACGTCAACCAGGAACGACAAGCACTGAAATGATCGCACAGGCAGAGTAAGTCTGGAGCTACTCTGAAACTGCTAAGTAGTTAGTAATCGCATTATTGCGAATACATCGGTCGCAATTTTAAGAAGCTAAGATTCACTCCCAGTAGGCGGCGGCTTAGCGTGTGTAACTCTGCTAAATTCGCCTTGCGACCGATCAACTCGGAATGAGGGCCATTGGGTACAACTGCATTTTTTAGGACACTGGTAAGTCTTTTTCTGACGTCCGAGTACATTCTCGGTATCGCCTGCCTAGAGAAGTGGAACCTAGATGGTATTTGGTAACGGGGGCACACTACCTCAAGAAATTGTCTAGTTCCCTGTGAACTAACGGCGGATACCGGACGCACGTCTAACACCAACATAGTTGTCAAGGCCTCAGTTATCCGCTTTGCAACAGGATGACTGCTGTGATATTTCATCTTCCTCGCAAAGGACTGTTGGACAGTCAATTGCTTGGTGGAAGTAGTAAAAGTGGGCTTACGACTTCCCCTCTGGGATGACCATCGACTCCCAGCAGCAACAACAGCAGCGCCAGCAGCAGTAGGCGTTACACGCAAGGATGCATCGGAGGAATCCCAGGCAGGAGAGGACTCGTCAGAATTGCCAGTGACATGGCCTGCAGGACTATTGGCATTCCTGGGGAAGGAGGAAATTGACACTGAGGGAGTTGGTGGGGTGGTTTGCGTGAGCTTGGTTACAAGAGGAAGGGATTTACTGGTCAGTGGACTGCTTCCGCTGTCGCCCAAAATTTTTGAACTTGTCACTGACTTATGATGAATGCGCTGCAGGTGACGTATAAGGGAGGATGTTCCGAGGTGGTTAACGTCCTTACCCCTACTTATTACAGCTTGACAAAGGCAACACACGGCTTGACAAATGTTGTCCGCATTTCTGGTGAAATACTTCCACACCGAAGAGCTGATTTTTTTTGTATTTTGACCAGGCATGTCAATGGCCCTATTCCTCCCACGGACAACAGGTGTCTCCCCGGGTGCCTGACTTAAACAAACCACCTCACCATCAGAATCCTCCTGGTCAATTTCCTCCCCAGCGCCAGCAACACCCATATCCTCCTCATCCTGGTGTACTTCAACACTGACATCTTCAATCTGACTATCAGGAACTGGACTGCGGGTGCTCCTTCCAGCACTTGCAGGGGGCGTGCAAATGGTGGAAGGCCAATGCTCTTCACGTCCAGTGTTGGGAAGGTCAGGCATCGCAACCGACACAATTGGACTCTCCTTGTGGATTTGGGATTTCGAAGAACGCACAGTTCTTTGCGGTGCTTTTGCCAGCTTGAGTCTTTTCAGTTTTCTAGCGAGAGGCTGAGTGCTTCCATCCTCATGTGAAGCTGAACCACTAGCCATGAACATAGGCCAGGGCCTCAGCCGTTCCTTGCCACTCCGTGTGGTAAATGGCATATTGGCAAGTTTACGCTTCTCCTCCGACAATTTTATTTTAGATTTTGGAGTCCTTTTTTTACCGATATTTGGTGTTTTGGATTTTACATGCTCTGTACTATGACATTGGGCATCGGCCTTGGCAGACGACGTTGCTGGCATTTCATCGTCTCGGCCATGACTAGTGGCAGCAGCTTCAGCACGAGGTGGAAGTGGATCTTGATCTTTCCCTAATTTTGGAACCTCAACATTTTTGTTCTCCATATTTTAATAGGCACAACTAAAAGGCACCTCAGGTAAACAATGGAGATGGATGGATACTAGTATACAATTATGGATGGACGAGCGACTGCCGACACAGAGGTAGCTACAGCCGTGGACTACCGTACTGTGTCTGCTGCTAATATAGACTGGATGATAATGAGATGAAATTAATATATATATATATATATATATATATAATATCACTAGTACTGCAGCCGGACAGGTATATATATTTATTATGTAATGACTGATGACGGACCTGCTGGACACTGTCAGCTCAGCAGCACCGCAGACTGCTACAGTAAGCTACTATAGTAGTATGTATAAAGAAGAAGAAATAAAAAAATAAAAAAACACGGGTAGGTGGTATACAATTATGGATGGACCAGCGACTGCCGACACAGAGGTAGCTACAGCCGTGGACTACCGTACTGTGTCTGCTGCTAATATAGACTGGATGATAATGAGATGAAATTAATATATATATATATATATATATATATAATAACACTAGTACTGCAGCCGGACAGGTATATATATTTATTATGTAATGACTGATGACGGACCTGCTGGACACTGTCAGCTCAGCAGCACCGCAGACTGCTACAGTAAGCTACTATAGTAGTATGTATAAAGAAGAAGAAAGAAAAAAAAAAAAAAACACGGGTAGGTGGTATACAATTATGGATGGACCAGCGACTGCCGACACAGAGGTAGCTACAGCCGTGGACTACCGTACTGTGTCTGCTGCTAATATAGACTGGATGATAATGAGATGAAATTAATATATATATATATATATATATATATATAATATCACTAGTCCTGCAGCCGGACAGGTATATATATTTATTATGTAATGACTGATGACGGACCTGCTGGACACTGTCAGCTCAGCAGCACCGCAGACTGCTACAGTAAGCTACTATAGTAGTATGTATAAAGAAGAAGAAAGAAAAAAAAAAAAAACACGGGTAGGTGGTATACAATTATGGATGGACCAGCGACTGCCGACACAGAGGTAGCTACAGCCGTGGACTACCGTACTGTGTCTGCTGCTAATATTGACTGGATGATAATGAGATGAAATTAATATATATATATATATATATAATATCACTAGTACTGCAGCCGGACAGGTATATATATTTATTATGTAATGACTGATGACGGACCTGCTGGACACTGTCAGCTCAGCAGCACCGCAGACTGCTACAGTAAGCTACTATAGTAGTATGTATAAAGAAGAAGAAAGAAAGAAAGAAAAAAACACGGGTAGGTGGTATACAATTATGGATGGACCAGCGACTGCCGACACAGAGGTAGCTACAGCCGTGGACTACCGTACTGTGTCTGCTGCTAATATAGACTGGATGATAATGAGATGAAATTAATATATATATATATAATATCACTAGTACTGCAGCCGGACAGGTATATATATTTATTATGTAATGACTGATGACGGACCTGCTGGACACTGTCAGCTCAGCAGCACCGCAGACTGCTACAGTAAGCTACTATAGTAGTATGTATAAAGAAGAAGAAAGAAAAAAAAAAAAAACACGGGTAGGTGGTATACAATTATGGATGGACCAGCGACTGCCGACACAGAGGTAGCTACAGCCGTGGACTACCGTACTGTGTCTGCTGCTAATATAGACTGGATGATAATGAGATGAAATTAATATATATATATATATATATATAATATCACTAGTACTGCAGCCGGACAGGTATATATATTTATTATGTAATGACTGATGACGGACCTGCTGGACACTGTCAGCTCAGCAGCACCGCAGACTGCTACAGTAAGCTACTATAGTAGTATGTATAAAGAAGAAGAAAGAAAAAAAAAAAAAACACGGGTAGGTGGTATACAATATTATATATATATTATATACAATTATATATATATATATATATATATATATATATTAAACTGGTGGTGATTATTAAACTGGTGGTCAGGTCACTGGTCACACTATCAGCAACTTGCAAGTAGTACTCCTAAGCAGACAATCACAATATATATTATACTGGTGGTCAGTGTGGTCACAATGGCAGTGTGGCACTCTGGCAGCAAAAGTGTGCACTGTACGTTATATGTAGTACTCCTGAGTCCTGCTCTCAGACTCTAACTGCTCCCCACTGTCAGTGTCTCCCCCACAAGTCAGATATACATTATACAGTCACACTATCTATCTAACTATCACTTCAGCAAGTAGTAGTACTCCTCCTAATGCTCCCCAAAATTACTACTGTGTCTCTCTCTACTCTAGTCTCACTCTCTTCTTCTCTTCTCTATAAACGGAGAGGACGCCAGCCACGTCCTCTCCCTATGAATCTCAATGCACGTGTGAAAATGGCGGCGACGCGCGGCTCCTTATATAGAATCCGAGCCTCGCGAGAATCCGACAGCGGGATGATGACGTTCGGGCGCACTCGGGTTAACCGAGCAAGGCGGGAAGATCCGAGTCGCTCGGACCCGTGTAAAAAAACATGAAGTTCGGGCGGGTTCGGTTTCCGAGGAACCGAACCCGCTCATCTCTAGTGAAAACAAGGGCTTTTTGGATATTTTTTTGCAAAAAGTCCCGGAAAGGAATCAGGATGATCTGTGCTGTGCTTCGGGCAAATACATCACGCACAGCCGGGTCTATTTATTTATTCTTTTGTGATGCATTTTGTTTTGCTTTTCCCTGAGGGTTCTATCAGATTTAACAACACGATGCTAAGTAAACCCGGGAGTTGTGTTGGTGTCTATGAAAAAGATTCACTGTTTTCTCCGATGGTCTAATTCCCTCGATTTCTGTCTCAAGTCTGGGGCATTTCATCCTGTTCTGTCTGCTCTGGGGTCCGCAGCCTGGATGCTGTCTGGTCAAACATGTTTAACATTTGTTGACGTATGTAATCTGTCCTGTGCCTGCCTCTAGACAGGCAATGTGCCTGGAGCAATTTACGGTCAGGGCCTGCTTCTCTAGTAATTTTTCCAGTCATCGTCCATGGGTGCAGCTCCTGCCAGCTTCGGTCTTCGGACGCTACCATCTTGCTGCAAGTCAGCTGATTGGAGCTGGCCACTCACAGCGCTCCAGTGGATCACCTGCCCCGGACCACCAATGGTAGCTCAGCAAGGGGTATATAAGTGTGTACCCATACACTGAGAAGGCACCTGAACAACGTAGATACAGATGTAGCCACGCTGGTTGTGGCTGCGACTAGCCGTGGGTTTGACTCATTTGGCGTGATGTGTGTATAGTCACAACCACGATCCATGGGCATTACCTTGCCTAGTCACAGGTGTGAATAGTTGCAGCCCGGCGTGCCAAGTCGCACCCACGGCACGTGCATGTGTACCAGCCATGTCCTTAGTCTCCAGGTTCCTGTTACCTGAATTTAGTTCTTGTGAACCAGCTCCTGTGTACAGTACTCTGTCCAACTAAAAACCACTTGTGTGCCTTCAGCCCAGTACTAGTCCATTAGTACGCTATTGGTACCAGGCAACCATCAGTGTCTATCCAAAGTTACCGGTGCCCAGCATCAAATACATCACCCGCATTATCTGATTCTGACCGGTTCTGAACTCCGCCAGTTCAGTCTGGCTAACAAGCAAATCCGGTCCCAGCCTGGTTCTGTAGTCTGCCAGTCCAGTCTTGCAAAGAAATGGATCTGGTCCTAGCCTGGTTCCGTAACTCCGCCAGGTCAGTCTGGCAAAGAAGCTAATCCGGTCCAAGCCCGGTTATATATCTCTGTCCAGGACCGTAACTAGGTGTGTGCCAGTCGTGCCATGCACATAGTGCAACTGCACTGTAGGTGCACCATCTGGCAGCTTCACCCGCACGGCCGCTGCCCGCTCTCTCTCACTGCCTCCCGCTGCTGCAGCGCTGCCCTGCATGCAGGGAGCGCTTCTGAGTACCCAGAAACTCCCCCGGACAAACCAAATATTTTGTTCATGCAAAGAAGTCTCTGCTGCGGCCACTATTTACGTCCCCCCCTCCGGAATTTGGCTTCGCCCCTTCAAAGTTCCGTGAATCGCGGGTTGTGCACTTGCGCTGTGTGTCTTGGCACTTGGCAACTGATGTAACCTCCGACTGCCTCTGTCCCTCCACGGGCTGCTGCATCCTATTACTACAGCCCACTGTCTGGTCCTCTTCCTGATACTATTCCAAAAATACTTATATCTGCCGTAATGTTCAAAAGGGAGCTCTACCTGCCATACTGTGAATGGGAGCTCTACCTGCTGTAATGTGTAAAAAAGGGGACTCTACCTGCCATACTGTGAATGGGAGCTCTACCTGCTGTAATGTGTAAAAAAGGGGACTCTACCTGCCATACTGTGAATGGGAGCTCTACCTGCTGTAATGTGTAAAAAAGGGGACTCTACCTGCCATACTGTGAATGGGAGCTCTACCTGCTGTAATGTGTAAAAAAGGGGACTCTACCTGCCATACTGTGAATGGGAGCTCTACCTGCCATAATGTGTAAAAGGGGACTCTACCTGCCGTAATGTGTAAAAGAGGCTCTACCTGCCATAATGTGTAAAAAGGAGCTCTACCTGCCGTAATGTGTAAAAGGGGACTCAACCTGCTGTAATGTGTAAAAGGGGACTCTACCTGCCGTAATGTGTAAAAGGGAGCTCTACCTGCTGTAATGTGTAAAAGGGGACTCTACCTGGCGTAATGTGTAAAATGGGGCTCTACCTGGCGTAATGTGTGACGGGCTCTACCTGGTGTCATGTGTGTAAGTGGAGCTACTGTGCGGTGTAAGTTGCATAATGGAGACTACTGTGCAGTGTAATATGAATTGATATTATTTTGTGGCCACACATACCCATACCCATGAAGTCACGCCCCTATGTTTTTGGCGCGGGCCTACGGCGCACACTGGCCCTGTTTTAAATAGAGGGGGGCTGTTTCTTGAACACAGTGCTAAAATGTCTAGTTATGGCACTGTCTCCGCCAGCCCAGCCTGGCTAAGAAGCTAATCCAGTCCAACCTTGGTTCTGATTTCCGCCAGTCCAGTTTGACTAGAAGCTACCCGGTTCCATTCAAGTCCAAAAATCCTGCTATACGCTGAACCAGCCACAGTCCAGTCCAGACCTTAACTGTTCTAATTATCCGGCGCAGTCCAGACCAGTTCTCAGATTTTCAAATATTGTGCGCAGTCCGGATCAGTCCTCAGCTATTCCAGCAATCCTAGTTCCAGCCTGGTCCTATTCTGCTGCAGTTATCAGGACTATCCGGTCCAGTCGTCTAGCTATTCCAGCTATTTCATTCCTCCTGTGTGTTCCAGGACTGTCTTCCTAGTGCTAAACCTGCAGCAAGGTGACCTACTGTATGAGACTGACCTACCGTATACCCGTCCTCCACAGTTCCTGCAACCAAGACATTCCAGATACTACTCAGGGAACAACAAGTACCAGTTCTGTGACAATAACTACAGGTATATAATAACTATACATATATTACTTTGTCTTTACCTTTGTTTTCTCTACAGTCTGTAGCCTGACAGTTATCTGATCAAAGATGCTAAGATTACACTGCATGGAATACTGGATGATATTTCATTAAAAGAAGAAGAAGAAAAGTGCATTGATAAACAGTAAACCAATTATATTATTCAAAGGCTGCTGTTTGTCTGATTTGTTTAAGCAGTGTATCTGCAGTTGGGGAATTCGCCTCTGATACAATCTCCGTCTGATTAATCATATGGCAGCTCTCAGGCGTGTAATTCCAAGTGTAAATAAGCAACATGCATATGTTACTGTATGTCATGTACATATGCCATGGTGTGCCGCTGTGTATTGCACGTATGCTCTGATACCCGGTTACTGTGAAATGTTTTCTGTTTTCTCCATACACGGCGCTGTGCACACTTTGCGGCACCATAGAAATAAATGTTAACAATAATAATACATCAGTGCAGTGGTTAGCATTACTGCATCACAGCATGGTAGTCACGGGTTTCATTCCAACCAGGACCATATCTGTGTGGAGTTGTTATGTACTTCACATGGGTTGGGTTTCCTCAAGCCCAACACATGTACCTGTAACTGTGACAGGGAAGGTGGCCCCTCTCAGCTCTGGCCCCATAGCAGCTGCACTCCCTGCACCTATGGTAGCTACACCCTGTATATAACACATGTAACTGTGACGTGGAAGGTGGCCCCTCTCAGCTTTGGCCCCATAGCAGCTGCACTCCCTGCACCTATGGTAGCTACTCCCCTGTATATAACACATGTAACTGTGACAGGGAAGGTGGCACCTCTCAGCTCTGGCCCCATAGCAGCTGCACTCCCTGCACCTATGGTAGCTACTCCCCTGTATATAACACATGTAACTGTGACAGGGAAGGTGGCCCCTCTCAGCTCTGGGCCCCATAGCAGCTGCACTCCCTGCACCTATGGTAGATACACCCTGTATATAACACATGTAACTGTGACAGGGAAGGTGGCCCCTCCCAGCTCTGGCCCCATAGCAGCTGCACTCCCTGCACCTATGGTAGCTACACCCTGTATATAACACATGTAACTGTGACAGGGAAGGTGGCCCCTCTCAGCTTTGGCCCCATAGCAGCTGCACTCCCTGCACCTATGGTAGCTACTCCCCTGTATATAGCACATGTAACTGTGATAAGGAAGGTGGCCCCTCTCAGCTCTGGGCCCCATAGCAGCTGCACTCCCTGCACCTATGGTAGATACACCCTGTATATAACACATGTAACTGTGACAGGGAAGGTGGCCCCTCTCAGCTCTGGGCCCCATAGCAGCTGCACTCCCTGCACCTATGGTAGCTACACCCTGTATATAACACATGTAACTGTGACAGGGAAGGTGGCCCCTCTCAGCTCTGGGCCCCATAGCAGCTGCACTCCCTGCACCTATGGTAGCTACACCCTGTATATAACACATGTAACTGTGACAGGGAAGGTGGCTCCTCTCAGCTCTGGGCCCCATAGCACCTGCACTCCCTGCACCTATGGTAGCTACACCCTGTATATAACACATGTAACTGTGACAGGGAAGGTGGCCCCTCTCAGCTCTGGGCCCCATAGCAGCTGCACTCCCTGCACCTATGGTAGCTACACCCTGTATATAACACATGTAACTGTGACAGGGAAGGTGGCTTCTCTCAGCTCCGGGCCCCATAGCAGCTGCACTGCCTGCACCTATGGTAACTACACCCTGTATATAACACATGTAACTGTGACAGGGAAGGTGGCCCCTCTCAGCTCTGGGCCCCATAGCAGCTGCACTCCCTGCACCTATGGTAGCTACACCCTGTATATAACACATGTAACTGTGACAGGGAAGGTGGCTTCTCTCAGCTCCGGGCCCCATAGCAGCTGCACGCCCTGCAACTATGGTAGCTACACCATACTTACCTACTTTGCTGCCCCCTCCTCCGGGAGAAGGCAGCGTTGTAGGTGCATGGGGGGCGTGGCCGGCAGCATGATGGGCGTTCCGGGGGCGTGGCCAACAGGGTAGTGGACAGTCCGGGGGCGTGGCATCAGGACCGCATCATTGTGGCTCCGCCCCCCGCTATGCAGTGCAGATAAAAGAGGCGCTGTATAGCAGGGGCGGAGCTACGATGACGCGATTCAGCGCGAATCGCGTCATCTGACCCCCTCGGACCGCCCACTTGTTCTCTGCTGCGGGCGACTGAGGAGGGTCGTGGTGGAGCAGCACGGAAAGCGGGAGACTTGCACACCTTTCCGGGGGGCCGGGAGGGCCACCCAAGTTTCGGGTGCCTCCCGGCCTTTCCGGGAGGGTAGGCAAGTATGAGCTACACCCTTGCCGCCTATAATCCGAAAACATGCACTGTGCACTCATGACGTATTGCATGATCAACTGTGAGAAATGTAGGGAGGGGCATCCAGGTCGGCGATGCAGGGGACGTGGTGTGGCCTTGTGGGCAAGGAAGGGGGGCACTCGATGGGCTGACTGCATTATCGTGGCACCATCCCGCTATGCAGTGGCAGCATTGTGGCGCAAGGGGTGGGGCCACGATAATGGAATTTAGCGCAAATTGTGTCATCGGGCACCTTGACCACCAATCTCACTCCAGGAGACTTGTCCATCCTTCCAGGCATCCGGTAGAGCCACCCAAGTTCAGACATTCTGGTAGAGTAGGTAAGTCTAAATAGAGCAGAGACATAAAAAAATGGAAAACAACCAACGTCAGCAAACCGCACAAACTAAAGGATAACCATACAGGAAAAAGTTAGGAAAGATACACTGCTGCCCTGTGAAATTAATATAGACAGCTTTGATCCATTGCTTTTAAGTTTAAAAAGTTTTAGGAATGGAGTTAGTGGAGTGGCGATCCGCAGAAGGAAGAGTGGGGAATAGGGAGGAGGGAAGGGAAAGGTAGCAAGAGAGGTTGCAGGTAGAGTATGGTGGAAAAGGATTGCTGGAGATACATGAAGTTTCACAGAAAGTAAAGAAAGACTAGCAATCATTTTAAATCACTGTATGTTTTATTTCTTTTAAACTGAAAAAAATAAAATAAAAAAAATTCTATCTATCTCTACAGGGTTGGAACGTACCTGACAAAGTAAAAAGCAACATTTCAGATAAAGACGTGCAATAAGAATTTACATATCTACAGATCTATATATACTACAGAGAAATGGACATTAATCATTTACCCTTTAAAGAAAAATAGGAAAAGAAAAAAATAATTCTAACAACTAAAATAGCCGTGACCTTTTTCTGGCTAATAAGCCCAGCATTCATACATCATGGTCAGAGCAGGCATGTGCAGCTAATGAATCACATAATTATCAGGCTATGTGGGACCAAAACATTTTAGGTGATACATTGCGGTGTCTGTGAGGGTTGCGTGAGAGATTTCCTTTTTGGGCCTAATATAATTTAACTTTAAAACATCCTTAGATAAATATAGGGCCGGGGCTGCCATTAGGCAAACTTGGCGCACCAATGGTTAGGGAGTGTCTACCATACTTGCCTACCTGACCCTGTCCATGAGGGAGAAAATGCTCTGTTCCTGGACTTTCCTGGTAATGTATGATTGCCATCACCTGTGGTGAGCTAGTTAATTGATAAGAAAGGTGTTTCACCACAGGTGATGGCAATCATACATTACCAGGACTGTTCAGGAACAGAGCATTTTCTCCCTCATGGAGACGGTCAGGTAGGCAAGTATGGTGTCCACAACACTGAATGAACCGCTCAATGTTCTGTGGTCTGTACGCCAGATTTGAGCAATCCTACATCCACAGAAGATATGTGGTTAGTTCTCCAAGATGTTTGGTACAAACCTCCCTACCGAGTTACTTCAAAAACTGTGTGCGAGTGTACCTAGAAGAACTGATGCTGTTTTGAAGGCAAAGGGTGGTCACACCAAATACTGATTTGATTTAGATTTCTCTTCTGTTCATTGACTTTGCATTCTGTTAATTGACAAAAATAAACTAGTAACACTTCTGTTTTTGAAAGCATTCTTACTCTGCAGCATTTTTCCCCACACCTGCCTAAAACTTTTGCACAGTGTTGTATAACGGTAGCGTCTAGTTACCCTTCGTCGAGAGGACCTTTCCAATAAGCCCCTGGGGACCATGTCACAAACTATTTGGAATAGCAACCTGTGGCGAGCGAAGCGAGACACCGAGCCAGAAGCGTGGCGAGAGTCCAATGGTGCATAGACAAAACTAAATAACCTCAAACGAACGGGGAATGGATAAAACATTTAGGTGCTGTAAGGGCGGAAGTTCTCTCCTGCCCTCTCGTGATGTCACTTCCTGGTCCTGATCACGAAGGGAACATAGACACAACCGTTGTATAACTGAAGTGCACAGTCTGGAACCTGATCCCTAGAGTGGGGGTGGGGCTCATGCAGTGGGGCCCACCAGTGGTTTCCCCCACACCCATGAGGGCCAGTTTGATCCTGGTAACAGTGTATATCTTTGGCATATGTACAGTATTATAGTGCAGATATATAGATAAAACATTTTTAATGAGAAAATATGCCCACAGCACTCAAGCAGCTCCTCACTGTCAATGATCCAGCACAGTCTTTGTAATGACAGAATCTGATTGGCTGCTTTGGGCAACTCCTCCACTCTATGTCTCTCCAAGGGTTGATACACCTCCCCTTCACACATGAAAATCCCCCATTTACCATACAACTGCTCTCTGGCTCAGTAATTGCTCTGCAGGAATGTGGCGAACAGCAAGTAACCCTATCCTGTGTAACTCTACCCACTCCGTGACGGCTCTGCCGGTGAAACGATTGCACAGTGTCGCAGAGAGCTTCACCCCGTCCCCGTTAGGTTTAGGCTGCGGGAAGGGGAAAAGGTTTCGTCACCACCGGAAGTGTTAGGTTGTGTGGAGGGGGGGATAGGTTTAAGCTGCGGGTAGGGAGGGTTAGCGTTAGACACCCACTGGGAAGAATTAGGGTAAGGCTGTGGGTGGGGGGCAGGGTGGTTAGGTTTAGGCTGCGGGTAGGGGGGGGTTAGTGTTAGGCACTCCCGGGAAGGGTTAGGCTGTGGGGGGGGCAGGAGGATTAGGTTTAGGCTGCGAATAGGGGGGTTAGGCTATGGGGGGGCAGGATAGGTTTAGGCTGCGGGGAGGGGGTTTAGGGTTAGGCTATGGGGCGGGTTACGTTTAGGCTGTGGGGAGGGGGGGTTAGGGGGCTGGTTAGGTTTAGGCTGTAGGGAGGGGCAGTTAGGGTTAGGCTATGGGGGGGCGGGTTAGGTTTAGGCTGCGGGGAGGGGTGTTAGGCTATGGGGGCGGGTTAGGTTTAGGCTGCAGGGAGGGGGGTTAGGCTATGGGGGCGGGTTAGGTTTAGGCTGTGGGGAGGTGCGGTTAGGTTTAGGCTGCGGGGAGGGAAATTAGGGTTAGGCTATGGGGCGGGTTAGGTTTAGGCTGTGGGGAGGGGGTTTAGGGTTAGGCTATGGGGGCGGGATAGGTTTTGGCAGCGGGGAGGGGGGTTAGGTTTAGGCTGCGGGGAGGGGGGCTAGGCTATGGGGGCGGGTTAGGTTTAGGCTGCGGGGAGGGGGTTTAGAGTTGGACTGCGGGGAGGAGGGGGTTTAGGGTTAGGCTATGGGGGTGGGTTAGGTTTAGGTTGCGGGGAGGGGGGGTTAGGGGGCCATTGGGAGAGGTAAGTATTCTGTCAGCACCCTGAATGCCGGCATATCCATCTCAACCCCAGCAGACAGGATGGGACACACTGGCATACGGGATTATGATAACACGCCCAGGACCAGCTCCCCACCTATACACATATACAGGTAGATGTAACTATGGTGAGGAATAAACATGTTACATGTATGTGAGGCTCCGGGACATTATACCTGCACCATGATGGGCAGCCGCACTGTACCCGTTCCTCTTGCCGCTCTCTGCGTACTCGGTAGGGGTTGCCAGAGACATCGGCCATGGCTGTGTGGGAGCGGAGGAGCCAGAGACACAGGAAGCCGCCACTGCACAACACACCAGGCCAAAGCTGCCGCTCCCAGAACCCGGCGCATTGCTGCGCACATGCACAGGTCGATCGGCGATAGATAGCTTCGGCCTGGAGAGGCGTGCTGCAGACACGGAGCGGCGCAGCCTGGGAGCAGTAGAAGCCGCGGGTGAGGCTTACAGTCACTCAGCACAGCGTCGGCGGTGTGTGTACCGGCCCTGCTTCCATGTCTGCATCAGGTGAGTGCGGCAGCTGGGGAAAGGAGATGGGAGCCTCTGCATCCATTACACAGCATAGGCAGCGGCCTGGGGCCAAGCACGGAGATTTCTCCAACCATGGGGTATGTGGGGGTTCACAAATGTATAGGGTGAGATAATCCCAGCCCAGTCTCTCTCCTAGGCTAGGCTATTCTAGTCTAGAATGGGCAGCTGTAGCTGATACCCTCACTGTGTCTCAGGGGACAGAGCCGATTGCTGATGGGGCACAATGTGCTAACAGGGAGTCCACCGGCCCACCTGCAGAGAGGGGTATCTAGGGGTCCGAGCCCCCCTGGCAAAATAAGGGACTGGCTCCCACCCCCCTCAATATATTTGAAATGGGGAAGACAGAAAAAGGCGCGTGGCCACACAATAGAACCCCCAATTCACATTACACCGCATAGTAGTGCCCCTTACTCACATTACATCACACAGTAGTGTCCATTATTCGTGTTACGCCGTACAGTATTACACCCCTCTGCCCTCCCTTCCCTGTGTGCCCCTGCAGCAGCCTTGGCCATCCATTCCCCCTGTGACTCTTCAGCAGCCTGGCCTCAGCCCACGCCCCCATTCGCTTCTGCAGCAGCCATGATCACTAGGTCGACATAAACAAGGTCGACATGGAAAAATGTCGACAGGAGGTTTTTATTTTATTTTGGTGTTGTTTTCTTCGTAAAGTGATCGGGAACTCCAATTAATGCACCGTGTACCGTCGCAGCTTCGGGCAAGGTGCCTTGTTCCGCAACCAAGTATGAAAAAGCTCAAAAATGAAAAAAAATTAAAATTAAAAACTCATGTCGACCAATAGTGGATGACCTAATGACTGTCGACTTAAGTACTGGATACCGTTGTAGTTCTGTATTGTCACAGAGATGTGGGATTCCCACGGACACAAATCAGCGTCCAATTTCTGACGCGCGCCTGTCTGATACCATATATAATGCTGACGGGTAACTGGCCTGACATTGATGCATGTTACAGCACAGCGCTGAATACAGCCAGTACTAGGGCTGCACATATGTATCTATAATGCAGCAGCAGGGACTGCCTGTGAGCCCCGTCCTGGATGATTTGGTGATTGCACACGGGTGTTCCGCCTGCATCAGCTTCGTGCTTGTTTATTAGGCACAGAAAACATAAAATAAAATGCAGTGTGCTACCAGCACCTTCATCTGTTATATTTATTTTGTTATTGTTTTTATCTGGAGCACCCGTCCTTTCCTGCTCCTATTTCAGCTGCATCTGAGTAAATCACAGAACATAAAGAGCTGGAGAGGTGAAGTGAGACAAAGAGAAAGAAAATAAGCAAAATATAAAAAGCTTGGCGTAAAGGCCCCGAGGAGCTGCTGTAGAATACCATTGCCTGCACGCTGCAATTTCCATGTGGTTAGAAAATATGCATTAAACACCCTTCTGTTTATAAGATGATGGCTTGTACTGTAGGTGCTGCTGCAGAGCCCGGGTGCTGACCAGGGCGGAGACCCCTCAGTCGGGCCCGGGTGCTGACCAGGGCGGAGACCCCTCAGTCGGGCCCGGGTGCTGACCAGGGCGGAGACCCCTCAGTCGGGCCCGGGTGCTGACCAAGGCGGAGACCCCTCAGTCGGGCCCGGGTGCAGACCAGGGCAGAGACCCCTCAGTCGGGCCCGGGTGCAGACCAGGGCGGAGACCCCTCAGTCGGGCCCGGGTGCAGACCAGGGCGGAGACCCCTCAGTCGGGCCCGGGTGCAGACCAGGGCGGAGACCCCTCAGTCGGGCCCGGGTGCAGACCAGGGCGGAGACCCCTCAGTCGGGCCCGGGTGCAGACCAGGGCGGAGACCCCTCAGTCGGGCCCGGGTGCAGACCAGGGCGGAGACCCCTCAGTCGGGCCCGGGTGCTGACCAGGGCAGACCCCTCAGTCGGGCCCGGGTGCTGAGGATGAGGCGACTGAAGAGATGAAACGCCTCCAGTCATATATCCATAAGCTGGAAGAAGAGATGGTGCCTGGGCTGCTTTGTTCCCTATTACAGGTGACCCAGTGATTGGGTTTGTGCCAAGCAGGGTACTGGGTTAGGGCTGTGCCCATTAGGTATCACGATGAGATGCTGCCTCAACCCTTGTTCCTTCTCAGTCACATTGTAGTGGAATCCTGGCATCTATTGCAGCTCTGCTCACAGCGTATTATTATATTGATGATTGGACCAGAACCTGCACAGAATAAACCCAAGAACATCCACTAAGGCTCCTACACCAGAAGGGATCCCGACTGTCTATTAACCAAATCCAAAGACTATGTAGGATCCAACAACACATATAGGGGTCTATTCAATTCAAGTCGGATTTCCCAACTTGTCGGATAAACGGCAGTATCCAACATCTTAAGGTCGAATCCAGAGTCGGCCTGTTCAATCATACTGCCGTTTATCCGACAGGTCAGAAAATCCGACTTGTCAAACACGTGGATCGTTGGATTAGCCATGGATCCACGTGTCTTGTCGGATTCCTGGCCAAATCCGACAGGTTTTAGTTTAGCCCTGTTTCCGACAATGGGGTATATTTACTAAGGTCCCAATTTTGACCGAGATGCCGTTTTTTCATCAAAGTGTCATCTCGGTAATTTACTAAGCAAAAATCACGGCAGTGATGAGGGCATTCGTAATATTTTGGAAGTCCTAGGAAAAAATCACGAATCAATACACCATCGGTCAAATACGCCTGCAATTTGCTAGAAATCGGGAATTTACTAAAAAGTGCAAAACACAAACACTGCCGACAATAGCCAAACACTGCCGTGATAAAATACAAATCGTGAAAAAGTGCTAAAAAAAAACAGACCTGCTTTTTTATCCCGTGTTTGTATAGGCATGCACGGATCCATGAGATCCGTGCATGTTTTTCAGTGGGAAGGGGGGGGGGGGGGGGAATGTTCTAAATTTTCAGAAAAAAAATTGCGTGGGGTCCCCCCTCCTAAGGCAAACCAGCCTCGGGCTCTTTGAGCCGATCCTGGTTGCAGAAATATGGGGAAAAAATGGACAGGGGTTCCCCCATATTTAAGCAACCAGCATCGGGCTCTGCGCCTGGTCCTGGTTCCAAAAATACGGGGGACAAAAAGAGTAGGGGTCCCCCGTATTTTTGAAACCAGCACCGGGCTCCACTAGCTGGACAGATAATGCCACAGCCGGGGGTCACTTTTATACAGTGCCTTGCGGCCGTGGCATCAAATATCCAACTAGTCACCCCTGGCCGGGGTACCCTGGGGGAGTGGGGACCCCTTCAATCAAGGGGTCCCCCCCCCAGCCACCCAAGGGCCAGGGGTGAAGCCCGAGGCTGTCCCCCCCATCCAATGGGCTGCGGATGGGGGGCTGATAGCCTTTGTGATAAGTGTTTGATATTGTTTTTAGTAGCAGTACTACAAGGCCCAGCAAGCCGCCCCCGCAAGCTGGTACTTGGAGAACCACAAGTACCAGCATGCGGCGGAAAAATGGGCCCGCTGGTACCTGTAGTACTACTACTAAAAAAATACCCCAATAAAGACATTACACACACACCTTGAAAGTATAACTTTAATACATCCATCCACACCTCCATATACACATACTTACCTTATGTTCCCACGCAGGTCGGTCCTCTTCTCCAGTAGAATCCATGGTGTACCTGTAGAAAAAATTATACTCACATAATCCATGGTTGAAGGCTCCTCGGTAAATCCTTTTGTAATCCACGTACTTGAAAAAATAAAAAAACGGATACCCGACCACGAACTGAAAGGGGACCCATGTTTTCACATGGGCCCCCTTTCCCCGAATGCCAGAAACCCACTCTGACTGATGTCTAAGTGGGTTTCTTCAGCCAATCAGGGAGCGCCACGTTTTGGCACCCTCCTGATCGGCTGTGTGCTCCTGTACTGTATGACAGGCGGCACACGGCAGTGTTACAATGTAGCGCCTATGCTCTCCATTGTAACCAATGGTGGGAACTTTCAGGTCAGCGGTGAGGTCACTTTCGGTCAACCGCTGACCTGAAAGTTCCCACCATTGGTTACAATGGAGCGCATAGGCGCTACATTGTAACACTGCCGTGTGCCGCCTGTCATACAGTACAGGAGCACACAGCCGATCAGGAGGGTGCCACAACGTGGCGCTCCCTGATTGGCTGAAGAAACCCACTTAGACATCAGTCAGAGTGGGTTTCTGGCATTCGGGGAAAGGGGGCCCATGTGAAAACATGGGTCCCCTTTCAGTTCGTGGTCGGGTATCCGTTTTTTTATTTTTTCAAGTACGTGGATTACAAAAGGATTTACCGAGGAGCCTTCAACCATGGATTATGTGAGTATAATTTTTTCAACAGGTACACCATGGATTCTACTGGAGAAGAGGACCGACCTGCGTGGGAACATAAGGTAAGTATGTGTATATGGAGGTGTGGATGGATGTATTAAAGTTATACTTTCAAGGTGTGTGTGTAATGTCTTTATTGGGGTATTTTTTTAGTAGTAGTACTACAGGTACCAGCGGGCCCATTTTTCCGCCGCATGCTGGTACTTGTGGTTCTCCAAGTACCAGCTTGCGGGGGAGGCTTGCTGGGCCTTGTAGTACGGCTACTAAAAACAATATCAAACACTTATCACAAAGGCTATCAGCCCCCCATCCGCAGCCCATTGGATGGGGGGGATAGCCTCGGGCTTCACCCCTGGCCCTTGGGTGGCTGGGGGGGGGACACCCCTTGATTGAAGGGGTCCCCACTCCCCCAGGGTACCCCGGCCAGGGGTGACTAGTTGGATATTTGATGCCACGGCCGCAAGGCACTATATAAAAGTGACCCCCGGCTGTGGCATTATCTGTCCAGCTAGTGGAGCCCGGTGCTGGTTTCAAAAATACGGGGGACCCCTACTCTTTTTGTCCCCCGTATTTTTGGAACCAGGACCAGGCGCAGAGCCCAATGCTGGTTGCTTAAATATGGGGGAACCCCTGTCCATTTTTTTCCCATATTTCTGCAACCAGGATCGGCTCAAAGAGCCCGAGGCTGGTTTGCCTTAGGAGGGGGGACCCCACGCAATTTTCTTATTACATTTAAACTTTTTATTTTTTTATTTTAACAAAGTGCACAATGAAGCCCAGCACGGATCTCTCAGATCCGGCCGAGATTCATTGTATTAAAGTCGGCAGTGTTTTACAAGTCACTCACGTAAAACACTGCCTAAAAAAACGAATGACATCGACATCGGAAAACCCGAAAATGCAGAATACGGCCGCTTAGTAAATTAGTCGTAATCAATTCAAAAAGTTGCATATTTACACTTTCGATGTCATTCGTGATTGAACTTTGACCTCAAACGGGAAAACACGACTCTTGGTAAATTTACCCCAATGTGTCAATCTAACTTTAAGAAATGTCGGATTGGCATTGTCGGGAATGGCCAAAACCTGTTGGATTTGGCCGATAATTGAATACTGAAATGTCGGATCCTTTCTGTCAGAAAGGATCTGACATCAATTGAATACGCCCCATAGACCCTCCGACCCACGCCTAGGGAACAATGACTGATCAGTGATCACCTCAGTTACAGATAAAACACTGTTTATGGCACTGAGTCCCCTCAGAAGTTTTGGGATTCTTTTAATTATATTTGCCATAAAACTCAACACTGCTTTCCCTCCCATTCCCTTTAGGAAAGAGAACACTGAACGATCCCTAGCAAATATATTGACACAGCAGCCCGCTCCTCACCGTACCAACTGCACCGCTACGGTCACCCAGACTGACATCACGGAGCTGAGACACAGAATGCTGCAGGTACAGGTAGGAAATAATCAGATGATCACAGAATGCACCCAAACAGATGATCACTGTTGCACCCCAACAGTCCAGGTTTTAAGGATATCCCTGTTTGTGTGCAGATTATATAATCAAACCGACTGAGGTACTAATTAAGTCGCCTGTGCCTAAGCATGGATATCCTTAGCACCTGGACTTGTTGGGGTGCCCTGAGGACCGAATTCAGGAATCATTGACTTACATGATGGTGGGGTGAGTTACAGACTCTGGGGTCAGAAGAGCATTTTTTTATTTCTCTTCCAAACGCCTTGCAATCATTCCAGTAATCTTCACTATGATTTGATAAGCAGATGGCGCTATGGCACACGTTCTCGGGGGAGAAGGTGATTTTAGCTGTGTCAGGTAACATTTCTCTTGTCTTACATTTAATAGAAAATAAATAAATAAAAGGACATCTTTACTTTCAAACATGCCCTGTCCATTAAAGTCTGTTATGCAGGATTGTATAACAGGAAGTGCCCGTCCTCCTCCTGGGGGCTCGGAGTCCTTCCTCAGGGTAATGCACTCTGGTACCTGACCACATTGGTTGTTAATGATGGTAAGCTACCAATACGGAGCCTGAAAAAGTTATTATTAGTTAAACGCATTCACCCTCAAGGTTACATTTAGGTTGGTCACAAAGGCAGGTGTGAATTCCAGTCATTGGGGGCGATTCAATTGTTTATTACGCCTGATCTGTCAAAAGGGGTGTGGTATGTAAGGTCGACAGTAAGTAGGTCGACAGGGATGCTAGGTCGACAGGTCATACGGTCGACATGAGTTTTTGATGTTTTTTTGGGTGTTGTTTTCTAGAGATGAGCGGGTTCGGTTTCTCTGAATCCGAACCCGCCCGAACTTCATGTTTTTTTACACGGGTCAGAGCGACTCGGATCTTCCCGCCTTGCTCGGTTAACCCGAGCGCGCCCGAACGTCATCATCACGCTGTCGGACTCTCGCGAGGCTCGGATTCTATCGCGAGACTCGGATTCTATATAAGGAGCCGCGCGTCGCGGCCATTTTCACACGTGCATTGAGATTGATAGGGAGAGGACGTGGCTGGCGTCCTCTCCGTTTAGAAATTAAAATAGATGTGAGAGTGAGACACTTCATTTACTTACTGGAGCTTAGGAGGAGTTATACTAGTGACTGATGACCAGTGACCTGACCACCAGTGCAGTTTTATAATTTATTATTATTTAATAATCCGTTCTGTTCTTGTTCTCTGCCTGAAAAAAAACGATACACAGTGACTCAGTCACACTCACATACCATATCTGTGCTCAGCCCAGTGTGCTGCATCATCTATGTATAATATCTGACTGTGCTCACACAGCTTAATTGTGGGGGAGACTGGGGAGCAGTTATAGGTTATAGCAGGAGCCAGGAGTACATATTAAACAGTGCACACTTTTGCTGCCAGAGTGCCACTGCCAGTGTGACTGACCACTGACCACTGTGACCAGTGACCTGACCACCAGTATAGTATATTGTGATTGAATGTCTGCCTGAAAAAGTACACTCGTCGTGTGACTTGTGTGGTGTTTTTTTATTCTATAAAAATTAAAAAACTCATTCTGCTGACAGACAGTGTCCAGCAGGTCCGTCATTATATAATATATACCTGTCCGGCTGCAGTAGTGATATATATATATTTTTTATATCATTATTTATCATCCAGTCTATACTAGCAGCAGACACAGTACGGTAGTTCACGGCTGTAGCTACCTCTGTGTCGGCACTCGGCAGTCCATCCATAATTGTATACCACCTACCCGTGGTTTTTTTTTTCTTTCTTCTTTATACATACTGCATCTCATTATCATCCAGTCTATATTAGCAGCAGACACAGTACAGTACGGTAGTCCACGGCTGTAGCTACCTCTGTGTCGGCACTCGGCAGTCCATCCATAATTGTATACCACCTACCCGTGGTTTTTTTTTTCTTTCTTCTTTATACATACTACATCTCATTATCATCCAGTCTATATTAGCAGCAGACACAGTACAGTACGGTAGTCCACGGCTGTAGCTACCTCTGTGTCGGCACTCGGCAGTCCATCCATAATTGTATACCACCTACCCGTGGTTTTTTTTTTCTTTCTTCTTTATACATACTACATCTCATTATCATCCAGTCTATATTAGCAGCAGACACAGTACAGTATGGTAGTCCACGGCTGTAGCTACCTCTGTGTCGGCACTCGGCAGTCCATCCATAATTGTATACCACCTACCCGTGTTTTTTTTTTCTTTCTTCTTTATACATACTACATCTCATTATCATCCAGTCTATATTAGCAGCAGACACAGTACAGTACGGTAGTCCACGGCTGTAGCTATCTCTGTGTCGGCACTCGGCAGTCCATCCATAATTGTATACCACCTACCCGTGGTTTTTTTTTCTTTCTTCTTTATACATACTACATCTCATTATCATCCAGTCTATATTAGCAGCAGACACAGTACGGTAGTCCACGGCTGTAGCTACCTCTGTGTCGGCACTCGGCAGTCCATCCATAATTGTATACCACCTACCCGTGGGTTTTTTTTTATTTCTTCTTTATACATACTACATCTCATTATCATCCAGTCTATATTAGCAGCAGACACAGTACAGTACGGTAGTCCACGGCTGTAGCTACCTCTGTGTCGGCACTCGGCAGTCCATCCATAATTGTATACCACCTACCCGTGGTTTTTTTTTTCTTTCTTCTTTATACATACTACATCTCATTATCATCCAGTCTATATTAGCAGCAGACACAGTACAGTACGGTAGTCCACGGCTGTAGCTATCACTGTGTCGGCACTCGGCAGTCCATCCATAATTGTATACCACCTACCCGTTGTTTTTTTTTTCTTTCTACTTTATACATACTACATCTCATTATCATCCAGTCTATATTAGCAGCAGACACAGTACAGTACGGTAGTCCACGGCTGTAGCTACCTCTGTGTCGGCACTCGGCAGTCCATCCATAATTGTATATTAGTATCCATCCATCTCCATTGTTTACCTGAGGTGCCTTTTAGTTGTGCCTATTAAAATATGGAGAACAAAAATGTTGAGGTTCCAAAATTAGGGAAAGATCAAGATCCACTTCCACCTCGTGCTGAAGCTGCTGCCACTAGTCATGGCCGAGACGATGAAATGCCAGCAACGTCGTCTGCCAAGGCCGATGCCCAATGTCATAGTACAGAGCATGTCAAATCCAAAACACCAAATATCAGTAAAAAAAGGACTCCAAAACCTAAAATAAAATTGTCGGAGGAGAAGCGTAAACTTGCCAATATGCCATTTACCACACGGAGTGGCAAGGAACGGCTGAGGCCCTGGCCTATGTTCATGGCTAGTGGTTCAGCTTCACATGAGGATGGAAGCACTCAGCCTCTCGCTAAAAAACTGAAAAGACTCAAGCTGGCAAAAGCACCGCAAAGAACTGTGCGTTCTTCGAAATCCCAAATCCACAAGGAGAGTCCAATTGTGTCGGTTGCGATGCCTGACCTTCCCAACACTGGACGTGAAGAGCATGCGCCTTCCACCATTTGCACGCCCCCTGCAAGTGCTGGAAGGAGCACCCGCAGTCCAGTTCCTGATAGTCAGATTGAAGATGTCAGTGTTGAAGTACACCAGGATGAGGAGGATATGGGTGTTGCTGGCGCTGGGGAGGAAATTGACCAGGAGGATTCTGATGGTGAGGTGGTTTGTTTAAGTCAGGCACCCGGGGAGACACCTGTTGTCCGTGGGAGAAATATGGCCGTTGACATGCCTGGTGAAAATACCAAAAAAATCAGCTCTTCAGTGTGGAGGTATTTCAACAGAAAAGCGGACAACAGGTGTCAAGCCGTGTGTTGCCTTTGTCAAGCTGTAATAAGTAGGGGTAAGGACGTTAACCACCTCGGAACATCCTCCCTTATACGTCACCTGCAGCGCATTCATAATAAGTCAGTGACAAGTTCAAAAACTTTGGGCGACAGCGAAAGCAGTCCACTGACCAGTAAATCCCTTCCTCTTGTAACCAAGCTCACGCAAACCACCCCACCAACTCCCTCAGTGTCAATTTCCTCCTTCCCCAGGAATGCCAATAGTCCTGCAGGCCATGTCACTGGCAATTCTGACGAGTCCTCTCCTGCCTGGGATTCCTCCGATGCATCCTTGCGTGTAACGCCTACTGCTGCTGGCGCTGCTGTTGTTGCTGCTGGGAGTCGATGGTCATCCCAGAGGGGAAGTCGTAAGCCCACTTGTACTACTTCCAGTAAGCAATTGACTGTTCAACAGTCCTTTGCGAGGAAGATGAAATATCACAGCAGTCATCCTGCTGCAAAGCGGATAACTGAGGCCTTGACAACTATGTTGGTGTTAGACGTGCGTCCGGTATCCGCCGTTAGTTCACAGGGAACTAGACAATTTATTGAGGCAGTGTGCCCCCGTTACCAAATACCATCTAGGTTCCACTTCTCTAGGCAGGCGATACCGAGAATGTACACGGACGTCAGAAAAAGACTCACCAGTGTCCTAAAAAATGCAGTTGTACCCAATGTCCACTTAACCACGGACATGTGGACAAGTGGAGCAGGGCAGGGTCAGGACTATATGACTGTGACAGCCCACTGGGTAGATGTATGGACTCCCGCCGCAAGAACAGCAGCGGCGGCACCAGTAGCAGCATCTCGCAAACGCCAACTCTTTCCTAGGCAGGCTACGCTTTGTATCACCGGTTTCCAGAATACGCACACAGCTGAAAACCTCTTACGGCAACTGAGGAAGATCATCGCGGAATGGCTTACCCCAATTGGACTCTCCTGTGGATTTGTGGCATCGGACAACGCCAGCAATATTGTGTGTGCATTAAATATGGGCAAATTCCAGCACGTCCCATGTTTTGCACATACCTTGAATTTGGTGGTGCAGAATTTAAAAAAAAAAACGACAGGGGCGTGCAAGAGATGCTGTCGGTGGCCAGAAGAATTGCGGGACACTTTCGGCGTACAGGCACCACGTACAGAAGACTGGAGCACCACCAAAAACTACTGAACCTGCCCTGCCATCATCTGAAGCAAGAAGTGGTAACGAGGTGGAATTCAACCCTCTATATGCTTCAGAGGTTGGAGGAGCAGCAAAAGGCCATTCAAGCCTATACAATTGAGCACGATATAGGAGGTGGAATGCACCTGTCTCAAGCGCAGTGGAGAATTATTTCAACGTTGTGCAAGGTTCTGATGCCCTTTGAACTTGCCACACGTGAAGTCAGTTCAGACACTGCCAGCCTGAGTCAGGTCATTCCCCTCATCAGGCTTTTGCAGAAGAAGCTGGAGACATTGAAGGAGGAGCTAACACGGAGCGATTCCGCTAGGCATGTGGGACTTGTGGATGGAGCCCTTAATTCGCTTAACAAGGATTCACGGGTGGTCAATCTGTTGAAATCAGAGCACTACATTTTGGCCACCGTGCTCGATCCTAGATTTAAAGCCTACCTTGGATCTCTCTTTCCGGCAGACACAAGTCTGCTGGGGTTGAAAGACCTGCTGGTGAGAAAATTGTCAAGTCAAGCGGAACGCGACCTGTCAACATCTCCTCCTTCACATTCTCCCGCAACTGGGGGTGCGAGGAAAAGGCTCAGAATTCCGAGCCCACCCGCTGGCGGTGATGCAGGGCAGTCTAAAGCGACTGCTGATGCTGACATCTGGTCCGGACTGAAGGACCTGCCAACGATTACGGCCATGTCGTCTACTGGCACTGCATATGATTCTCTCCCCATTGAAAGAATGGTGGAGGATTATATGAGTGACCGCATCCAAGTAGGCACGTCAGACAGTCCGTACTTATACTGGCAGGAAAAAGAGGCAATTTGGAGGCCCTTGCACAAACTGGCTTTATTCTACCTAAGTTGCCCTCCCACAAGTGTGTACTCCGAAAGAATGTTTAGTGCCGCCGCTCACCTTGTCAGCAATCGGCGTACGAGGTTACTTCCAGAAAATGTGGAGAAGATGATGTTCATTAAAATGAATTATAATCAATTCCTCCGTGGAGACATTGACCAGCAGCAATTGCCTCCACAAAGTACACAGGGAGCTGAGATGGTGGATTCCAGTGGGGACGAATTGATAATCTGTGAGGAGGGGGATGTACACGGTGATATATCGGAGGATGATGATGAGGTGGACATCTTGCCTCTGTAGAGCCAGTTTGTGCAAGGAGAGATTAATTGCTTCTTTTTTGGTGGGGGTCCAAACCAACCCGTCATATCAGTCACAGTCGTGTGGCAGACCCTGTCACTGAAATGATGGGTTGGTTAAAGTGTGCATGTCCTGTTTATACAACATAAGGGTGGGTGGGAGGGCCCAAGGACAATTCCATCTTGCACCTCTTTTTTTTCTTTAATTTTTCTTTGCGTCATGTGCTGTTTGGGGAGGGTTTTTTGGAAGGGACATCCTGCGTGACACTGCAGTGACACTCCTAGATGGGCCCGGTGTTTGTGTCGGCCACTAGGGTCGCTTATCTTACTCACACAGCTACCTCATTGCGCCTCTTTTTTTCTTTGCGTCTTGTGCTGTTTGGGGAGGGTTTTTTGGAAGGGACATCCTGCGTGACACTGCAGTGACACTCCTAGATGGGCCTGGTGTTTGTGTCGGCCACTAGGGTCGCTTATCTTACTCACACAGCTACCTCATTGCGCCTCTTTTTTTCTTTGCGTCATGTGCTGTTTGGGGAGGGTTTTTTGGAAGGGACATCCTGCGTGACACTGCAGTGCCACTCCTAGATGGGCCCGGTGTTTGTGTCGGCCACTAGGGTCGCTTATCTTACTCACACAGCTACCTCATTGCGCCTCTTTTTTTCTTTGCGTCGTGCTGTTTGGGGAGGGTTTTTTGGAAGGGACATCCTGCGTGACACTGCAGTGACACTCCTAGATGGGCCCGGTGTTTGTGTCGGCCACTAGGGTCGCTTATCTTACTCACACAGCTACCTCATTGCGCCTCTTTTTTTCTTTGCGTCATGTGCTGTTTGGGGAGGGTTTTTTGGAAGGGACATCCTGCGTGACACTGCAGTGACACTCCTAGATGGGCCCGGTGTTTGTGTCGGCCACTAGGGTCGCTTATCTTACTCACACAGCTACCTCATTGCGCCTCTTTTTTTCTTTGCGTCATGTGCTGTTTGGGGAGGGTTTTTTGGAAGGGACATCCTGCGTGACACTGCAGTGCCACTCCTAGATGGGCCAGGTGTTTGTGTCGGCCACTAGGGTCGCTTAGCTTAGTCATCCAGCGACCTCGGTGCAAATTTTAGGACTAAAAATAATATTGTGAGGTATTCAGAATAGACTGAAAATGAGTGGAAATGATGGTTTTTGAGGTTAATAATACTTTGGGATCAAAATGACCCCCAAATTCTATGATTTAAGCTGTTTTTTAGGTTTTTTGGAAAAAAACACCCGAATCCAAAACACACCCGAATCCGACAAAAAAAATTCGGTTAGGTTTTGCCAAAACGCGGTCGAACCCAAAACACGGCCCCGGAACCGAACCCAAAACCAAAACACAAAACCCGAAAAATTTCCGGCACTCATCTCTATTGTTTTCTACGTACAGTGACCGGGAACCCCAATTAGTGCACCGTGTCCCCTCACATGGCTTGTTCCAATCGTAGTTCACGTGGATCGTTAAGTATGAAAAAATCCACAAAATAAAAATAAAATAAAAAAAAACATGTCGACCTAGAAAATGTCGACCTAGAAACCCTGTCGACCTATAGTGGTCGACCAAAACATTGTCCACCTACTAACTGTCGTCAAAAGTGATGGGAGATCGGGTGGGGGGTAATTCAAATTATTGTTTTTTTTCGTGCTAACAGCTCGTGTTTAGCCGCATACAGCATAACGGTTAAATTCGACCAAAGTGCTGGGCACGACTCAAAAAGGTCCGTACGGGCGCCCAAATGGGTCACTATTAGCTCTTTTGAGCTCTCCAGCATTGGGGGGCGGGGGGAGTGCCGGCAGCTGTTTGCGCCCGAACGAAGCAACAATTTAATTGCTCTGCCGGGCGCCATTTAGTGGCTGCTGACGGGTAGAACAATTCAATTCCGCCCATTATGTTATCTCTACCCATTGTTGCAATGATTTCTGTTTTCCCTCTTCTGTTCATGGTGTAAATATTGTTGTTACTTTTTTTTTTTTTTTTTTACATACAGTATTTTTATTGTCAATACGTTTGCATTTCTTTCTTATGTCAACAATAAGCTGTTACCGTGAAAGTGGATTTCTGAGTGCTGCATTTACATGTTTCAAGTCTCCTTTGCATCCGTACTTTAGTGATTACACTTCACACTTTTAAAAGCTGGTATGTATGACTGACGCAAAACAGGACCCTGTATCATTACCGTCCAACACTCCAGATGGTAAGGGACTGACCCGTGATCAGGATAGGGCTCATTTAGATTTGTAGGGGGTTGGGATATGTATAGAGATCATACAGAGGTTTTGTAGTCGGGTTGGCGGTTTAGTACTGTACGTCAGGGTCACGTACCCATGTCACGATTCTGGTATTCTTCTTACATTTCTGTTTTTCTCTTTTCATTTATTAATTTTTACGATATGCAGCCACTACTCTTTATTTAATGGATCTTAGTGAATTAATAAGATTGCTGTCAATAACTTTGTCAATCAATAAAATATCTACTTGCACTGCTGTTCAGTAGGCGAATTGTACACTCTTAGGAAGGTCGGTGCCTCTAACATTTTGTGCCTCTCATGTCATGACCTCAAAGAATGAGTACTGGCTGCTATGACGATGGTCGACATGACTTTTTTGCATTTTTTTTTTCAACTTTTTCATACTTTACCATCCATGTGGACTACGATTGGGAACGGTAACCTGTGCCCGAAGCGTGGTAGACTCGGGGCCACATCATCAATGGGGCAAGTGGAGCTATGGGGCCAATTCAGACCTGGACGATGCTACAGCAGCGGTCGCATGCTGAAGCCGGTGAAGTGTGCGCACGCGCAGCAGCCGCGCTGCAGATGCGCACAGTGAGATGCAACGGCTTCTCACTTGTGCGATTGCCTCTGCCTGATTGATAGGGAGAGGCGGTGGCGGGGCAGGAGGAGGCGTTGCGGGGGTGCTGTCCGTACAACGCAGGCATGTCCGGACCATTTGCGGGGCGGGCCGTGGCGGCTACGTGATGTCACGTGTAGCCGCTGCGACCCGAAGCGCGGCGAGTAGCCGCCTGCCTTCGCTAGGCTAAACATGCGGAAGCATTCATGCCGTGCGATGCTCTTAATGATGCATACCTCCCAACATCAAGTGTCCATAAACAGAGCCTTCAACGCTCGGCGGAGCCGCACCCGACCAAAAGGGGGTGTGGCCTATGAAAAGGGACGTGGCTTCACGGGAGTACCGCGATTCACGCCTCCCTTCTTCATCGCAGGGGCATCCCTGTCCCTCTGTCTTCCGTGAAGAGACGCTTTGCGCACGCCCACATCGTCTATTCACTGACGCTCAGGAGCTCCCAACTGCCCCCACCACCACCACCGCGGGACACAAGAAACGGGAATGTCCCGCAAAAATCGGGACAGTTGGGAGGTATGATGATGTACTTAAATAAAGTTGATGGTCCGCCACTGGAAATGCATGGGACCCGTTCTATGCAACATTCTCCTAATAAAATGTGGCATCTATATACGTACATTTAAATAATAAATCCCACAAATACACCCAGGCCTGGTGTGATTGGTTCACTTATAATAGCCCATCCCATCAACAAAACCCATGACAGGGCTATTCATACTACTTACTGTAGGCACATTAACATGAAGATATGGATTATAGCTGATTAGTGCTTTCTGACTCCCATCAAGCAGGGTCCCGGAGGTCATTGTTACCAGCCCCTGGTGGCCTTTTGATAGGTCTGGTCACTTGTTGCCCTTGTGGCTTTGACAACTGTGTTATTGTATTTAAAAAAAATAATAATCGCTGTATTTATTTATTTGCACAAACAAACTTCTATTTAATAATTGCTCTACACACCCGAAAGGGAGAGAAAGTGGCGTTGAGTTTTATGCCAAATATGATGTTTAAGTAAAAGAATCCCAATACATCTCAAGGAACACAGGGGCAGATGTAGTAATCCCGGAGAAGTGATAAGTGCAAGGTGATAACGCACCAGCCAATCGGCTCCAATATGTAAATTGACACTTAGTAGCTGATTGGCTGTTGAGTTATCAATTTCCACTTATCACTGCTTTATCACATCTCCAGTTAATACATCTGCCCCTCAGTGCCATAAACAGTGTTCTTTCCTTAAGCAAAAATAACCATTTGGCCTGTCTGGTGGACACTCTGAGGTCATGTGATGATGTCATAATGGTGACTGCCTATATCAGGAATGTGCTGTTACTCTCTCACTCATACACTTCCACGGTCCTGGTAATGCACAGCTCACCGGCAGAAGGAGGTACACTGGTAATGCACAGCTCACCGGCAGAAGGAGGTACACTGGTAATGCACAGCTCACCGGCACAAGGAGGTACACTGGTAATGCACAGCTCACCGGCACAAGGAGGTACACTGGTAATGCACAGCTCACCGGCACAAGGAGGTACACTGGTAATGCACAGCTCACCGGCACAAGGAGGTACACTGGTAATGCACAGCTCACCGGCACAAGGAGGTACACTGGTAATGCACACCTCACCGGCAGAAGGAGGTACACTGGTAATGCACAGCACACCGGCACAAGGAGGTACACTGGTAATGCACAGCTCACCGGCACAAGGAGGTACACTGGTAATGCACAGCTCACCGGCACAAGGAGGTACACTGGTAATGCACACCTCACCGGCAGAAGGAGGTACACTGGTAATGCACAGCACACCGGCACAAGGAGGTACACTGGTAATGCACAGCTCACCGGCACAAGGAGGTACACTGGTAATGCACAGCTCACCGGCACAAGGAGGTACACTGGTAATGCACAGCTCACCGGCAGAAGGAGGTACACTGGTAATGCACAGCTCACCGGCAGAAGGAGGTACACTGGTAATGCACACCTCACCGGCAGAAGGAGGTACACTGGTAATGCACAGCTCACCGGCACAAGGAGGTACACTGGTAATGCACACCTCACCGGCACAAGGAGGTACACTGGAAATGCATACCTCACCGGCACAAGGAGGTACACTGGTAATGCACACCTCACCGGCACAAGGAGGTACACTGGTAATGCACACCTCACCGGCACAAGGAGGTACACTGGTAATGCACAGCACACCGGCAGAAGGAGGTACACTGGTAATGCACAGCACACCGGCAGAAGGAGGTACACTGGTAATGCATACCTCGCCGGCAGAAGGAGGTACACTGGTAATGCACAGCTCACCGGAAGAAGGTTAGTGACTGGACAGAGGATTAGGACAGATCAGTGCTAAGAGGTGTCAGGCTGGGAGCGTCACTACTGTAATATAGGACAGTATTTGATAAAAACAAAATCTCGCACCTACTGGGGCAGTACCGTTACTGAGCAGCCACTAGGGCTGTATCTGGTACCTGCTTGCAGATGTAAGGAGGGCATGTCTGAATGACACTAAATGTCCCATTATGCTCCATCTCCTAAAGGGGGGTACACACGGAGAGAAACTGACTAGATTGCTTAGAAATGAAGTACGGATCTCTCCGTGTCTATGCCTAATGTCGCTATCGCTGACTCTAGATGTGTGTGAAATGAGCGTGTGTGTCCCCACCCCCACCTCGTTCAGCACACATCGCACTGTAATAGAGTACTGGGTGAAGCAGCCATCTTGTGCCCAATACATGGGTTACAATATGTGACTAATTACTATATCCACTTTTCTCTTTAAACAATTTTACATTGATCTGAAGGGAAATATCAACAGAGGTTCCAGTCATGTGCAATAATTAAATATCTGACTGAGAAATAAATAAAAGGCTGTATTAATTGGTATCCGGATCATAGATGGACAGTTTCTAGGTCGATACCATAGAGTAGACAGGTACAAACGGTCAGCAGATGACAGGTCACCAGTGCTTAAGGTCTCATTTTCCTTTCTTTACTGCGTTATTGCCCTTCAACAAGTATCTGGATTTGATAACGCAGTAACATAGGTTCTCCTGAACCTGTTCACTATATCATGCAGTACATCGGTGCCTTTATTTCTGAAAGAGCGAGCGTGCATTTGTGTCTTATAGGCCGCAGCTCTGGGACATGTATCATGTGATTTGGAATAAATCTCAAAGACCTACATTAAAAAAAAAAAAAAAAATCTAAAGAGCAATTTTTTCGAAATGTCAGGAAGTGGTAGAGAGATAAGTCTCAGCAAAACTGCTCCGCATTCAGGCGCGCTTCACCTTCTGCCACGCTGGCTCTGTTTACAAAGTAGCGCTGCAAGTTGAGCATCTCTCTCTCGTCTCGAACATCTGTGCAAAGGGCTTGAGGGGGTTTTCAGACTGTGAACTACAAAACTCTTCTAACAAAGAGGCGGCTTGGCCCAATGACCCAAAACGAAAGCACGGAATGGATGGATGGGGGAGCAAAACAAAATCTGGCAGATCAGGGCAATGCAGGAAGATGGAAAGGTTGGAGAAAGGCATGTCTGAGAATGATGTCTTCTGACAGTGTCAAGGAACTGTGCTTAGCCACCGATCGCCTGGGATGGAAATACAGGTATAGACTAAGAGTTCATTGCCGGAGCCGTTTTACAGTCCAATGACTAGATTAATGTGGACAGCGCGATTAAAGGATTTCAGCAGTTTATCTGGAGCAGTAGGAGGTCACATTAAATGATAAAACCTTTTCTATATTTAATCCATATTGTAATGATACATCAGGCTTTCCATAAAGGTTTTTCTTGTCACTGCAACAATTCCGAGTTTGCAGAAAGAGGCCGGTGAAGTCTTGCTGGTTGTGTCTTGGCTTGATAAGACTCCGTAGCCCATTTGTAATCCACTTTGAATAATGATTTGCCAAGAGGTCTCTGAAGATTCTTTGTTGTGTTTTATGCCCTGACCTGTTTTTCCTCGGCTGGTATAAAACAGCGCCTGTGATGCACAGTGCCTTATGGAGGTCCAGATGTGCTTTTTAATCCTCTCTGTTCCAGTGTGCCATAGCTTACCCGTGTACGGAAGAAGTAAGCACAAATGCAAAGGTTAGCCATTTATCAAATGCTCTGTTTGTTCCGGATAATAAGACCTGAAATATAGTTTTGTTACCAGCTCAGTGAAGTTATGCAAAAACTGCACTGTATCTCTCAAAGCCGGGGTTGCTTATAACCTGCCCATCTGATCTGAGATGTGTGGTTGTGGCAGACCCAACCTGTTACTCTTCAGTAATTAATCTAATGTCTGTACTTTGTAAGGAAAAACAGATGGCGTTTTATATGCGTGGTGGAATTTAAACCACTAGGCTGTGTCCAAATACATTAAGGTGCAAGGGTTTTAAGAGGTGTCTTCTTTCTATGGTCTGACTTCTGTAGTCCTATTGTGGAATCCTATTTGTGCTGTGGTACACTTACTTGGGGTAGCTGAATATAGTGTCTCACCCCTTTGCGGTTGCGATCTTCTGCGTTGCTTATGGTGTGGGTATGGTGTCCATGCCAGCAGGGCCACCAAATACACGGGTGCTCTTCACGGAGGCCCTTTAATATATCAGGCTTCCTTTTTTTTTTTTTTTTTGTGGAGGTGACTATATGGACTTCTTCTTGTAGGGGAAGAGGGTGTACTCCCCCTCTCTTGCATATACTTTGTGGGTGATATCCAGTGGAGCCCTGAGCTTTTTGGGCTGTGCCTCTTTAAACTAATAGTGCCCTTGTACCAGTGCCACACACCCTCCGAGTACCATGGGACCACCCTCCTCCTGTCCACGGTCCCATCCTAATTGGCTGCCTCTCTTCACATAGACACGAGGAACCTGAGTCTTTATAGACTCTCATCCAAAGCCATCAACTGCAGCCGCAGGCGGGTAACAATGAAGCCCCCTTTCAGTCCCGTGAGGCCATACCCCATCTTTAGCCCATTTCCCCGTGCCCTCTCAGTGATTGACAGATGACATCAACTGGTTTATGATGATTTTACCCTACTGGGGTCAGTGACACCACTGGTCCCTAGGGGCCTTTTTGTGTGTCATTTGCAGAGGAAGTTAGATACCTTGAGTTGTTGGTGATGGGCTGGTAGTTGGCCCCTATCAAGACCACGCATCCTTTCAAGCTGGTCCAGGAACATGGAAATTAGATCAGTATACACAGTAGTTCCCAAACTCAGCCACCCTAGCAGTCCAGGGTGTAAACAGTGGCGTAACTACTGCCCCCGCAGCCCTCGCGGTGGCTTGGGGGCGAGGGGCTGCGGGGGCACCTCTGACAGAACAGATTGACATGCGGACGAGCGTCCGCATGTCAATCTGCGGTCTCCTCCCCCTCCTTCCCTCCGCTGCTGCCTACTGTGTACGGAGGGGCACGGAGCGCACATCGCGCGCCTCTCCTGTGTCCCTCCCTGGCTCTCCCCCGGCCTGTCTAATAAAGGAAGTGCCGTTCGTGAGCTCTGATTGGCTCACGAACCAGCACTTCCTTTATTAGACCGGCCGGGGGAGAGCCAGGAGGGACACAGGAGAGGCGCGCTATGCGCTCCGTGTCCCTCCAACACAAAGGAGGGGGGAGGGGAAGCAGGCACTGGGGGGGCATATACCTGGCACTGGGGGGGAAGCAGGCACTGTGGGGGAATATCTGGCACTGGGGGGGCATATACCTGGCACTGGGGGGGAATATCTGGCACTGGGGGGGGGCATATACCTGTCACTGGGGGGGCATATACCTGGCACTGGGGGGGAATATCTGGCACTGGGGGCATATACCTGGCACTGGGGGGGGAATATCTGGCACTGGGGGGGGGAAGCAGGCACTGGAGGGGAATATCTGACACTGGGGGGGGGGCATATACCTGGCACTGGGGGCATATACCTGGCACTGTGGGGGAAGATCTGGCACTGGGGGCATATACCTGGCACTGGGGGGAATATCTGGCACTGGGGGCATATACCTGGCACTGTGGGGGAAGATCTGGCACTGGGGGCATATACCTGGCACTGTGGGGGAAGATCTGGCACTGGGGGCATATACCTGGCACTGTGGGGGAAGATCTGGCACTGGGGGCATATACCTGGCACTGTGGGGGAAGATCTGGCACTGGGGGCATATACCTGGCACTGTGGGGGAAGATCTGGCACTGGGGGGAGCAGGCACTGAGGGGGAATATCTGGCACTGGGGGGGGGGGGCATATACCTGGCACTGTGGGGGAAGATCTGGCACTGGGGGCATATACCTGGCACTGTGGGGGAATATCTGGCACTGGGAGCATATGTGGCACTGGGAGCACGGCCCTAGCAACAAGCACTACCCCCTAGCAACGAGCATGAAACCCCTGGCAACGAGCATGACACCCTGAGCATGAAAACTCCTGGCACCGTGCATGGAACCAAGAGCATGAAACCCCTGGCAACGAGCAGGTAATTTAAAAGTAATTGGAAGCCTTACTGTAGAACTTAATGTGTAATGGGCATTACGGTGTGGTATACTATATCACGGGCATTATGTGGTATAATGTCTCAGGGTCACTGCAGTGTTTGGCATAATGTATCACGGACATTGCGGTGTGTGTCATAATGTGTCAGGCATTACGGTGTGTTGTATACTATATCACGGGCATTGTGGTATGTGGTATAATGTCTCAGGATCATTGTGGTGTGTGTCATACTGTGTCACAGACATTGTATGTGCTATAATGTATCGGGCATTGCAGTGTGTAGCATAATGTATAACGGGCATTGCGATTCCTGTCATAATGTGTCACAGGCATTACGGTGTGTGGCATAATGTATCATGGACATTGCGGTGTGTGTCATAATGTGTCAGGCATTACAGTGTGTTGTATACTATATCACGGGCATTGTGGTATGTGGTATAATGTCTCAGGATTATTGTGGTGTGTGTCATAATGTGTCACAGACATTGTATGTGCTATAATGTATCAGGAGCATTGCAGTGTGTAGCATAATGTATAACGGGCATTGCGATTCCTGTCATAATGTGTCACAGGCATTACGGTGTGTGGCATAATGTGTCGGGGGCATTACAGTGTGTGCATATTGTGTCATGTGCATTATTGTGTGTGGCATAATGGCTAAGGCCATTGCAGTATGTGGCATAATGTATACTGGGCATTACTATAAGGAGGAAAAATGACAAATAATGTAAGGGGCATGAATCAGGATTATTTTTCTTTCCTGTGGTGGCTAACGTCTGGGCGTGCAGGTTGCAAAACTGGGGTATAAGGTAGTCTTTTCCTGCAATGCAACGCCCCTTTACGGGAAGCCAAGCCCATGTTAACGAAGCCACACACCCTTTTTGGCGGCGCACGCATATTTGTCCCTTTACTAGTGCCAATTATGGTGGGTATGGGGGGGCGCCGAAGGATTTTTTGGCTTGGGGGAGAAAAATTTCTAGTTACGCCACTGGGTGTAAAGATATCCTTGCTGAAGCCCAGGTGACATAATTAGTACCTAAGTTAGTTAGTATCTATGCACAAGCATGGCTATCCTTAAAACCTGGACTATTATGGTGCTTTAAGGAGAGAGTTTGTGAACCCTGGTGTACCCCAATGATGTCCGCAGTCAACATATCTCGGTACAGTACAACACTTTGCCATCATGTTACCATAGGCCAGTAAAGAATGTTCGCATGGAGGATTCAACCTGTTCTGCGGCAAAATGGGGCCCTACGCAGTTATAAGGGATGGACTTAAATTATATGTGGTAAGCCCCACATATCTTGTATACCCTGTCCCCCTTATTCGGCATCAAATATTTTGCACCCACCCCTCTTTTTCACCAGAGGAGGTCCGAGGCAGGGTGGTGGCGCTGGCCGGGATCCGAGGCAGGGTGGTGGTGCTGGCCGGGATCCGAGTCAGGGTGGTGTCGCTGGCCGGGATCCGAGGCAGGGTGGTGGCGCTGGCCGGGATCCGAGTCAGGGTGGTGGCGCTGGCCGGGAACCGAGGCAGGGTGGTGGTGCTGGACAGAATCCGAGGCAGAGTGGTGGTGCTGGCCAGAATCCGAGGCAGAGTGGTGGTGCTGCCCGGGATCTGAGTCAGGGTGGTGGCGCTGGCCGGGATCCGAGGCAGGGTGGTGGCGCTGGCCGGGATCCGAGGCAGGGTGGTGGTGCTGGCCAGGATCCGAGGCAGGGTGGTGGCGCTTGCCGGGATCCGAGGCAGGGTGGTGGTGCTGGCCGGGATCCGAGTCAGGGTGGTGGTGGTGCTGCCCGGGATCCGAGGCAGGGTGGTGGCGCTGGCCGGGATCCGGGGCAGGGTGGTGGCGCTGGCCGGGATCCGGGGCAGGGTGGTGGTGCTGGCCGGGATCCGAGGCAGGGTGGTGGCGATGGCCGGGATCCGAGGCAGGGTGGTGGCGCTGGCCGGGATCCGAGGCAGGGTGGTGGTGCTGCCCGGGATCCGAGTCAGGGTGGTGGTGCTGCCCGGGATCCGAGGCAGGGTGGTGGCGCTGGCCGGGATCCGAGGCAGGGTGGTGGCGCTGGCCGGGATCCGAGGCAGGGTGGTGGCGCTGGCCGGGATCCGAGGCAGGGTGGTGGCGCTGGCCGGGATCCGAGGCAGGGTGGTGGCGCTGGCCGGGATCCGAGGCAGGGTGGTGGCGCTGGCCGGGATCCGAGGCAGGGTGGTGGCGCTGGCCGGGATCCGAGGCAGGGTGGTGGCGCTGGCCGGGATCCGAGTCCGAGGCAGGGTGGTGGCGCTGGCCGGGATCCGAGGCAGGGTGGTGGCGCTGGCCGGGATCCGAGGCAGGGTGGTGGCGCTGGCTGGGATCCGAGGCAGGGTGGTGTCGCTGGCCGGGATCCGAGGCAGGGTGGTGGCGCTGGCCGGGATCCGAGTCAGGGTGGTGGTGCTGCCCGGGATCCGAGGCAGGGTGGTGGCGCTGGCCGGGATCCGAGGCAGGGTGGTGGCGCTGGCCGGGATCCGAGGCAGGGTGGTGGCGCTGGCCGGGATCCGAGGCAGGGTAGTGGTGCTGCCCGGGATCCGAGGCAGGGTGGTGGTGCTGCCCGGGATCCGAGGCAGGGTGGTGGCGCTGGCCGGGATCCGAGGCAGGGTGGTGGCGCTGGCCGGGATCCGAGGCAGGGTGGTGGTGCTGCCCGGGATCCGAGGCAGGGTGGTGGCGCTGCCCGGGATCCGAGGCAGGGTGGTGGCGCTGGCCGGGATCCGGGGCAGGGTGGTGGTGCTGGCCGGGATCCGAGTCAGGGTGGTGGTGCTGGCCGGGATCCGAGTCAGGGTGGTGGTGCTGCCCGGGATCCGAGGCAGGGTGGTGGCGCTGGCCGGGATCCGAGGCAGGGTGGTGTCGCTGGCCGGGATCCGAGGCAGGGTGGTGGCGCTGGCCGGGATCCGAGGCAGGGTGGTGTCGCTGGCCGGGATCCGAGGCAGGGTGGTGTCGCTGGCCGGGATCCGAGGCAGGGTGGTGGTGCTGCCCGGGATCCGAGGCAGGGTGGTGGCGCTGGCCGGGATCCGAGGCAGGGTGGTGGCGCTGGCCGGGATCCGAGGCAGGGTGGTGGCGCTGGCCGGGATCCGAGGCAGGGTGGTGGCGCTGGCCGGGATCCGAGGCAGGGTGGTGGCGCTGGCCGGGATCCGAGGCAGGGTTGGGCCAGCCTTGCCAGTACTAGAAACGTGTATCGAATAAAGTGACCAATGATTGTACATATATAGTTACATTCCTGGGGCACGAGGCACGTCCTTATGGCTTAATACTGTTTCGTGCCTCATTGTTTTCACCAATCCCTAGCGAACTGCAAGGCAGCTTTCTCATAAATATTGCTTCCGCTCACAAAATGGCCGCCTCAGTGTGTAAGTGACCGGTACCCTTTAATGCTATGTTGGACATATAATAAGATAATACATGTCACACTGCACCACAATAGCTGGGACTTGGTTCCCCAGTCATTATTGGCGTCATCCAGTGATGCGGTGGTTGGTTTTTCAAGTCTACTTAAAGAAAACAAACCATTTAAGCTACACCCGCCAGTCCCCTCTGCCCACACATGGCTGCAGCTGTAATTGTGAGTTACTATTATATGTAACGTGAGAAGCGTACATTATGCAGTCTAGTGTGCCGCTGAATTGTGACAAAGCCAGGGACGAATGACAAATACAGATGTGTATGAAATTGTGATTCTAATCTAAATTAGCATAACTGCGGTGAGTGATCCTGCAGAACAGTTCCATTAATTCTCTACTTGGTTCCAGTCCAAGCAGCTATATTTAGTTTCTTTCTATGCCAGCGCCGCCGTGTTTATTTACTGTACGTTAAATTATATAAAGAGGGAGCCTGATTATTAGCCGTGCGGACAGAAATATATTAGAGGTAATTAACAGGAGTTAATACAAATGCGACTGACCCCAAAAAATAAATACTGTTAATTAAATAATAATCCGCAGGAATTTATTTGTACTCTTTAATACTATACTTTGATGATAATTAACAATTAATTTGATTGTTATATTAGAATATTCTCTTTATGTAGTGTCCCATATTATGCAGCACTTTGCAGAGCGTATTTCATCATTTACGTCAGTCTCTGAGCCATTGGAGCTTACAGTCTAAATTACCTATCTCGTAGGATCATTCTGTCAGCAGTTAATTAACCTAACTGTCTGGTTTTTGGTCAGTTGGATGAAACCAATGCAAAGAGAACATACAAACTCCATACCAATAAGAGGCAAGTCAGAATCTAATCCTTGGGCCCAGCAATGTCCGATAGCAATGCTAACCACTGCACCACTAATAACATATTTTCTCTTACGTCCTAGAGGATGCTGGGGACTCTGTAAGGACCATGGGGAATAGACGAGCTCCGCAGGAGACATGGGCACTATAAAGAAACTTTAGAATGGGTGTGCACTGGCTCCTCCCTCTATGCCCCTCCTCCAGACCTCAGTTAGATCCTGTGCCCAGAGGAGACTGGGTGCTTTCAGGGGAGCTCTCCTGAGTTTCTCTGTAAAAAAGAATTTTGTTAGGTTTTTTATTTTCAGGGAGTCCTGCTGGCAACAAGCTCCCTGCATCGGGGGACTGAGGAGAGAGAAGCAGACCTACTTCAGTGATAGGCTCTGCTTCTTAGGCTACTGGACACCATTAGCTCCAGAGGGATCGGAACGCAGGTCTCACCCTAGCCGTTCGTCCCAGAGCCGCGCCGCCGTCCTCCTTGCAGAGCCGGAACATAGAAGCCGTGTGAGTATACGAAGAAAGAAGCATTCACAGGCGGCAGAAGACTTCGGATCTTCACTGAGGTAACGCGCAGCGCCATTGCTCCCACACACAACACACACTGAGGCACGGATGGGTGCAGGGCGCAGGGGGGGCGCCCTGGGCAGCAATATAAAACCTCTAGGCTGGCATTTTAGTGTATATAGGCTGCGGAGGCAATATATATACATATCCCCCGCCATTGCTCCCACACACACACACACGATACAGGCACGGATGGGTGCAGGGCGCAGTGGGGGTTCCCTGGGCAGCAATAATCCTCTTGGCTGGCATAAATAATTGTATATTAAGCTGTGGCATTATTATATACAATCCCCCACCAGGTTTTTTGTATTTTGAGCGGGACCGAAGCCCTCCGCTGAGGGGGCGGAGCTTGATTCCACAGCACTAACCAGCGCCATTTTCTCCACAGCACGCTGCTGAAAAGCGGCTCCCCGGACTCTCCCCTGCTGAACACGGTGACAGAGGGCTTTAAAGGAGGGGGGGCACATAATTTTGGCGCAGTCAGTATATAAAGCGCTATATATATATCTGGGAATTGTGTTTCCAGGGTCATTGGCGCTGGGTGTGTGCTGGCATACTCTCTCTCTCTGTCTCTCCAAAGGGCCTTGTTGGGGACCTGTCTCCAGATTAGAGATTTCCCTGAGTGTGTGGGGTGTCGGTACGTGTGTGTCGGCGTGTCTGAAGCGGAAGGCTCTTCTAGGGAGGAGGTGGAGCAAATGAGTGTAGTGTCTCCGTCGGCAACGCCGACACCTGATTGGGTGGACATGTGGAATGTTTTAAATGCAAATGTGAATTTATTACACAAAAGGTTGGACAAAGCGGAGTCCAGGGAAAGTACAGGGAGTCAATCCCTGCCTTTCACTATGTCACAGGGCCCTTCTGGGTCTCAGAAGCGCCCACTATCCCAAGTAGTAGACACTGATACCGACACGGATTCTGACTCCAGTGTCGACTACGAACATGCGAGGTTGCAGCCAAAATTGGCAAAAAGTATTCATTATATGATTATTGCAATAAAAGATGTGTTGCATATCACAGATGACCCCTCTGTACCTGACACGAGGGTCCACATGTTTAAAGAAAAGAAACCGGAGGTTACTTTCCCCCCTTCACATGAGCTAAATGAGTTGTTTGAAAGGGCTTGGGAAACTCCAGACAAGAAACTGCAGATTCCCAAAAGGATTCTTATGGCGTATCCTTTCCCGGCTAAGGACAGGATACGGTGGGAATCCTCCCCCAGGGTGGACATAGCGTTGACGCGCTTATCCAAAAAGGTGGCGCTGCCGTCTCAAGATACTGCAACCCTCAAGGATCCTGCTGATCGCAGGCAGGAGACTACCTTGAAGTCGATATACACACATACTGGTACATTACTCAGACCGGCGATAGCGTCGGCTTGGGTTTGTAGCGCTGTAGCAGCGTGGACAGATACCTTGTCTGCTGACATTGATACACTGGATAAGGATACATTTTTATTGACCTTGGGTCATATTAAGGATGCTGTCCTATATATGAGAGATGCTCAGAGAGACGTTGGCCTACTGGCGATTTCTGCTAGGCCAGCCCTGTGGACCTGCCAATGGACGGGTAATGCCGACTCAAAGAGGCATATGGAGGTTTTGCCTTACAAGGGTGAGGACTTATTTGGGGAAGGTCTCACGGACCTGGTTTCCACAGCTACTGCAGGTAAATCCACTTTTTTACCTTATTTTTCCTCACAGCCAAAGAAAACGCCACATTATCAGATGCAGTCCTTTCGGTCGCATAAATCCAAAAGAGTACGGGGATCTTCCTTTCTCGCCAGAGGTAAGGGCAGAGGGAAAAAGCTGCCAACTACAGCTAGTTCCCAGGAGCAGAAGTCCTCCCCGGCTTCTACAAAATCCACTGCATGACGCTGGGGCTCCGCTGAGGGAGTCCGCCCCAGTGGGGGCACGTCTTCGACTTTTCAGCCACGTCTGGGTTCAATCACAGGTGGATCCCTGGGCAATAGACATTGTTTCCCAGGGTTACAAGCTGGAATTCGAAGAGGTGCCTCCTCACCGGTTTTTCAAATCGGCCCTACCAGCTGCTTCCCCAGAGAGGGAGGTAGTTTTAAATGCAATTCAAAAACTGTGTCTTCAACAAGTGGTGGTCAAAGTTCCCCTGCTTCAACAGGGGACGGGGTACTACTCAACCCTGTTTGTGGTCCCGAAACCGGACGGTTCGGTCAGACCCATTCTGAATTTAAAATCCTTAAACCTATACTTGAAAAGGTTCAAATTCAAGATGGAATCGCTCAGAGCGGTCATCGCCACCCTGGAGGGGGGGATTATATGGTGTCCCTGGACATAAAAGATGCATACCTTCATGTCCCCATATATCCTCCTCATCAGGCGTTCCTGAGATTTGCTGTACAGGATTATCATTACCAATTTCAGACGTTGCCGTTTGGGCTTTCCAATTTCCACGGCCCCGAGGATTTTCACCAAGGTAATGGCGGAAATGATGGTGCTCCTGCGCAAGCGATGGAGTCACAATTATCCCGTACTTGGACGATCTCCTGATAAAAGCGAGATCGAGAGAACAGTTGCTGAACAGCGTATCACTCTCCCTGAGGGTGTTGCAGCAGCACGGCTGGATTCTCAATCTACCAATGTCACAGTTGGTTCCAACTACCCGATTGCCTTTCTTAGGCATGATTCTGGACACGGAACAAAAAAGGGTTTTTCTCTCGTTGGAAAAGGCCCAGGGACTCCAGAACTTGGTCAGGGACCTGTTAAAGCCAAAAAGGGTGTCGGTCCATCAATGCACTCGAGTTCTGGGAAAGATGGTGGCGTCTTACGAGGCCATTCCCTACGGCAGGTTCCATGCGAAGACTTTTCAGTGGGACCTTCTGGACAAGTGGTCCGGGTCACATCTACATATTCATCAGATGATCAGCCTGTCCCCCAGGGCCAGGGTATCTCTCTTGTGGTGGCTGCAGAGTGCTCACCTTCTAGAGGGTCGCAAGTTCGGCATTCAAGACTGGGTTCCGGTGACCACGGACGCGAGCCTCCGAGGATGGGGAGCAGTCACACTGGGAAGAAACTTCCAGGGACTGTGGTCAAGCCAGGAGGCATGTCTACACATCAACATACTGGAATTGAGGGCAATATACAACGGCCTGCGTCAAGCCGAGAATGTTCTTCGCGACCTACCGGTTCTGATTTAGTCAGACAACGTCACAGCAGTGGCTCATGTAAACCGCCAAGGCGGAACAAAGAGCAGAGTGGCAATGGCAGAAGCCACCAGAATTCTTCGCTGGGCGGAAAATCATGTAAGCGCTCTCACAGCAGTCTTCATTCCGGGAGTGGACAACTGGGAAGCAGACTTCCTCAGCAGACACGATCTCCTTCCAGGAGAGTGGGGACTTCATCAAGAAGTCTTTACAGAGATTGCAAGTCAGTGGGGACTGCCTCAAAAAGATATGATGGCGTCACGCCTCAACAAGAAGCTTCCGAGGTATTGTGCAAGGTCAAGGGACCCTCAGGCGGTAACTGTGGACGCCCTGGTGACACCGTGGGTGTTTCAGTCGGTCTATGTGTTCCCTCCTCTTTCTCTCATCTCAAAAATATTGAGAATCATCAGACGAAAAAAAGTACAGACAATTCTCATTGTTCCAGATTGGCCTCGAAGGGCCTGGTATCCGGATCTGCAGGAGATGCTCACAGAAGATCCGTGGCCTCTTCCTCTCAGAGAGGACCTGTTGCAACAGGGGCCCTGTCTGTTCCAAGACTTACCGCGGCTGCGTTTGACGGCATGGCGGTTGAACGCCGGATCCTAGCTGGAAAGGGCATTCCGGATGAGGTAAATCCTTCTCTGATAAAGGCTAGGAAGGAGGTGACAGCGAAAACATTATCACCGTATCTGGAGGAAGTATAGTGGTCATTCCGAGTTGTTCGCTCGTTATTTTTTTCCCCGCAACGGATCGATTAGTCGCTAATGCGCATGCGCAATGTCCGCAGTGCGACTGCGCCAAGTAAATTTGCTATGCAGTTAGGTTTTTTACTCACGGCATTACGAGGTTTTTTCTTCGTTCTGGTGATCGTAATGTGATTGACAGGAAGTGGGTGTTTCTGGGCGGAAACTGGCCGTTTTATGGGAGTGTGTGAAAAAACGCTGCCATTTCTGGGAAAAACGTGGGAGTGTCTGGGCGAACGCTGGGTGTGTTTGTGACGTCAAACCAGGAACGAAACTGACTGAACTGATCGCAGTTGCCGAGTAAGTGTGGAGCTACTCAGAAACTGCTAAGAAGTGTCTATTCGCAATTCTGCTAATCTTTTGTTCGCAATTTTGATAAACTAAGATTCACTCCCAGTAGGCGGCGGCTTAGCGTGTGCAATGCTGCTAAAAGCAGCTTGCGAGCGAACAACTCGGAATGAGGGCCTATGTGTCTTGGTGTGAGACCAAGAATGCTTCTCCGGAAGAATTCCATCTGGGCCGTTTTCTCCACTTCCTACAGACTGGAGTGAATTTGGGGGGTCATTCCGAGTTGTTCGCTCTGTAAAAATCTTCGCATCGCAGCGATTTTCCGCTTAATGCGCATGCGCAATGTCCGCACTGCGACAAGTAAATTTGCTATGCAGTTAGGAATTTTACTCACGGCTTTTTCATCGTTCTGGCGATCGTAATGTGATTGACAGGAAATGGGTGTTACTGGGCGGAAACAGGCCGTTTTATGGGCGTGTGGGAAAAAACGCTACCGTTTCCGGAAAAAACGCAGGAGTGGCCGGAGAAACGGGGGAGTGTCTGGGCGAACGCTGGGTGTGTTTGTGACGTCAAACCAGGAACGACAAGCACTGAAATGTTCGCAGATGCCGAGTAAGTCTGGAGCTACTCAGAAACTGCTACGAGGTGTGTAATCGCAATATTGCGAATACATCGTTCGCAATTTTAAGATGCTAAGATTCACTCCCAGTAGGCGGCGGCTTAGCATGAGCAAATCTGCTAAAATCCGCTTGCGAGCGAACAAATCGGAATGACCCCCTTGGGCCTAAAATTAGGCTCCATTAAGGTACAGATTTCGGCCCTGTCCATTTTCTTTCAGATGGAATTTGTTTCTCTCCCAGAAGTCCAGACTTTTGTGAAGGGAGCCTCCTTTTGTGCCCCCAGTGGCACCATGGGACCTTAAAGTGGTGTTACAGTTCCTTAAGTCTCACTGGTTTGAGCCTCTTCAAACTGTGGAATTAAAGTATCTCACTTGGAAAGTGGTTATGTTGTTGGCCTTGGCATCTGCAAGGCGAGTGTCTGAGTTGGCGGCTTTGTCTCACAAAAGCCCCTATCTGATTTTCCATGAGGATAGAGCTGAGTTGCGGACTCCTCCTCAATTTTTGCCTAAGGTGGTTTCTTCTTTTCATAGGAACCAACCTATTGTGGTGCCTGTGGCTACAAGGGACCTGGTGGATTCCGAGTCCCTTGATGTGGTCAGGGCTTTGAAAATTTATGTAGCCAGAACGGCTAGGGTTAGGAAAACAGAGGCTGTTTGTCCTGTATGCAGCCAACAAGGTTGGCGCTCCTGCTTCTAAGCAGACTATTGCTCGCTGGATCTGTAACACGATTCAGTAGGCTCATTCTACGGTTGGATTGCCGTTACCTAATTCGGTAAAGGCCCATTCCACTAGGAAGGTGGGCTCTTCTTGGGCGGCTGCCCGAGGCGTCTCGGCATTACAACTTTGCCGAGCGGCCACTTGGTCTGGTTCAAACACTTTTGCAAAATTCTACAAGTTTGATACCCTGGCTGAGGAGGACCTCATGTTTGCTCAATCGGTGCTGCAGAGTCATCCGCACTCTCCCGCCCGGTTTGGAGCTTTGGTATAATCCCCATGGTCCTTACGGAGTCCCCAGCATCCTCTAGGACGTAAGAGAAAATAAGATTTTAAACCTCCCGGTAAATCTTTTTCTCCTAGTCCGTAGAGGATGCTGGTCGCCCGTCCCAGTGCGGACAACATTCTGCAAGACTTGTATATAGTTATTGCTTGCATAAGGTTTATGTTACAGGTTTGTTCAGTCTTTGACTGATGCTGTTCTGTTTCATACTGTTGACTGGTTCGTATATTCCAGGTTATATGGTGTGGATGGTGTGGGCTGGTGTGAATCTTGCCCTTGGATTAACAAAATCTTTCCTTGTACTGATCGTCTCCTCTGGGCACAGTTTCTCTAACTGAGGTCTGGAGGAGGGGCATAGAGGGAGGAGCCAGTGCACACCCATTCTAAAGTTTCTTTATAGTGCCCATGTCTCCTGCGGAGCCCGTCTATTCCCCATGGTCCTTACGGAGTCCCCAGCATCCTCTACGGACTAGGAGAAAAAGATTTTTCGGTAGGTTTAAAATCTTATTTTTACGCATCCTAGGCTATTTTACCCAAAATAACACCCTCTGCACAGTTCAATCAGACTTCCTGTACATTTCAGTACTGAACCCTATGACTCCCAAACTAACATTTCAGTGAACGGATCATACAGCCCTACTAAGCACTTTTTTCCCATTTAAGATTTGCCTGAACCAATATGGTACTGTATAGGACGCATATCCAAATTTACAGTATCAAACCTCTATTTCGTCATAGATTGTAAGCTTGTGGTACAAAGAATCACCTCTGAGTTGTCAGTAGGTAATAAGTAATGGACATTTAAAAAGGAATGCCAGACCCTTTACTTTAATGAGTATTCTCAGAATGTTAAGCGTAGTGGTTAGTATTGTTGTTGCACAGCAATGACTGAGGTATTGGGTTCAATTCCCAACCAGGCGCAAACTTTGCAGGATTTGTATGTTCTCTGCAGACTTGTGTGGGTTTTCTCCGGCTGTTCCGGTTTCTTCCCACACTCCAAAAACAAACATTGATAAGTTAATTGTTTTTTAACAAAAGCTGTCCCTAGTGTTGACATGTGCATGTGTCAGGGACAATATAGTGTAAGCTACTCTGGGACAGGGTGTGATGTGAATGACCAAATATTCTCTGTAAAGCGCTGAGGAATATGTGTGTTCTATATAAATAACTTAACATTTCGGGCACTTGTATGTTGGGAATTTTGCACCTCTTTGCGGTAGAAAGGTGCTAAAAGCGGCAGGTCCAACCCGTCTGGACCCCTGCTTTGATCCCAGCGCACAGCTTCTCACATTGGGACAGATTAAAGTGCTCAGGGCCTCTGGAAATGCTGCATGTAGAATAAAGTGCTCAGGGCCTCTGGGAATGTTGCATGTTGATTAAAGTGCTCAGGGCTTCTGAAAATGCTGCATGTAGATTAAAGTGCTCAGGGCCTCTGGATGTGCTGCATGTAGATTAAACTATTTATGGCCTCTGGAAATGCTGCATGTAGATCAAAGTGCTCAGGGCTTCTGAAAATGCTGCATGTAGATTAAAGTGCTCAGGGCCTCTGGAAGTGCTGCATGTAGATTAAACTGTTTATGGCCTCTGGAAATGCTGCATGTAGATTAAAGCGCTCAGGCCCTCTGGAAATGCGGCATGTAGATTAAAGTGCTTATGGTCTCTGAAAATGCTGCATGTAGATTAAAGTGCTTATGGCCTCTGAAAATGCTGAATGTAGTGTTATCTGATTAGTGGGGGTGGGTGATGCTCTTCTTTTGCTATAACGTTCTGGCCATGGAGCAAGTGAGATGTAAAAGCACCAACATACAGAGTGCTGGTGTGACAGCAGCCTTGAGCGGAGATCTTTTCCAACTGGTAGGTTCTCTCTTACCTCATTAGCTCAATTTTATATCATGGGGCCTTTGTAGTGATTATTCTATACCAGTGGTTCTCAAACTCTGTCCTCAGGACCCCACACAGTGCATGTTTTGCAGGTAACCCAGCAGGTGCACAGGTGTATTAATTAATCACTGACACATTTGAAAAGGTCCACAGGTGGAGTTAATTATGTCACTTGTGATTCTGTGAGGAGACCTGCAAAACATGCACCGTGTGGGGTCCTGAGGACCGAGTTTGAGAACCTGTGTTCTATACCATCAAAATCCAACTGGATGGGCTCATAGAGCACTGTTTGCTCTTACGTCCTTCCCCTGACCTCTGTGCAACCCAGTGTATGGTAACATTCCACCGTAGTGGAAGATGATGATGATGTGAGCATTGTCCACATTACTCCAGCCTCGCCTACTCATGTGCTTGCCTACAGTACTTTTGCAGATCCCTCAGACGTCCCTAGTGAAACCTGCAAGGGCTTAATAATGCAGTTTGCTAAGAAACGCGTCACATAATGGCTACGGCCCAATACAGTGGAGGAAACTGATCATGTCACCGCACCACCTGCACTTACCACCTGGTTCTCCTGTCTGGGATCTTTGAGGAAAAGGTTCCAAATGTTGGCACATAGGATCCTCTGATGTTGGCGGCAACCTCAATACCTGTACTGTTGTAGTCATCCTTCCTAATATCACTTTGAGGCTTCTATTGCTCGTTTTACCTTCGGCTGATTCATTCTAGCCTTCCAAACGGGACAGTTGACCATTAAATGTCCGGCTTTGTGCATACAGTGCCCTCATGTTATCATGCAGAGGAGCACACGTCTTACCCAAATTGTCTTCAATGCTGATTCTGTTCTGGGCAATGTGTGATCAGTGTATTGTTATTTATCATATTCATGAGCCCACAGTCTGGCCTAGTATCAAGTGCGGTCACAAGCGTTTCTTAGGCGTGAGAACTACATGTAACAATGCTGCTTTTGTCTTATTGCCAATACCCCATAGGTGCTTCTCCATTCCTAAGATGCTCCTTCCAAAGTCCTGCATGTGCTGACCCCTAAATCGTCTTATTTTCTGATGTGATTACATAGTAAAAGACTAAATACACTTTAACGTGTTCTCACATCTGCATATGTGCACAGGGACTGATTAATGGTTCTGGATGCCCTAGGCGAACATACACCTAACGTCTCTGTTGGCGCAGCGGGCGTTTACATGGTCCCAGCGGCTGCAGCGGCTCCAGAGTCGTCTTGTGGGTGCCGGCAGCCGTGCCATCAGCAGTGGCGTGTGCCGAGCGACGGATCACATGATTTCTCAAACGTCCTAGAGGATGCTGGGGACTCCGTAAGGACCATGGGGTATAGACGGGATCCGCAGGAGCTTGGGCACACTATAAGACTTTCAATGGGTGTGAACTGGCTCCTCCCTCTATGCCCCTCCTCCAGACCTCAGTTAGACTTTGTGCCCAGGAGTGACTGGACACACACTAGGGGAGCTCTCCTGAGTTTCTCTGGAAAGACTTGTGTTAGGTTTTTTATTTTCAGGGAGACCTGCTGGCTACAGGCTCCCTGCATCGTGGGACTGAGGGGAGAGAAGTCAGACCTACTTCTGCTTAGTTCAAGGCTCTGCTTCTTAGGCTACTGGACACCATTAGCTCCAGAGGGTTCGATCACTTGGTGCGCCTAGCTGCTTGTTCCCGGAGCCGCGCCGTCACCCTCCTCACAGAAGCCAGAAGAAAGAATACGGGTGAGTATTAGAAGAACAGAAGACTTCAGTGATGGCAGAAAACTTCAGTAACGGAGGTACAGCGCAGCGGTCGCGCTGTGCTCCATGCTCTCACACACCAACGGCACTCACAGGGTGCAGGGCGCTGGGGGGGAGCGCCCTGGGCAACAAGTTACTGTAAGTTGAAGGTACCGACGGCAGATATATACATTTTAGATGATTGGGCACTGGTTACCATACCCCCGCCGGATACTGCAATGGCCGTGCTGCGCGCCATTGCTCACACATACCATCAGTCGGTACAAGGGTGCAGGGCACTGGGGGGGAGCGCCCTGGGCAGCTATATATATATATATATATATATATATATATATCCATGGGAGTCCTGCACTCACGTCCGTAAAGGATCAGCTGTGGGGTGCACCCAGTAGAATCCACACAATCTCTGTAGATCAACATATATAGTAGTAGTAGTTCCAGTTTCCTGGGGGGCACTCTCCTTTGAACATCATCACATGAAACTTCTTAATCCATAATAGGCTTTATTTGGTCACACAATTGGCTTTATTAAGTCGACGTTTCGGCTCTATAAGTGGAGCCTTTCTAAAGACAAGCCTTGCATATAATTTTATATTGAAATAGTCACAACTAGAGTAAATGTAACTCAACAAGATAGCAACAATACAGCACTGAAGGTGGATTCGCAGTCACTCCAATATATTTTAACTTCACACAATAGAAATATCCTGGATAACTATCCAAATAGTGGCACCTTGTTCAGTGGAGCCTCCCTGGGTATCACGAATCAACATCCAGTCAGTGCGGCTGCCGCACTGACTGGATGTTGATTCGTGATACCCAGGGAGGCTCCACTGAACAAGGTGCCACTATTTGGATAGTTATCCAGGATATTTCTATTGTGTGAAGTTAAAATATATTGGAGTGACTGCGAATCCACCTTCAGTGCTGTATTGTTGCTATCTTGTTGAGTTACATTTACTCTAGTTGTGACTATTTCAATATAAAATTATATGCAAGGCTTGTCTTTAGAAAGGCTCCACTTATAGAGCCGAAACGTCGACTTAATAAAGCCAATTGTGTGACCAAATAAAGCCTATTATGGATTAAGAAGTTTCATGTGATGATGTTCAAAGGAGAGTGCCCCCCAGGAAACTGGAACTACTACTACTATATATATATATATATATATATATATATATATATATATACTTGAGGCACCTATACAGTATGTGACACTGTATAGGCACCCCCGTTTGCAATATAAAAGCGCCGAAGCGCGCCGAGAAGGGAGCAGGGCTTAACCCTCACTTCGGGAGACGGCGCCATTTTTCTGTATGTCCCCGCCAAAAGACAGTGCAGGGGCACGGTGTTTAGTGCTATATAGTGAAGATATAGCACTATTTTAGGCATCTGGACATTTACTCTGTGTATATTATGCGTGTGGATGTGTGTGTATATATATATATATATATATATATATATATATAAATATATATATATATAATATATAGACCGGTGTACTCCCTGTCGGTTATTCAATATTGCTTAATCGACGTGTCGTCAAGAGTTAGTGCTCTGGCATTGAGGTCGCTGTCTGCATCGCCGACGCCTGTTTCAGTGGGTCGGTAGTGGTGTACTTGTCGACAGTAATCACTGCAGGGGAGACACAGTTAGTATGTGACCGACTCTGTCGGCACCAGCTGTATTTACTGGGTGTAAATTAACATGCAGTAACTAGCTTAGACCGGTATATATGTTTATATGTATGTATAGGTATATGGTGCGGGTGCCATGGGCCTGTAGCCCGAACACAGACATGGGGGAGTGTTATTAAATTTAGTTATCTATACTTCCCTCGGTCCCCTCGGGGTTGCATGACTGTTTTGCCTGCTTACTACTCCCGGCTGTCGACGAATACTTGTTTTCTGTCGACCATACTGTTTCCTAGTACAGCCACGCCTGGGGCCTTCAGTACATGGTCGTACACATTCAGAACACATTGTCACTTGGGACCTGATGGTTCTGGATTATCCGCTTATATATATATGTGTGTGTGTGTGTGTGTGTGTGTGTGTATATATATATATATATATATATATATATATATATATATTTAGGATATGTGTGTATTGCTTTATGTTTATTCATATTATGACTCATACTGAATGCTGAAGTAACAGTATTCCTTCTCATGTGCTGGTCGCTCTGTTGATAAAGCTCGAGGTCGGCAGTGATGAATTGGTATCAGATCATCTCAAGGAGTCCGAAAGGTTATTCTTTTCCCACCGCGGATAGAATACTGCGAAGACCAGCTCCTGGTCGACACGGGGCCCTGTCCAAAGGATCGTATACAGGAAGCTAAGTGATATTTTAATTTCTATGCTTTGATGTTATTGGCATTACATGCGTAGGGGGGAGTGTTTCTATTCGGATACGCATCCGATAGATTTACCCTAAGAGGAGAGGGGATGTTCCTTATGTTGGTTCTTCTCTATAACATTGCGGCAGACTACAGGAGGTGTGGCCGAGGGACTGCTGAGGCTGACTCCGAGAGATACGGGAGTTTTCCCTGAGACGGTGTACTGCTGTTTGGGGTTACCGCAGTTCAGTCAATCTCGGCGGAAACTGCTGGTGATTCTAACTCATGAGTTTCCTTCACAACGGTTGGTGACGCATTCTTTTGTGGGATGCAGTTGTTTTAACCGGTTCGATACCTCCCCTTTTTATTTTTCTGTACAGACAGTGGAAGGTGAAAAGATAAGAGTTCTGCAGCCTTGTTGGGTTCGCAGGAGCGGATGTTGTTTTCAGTTTCTACCACATCCACCACATGTCGCGGAGTCTATCTGGCTGGACCCCACTCCGGTGGGAACTCGTCTACTACTTTTCAGTCAGTCCGGAAATAGACTGGGACCTGTGAGTTAATTATTGAATCCAAAGGGGGAACATTCTGGTGTTACAGATGTTTCCCCTCACTAAATTTTCTTATTAATTTTGCCATTCCCCTTGGGAAGGGGAGGTAGTACGCGACGCCATACCAGAGGTGCGTCAGGTTCAGGGCATTGTCCTGCTGGCTCTGTTTTATAAAAAAAACAAAAAACTAAGAGATTTAAATGCGTTGTTCTCCGCATTCAGTTTCCCTGGGTGGATATCCAGGATTGTTTTGCCATTTCACCGGAGTGATGGCAGTGGGATGGTATTCTTTCAATAGTAAGAGCCATTGTTGTTCTGTACTGGGACACTCTCCTGATTACGGCGAGGTCAAGACGGTTCCGGTATGAATGGTCGACCATGTTATGGTCGACAGTCATTAGGTCGACCACTATTGGTCGACATTGACATGGTCGACATGGACACATGGTCGACACATGAAAATGGTCGACACATGAGATGTCGACATATGAAAAGGTCGACATGAGTTTTTAAACTTTTTTTGGTGTTGTTTTTTGCGTAAAGTGACTGGGAACCCCAATTAGTGCACCGCGTCCCCTCGCATGGCTCGCTTCGCTCGCCATGCTTCGGGCATGGTGCCTTCGCTCCGCTACCGCTTCGCTCGGCACACTTTACCGTTCCAATCGTAGTCCATGTGGATCGTAAAGTATGGAAAAGTTCCCCAAAAGAAAAAAAAGTAAAAAAACTCATGTCGACCTTTCATGTGCCGACCATTTTTCATGTGTCGACCATGTGTACATGTCGACCATGTCAGTGTCGACCAATAGTGGTCGACCTAATCACTGTCGACCATAACATGGTCGACCATGTGAACGGATACCGGTCAAGACACAAGTGGTGCGAATCGTTGTTGTCTCTCTGACTGTTTCTCAACACAGGGGAAGGCTGTTATCCCCAACGACGCAGGCGTTGGAGGTGGATGGCAGTGTAGATACGGAACGGTTGAAGTTCTGTGGGTTCCTGTGGAAAGAGATCTGAGGATCTGGGGTCGGATCAGATTGGCAGTGTAATTCCATCAATATGTTCCGTTGATGAAGAGATAGGTGCGGCCTAAGAGGCCTTTTCCGTGAGCAGGTCAAATGCCAGACTGGTTGTCAAGGGGCCCGTTGGGACTGTGGTCCGGGTCTCACCTGCGCATGCGCAGGAATATAATCCTATTGGCCAGGTTTTCACTCCTGTGGTGTTGGCTAAGTTGGGGGTGGCTCCCGGGTAAGTTAGCTCTCTGTCTGGAAGTGTTTTAGTAATAGCCTTTATCATGAAGCGTACTGTGACAAATTACATGGCCCTATGTGGGCACTGCTATTATGTAAGTTAGGACTGCTGTATCAGAGAAGCCGTGATGTGGCCAGCAGCTAAACATGTGTTTGCTAACATTTGTGACTAATTCTCTGAATTTTTTTACCAGATAGGTTCAGGGATGGTTACAGGTAATTTTCAGTGTGCGGAAGGGAATATAGGGGTGGGGATTTGCACCCCCCTTCCTCTTTGTCTGTTGTTTGTCTGTGACCCCTCCCCCTTCCAGCACCTGATATACAATTATCTCCAGGTATGATTGAGCAGCTTCCAAATTGTTTGTCTGTTTGTGTGCAAGAGGCATTGAATGGGAGCAGCATTTGGAAGGCATGCTGTTCCTTGTAGTGCCAATGGGAGATCCTGGGGGTGGCTCTCGGGTAAGTTAGCTCTCTGTCTGGAAGTGTTTTAGTAATAGCCTTTATCATGAGGCGTACTGTGACAAATTACATGGCCCTATGTGGGCACTGCTATTATGTAGGTTAGGACTGCTGTATCAGAGAAGCCGTGAAGTGGCCAGCAGCTAAACATGTGTTTGCAAACATTTGTGACTAATTCTCTGAATTTTATTACCAGATAGGGTTCAGGGATGGTTACAGGTAATTTTCAGTGTGCGGAAGGGAATATAGGGGTGGGGATTTGCACCCCCCCTCTTTGTCTGTTGTTTGTGTTGGCTAAGTTCTCATCTCCTAGAGGGACGAAGTTTCGGAATACAGGATGAGATCCTGGTGTCCATGCATGTAGACCTCCGAGACTGGGGAGCAGTCTTTGCAGGGGAAGTATTTCCGGAATAAAATGGTCAAGCTGGGAGGTTTGTCTGAAATAAGCTTTCTTGAATTAGGAGCTATTTTCAAGGGACGTATGCTTTGTGATCTGCCGTGTTAATTCTGCTGGACGGCTTGGCAGCAGTAGTGTAAGTAGGCCGCCAGGGCGGAACAAGGAGCAAAGCGGCAATGGCAGAAACCGAAAAAAGTTTTCCGCTGGGTGAAAAGACAAGTAAACGCTATATTAGCAGTCTTCGTTCCGGATGTGGACGACAGAGAAATAGATTCCTCTGCGGACGCGATCTCCTGCCTCGAGAAATAGTCGTCATCGAGAAGTTTCACTAAAGTGACAAGTCTTTGAGGAGTGCCTCAATTGGGCATATTGACGTCTCGCCTCGATGAGGGATCTCAGCGATATTGTTCCAGGTCTGGGGACACTCAAGCTATAACAGTGGACGTCCTCGAGACACCTTGGGTGTCTTCAGTCGGTTTAGGTGTCCCCTCCGTTTTTACTCTTCTGAAGGTGAAAAACGTAAGAAGAATGAAGGTTCCGGCAATCCTCATTGTTCCGGTCTAGCCACGGAGGGCTTGGTATCCAGTCTTCAAGATTTACTTATAGAAGATCCCTGGTCTCTTCCTCTACGTGAGGAACTGTTACAGCAAGATCCAGGCGTGTATCTAGACTTATTGCGGCTGCGGTTGACGGCGTGGTGGTTGTACGCCATATCCTAGCCAGACAGGGTGTAACCAGTGAAGTCAGTTCCGCACTTCTTCAGGTTAGGACAGAAGTAACGGCAAGGCCTTGCCGCCGTGTTTGGAGAAAATAGGTGTCTTGGTGTGAATCCAAGAAGGCTATTATGCAAGGCTTTCAGGTGGGTCGTTCTTCTCCATTTTTTGCAAGCAGGCGTGGGTGTAGGCCTAAAGTTGGGCTCAAGTTAAGTGTGGGTTTTGGCCTTATAGATTTTCTTTCAAGAAAGATTTGGCAACCTTTTTCCGGACGTTCGGTCCTTCGTGAAAGAGTACTGCACATCCAACCTCTATTTTTGTTCCCATTGGCACCATGGGACCGGGACGTAGTGTTGCGTTTTCTTGTGCCACACTGATGGGAACCTTATGAAAGGTTGTGTTAATATTTCTCTCTTGGAGAGTGGTCATATTTTTGGAGCTGGCATCCGCTGGGCGAATGTCGGAAGTTGCGGCTGGGTTTCACAAGAGCCCTGTTTTGATCTTCCAGTATGGATAGAGTGGTTTGAGAACTCGGATAATAGTTCTGCCAAAAGTGGTTTCGGTGTTTCGCAGGATCCTGCCTGTTTGGCGTCTGTGGTTGCTTAAGCATTGTCTGATTCAAGGTCTCTCGATGTAGTCAGGGCTTTGAATATTTCTGTCGCCAATTTGGCTCAGATTGGGGAATCAGAGGCTCGGATTGTCCGGTATGCCCCAGAGTGTTTACAAGCTGAATCTGTGATACGATTCGGCGTGCTTGTTCTACGACTGGACTGCCGTTACAGAAGTCGGTGGTGACCCATTCTGCTAAGTAGATGGGGTCTGTTTGGGCGGATGCCTGAGGAGTCTCGCCGGTTCTACTTTCCCGAGCGGATACTTGGTCGGGTTCAAACGCTTTGGCTAAGCTATACAAGTTTGATACCCGGGCTGATGGGGACCTCCTGTTTGCTCAATCTGTGCTACAGAGTTGTACGCACTCTCCCGCCTGGTCTGGAGCTTTGATATAAACCCCATGGTCCTTACGGAGTCCCCAGCATCCCCTAGGACGTTTGAGAAAATAGGCTTTTAATACCTACCGGTAAATCCTTTTCTCTTAGTCCGTAGAGGATGCTGGGCGCCCATCCCAGTGCGTACTGTGTCTGCAGTTATTGGTTTTGGTTTCACTCCAGTAGTGTTTTCGTTTATGTCGGGCTGTTGCTGGCGTTGTGCATGCCTTGGCAAGAGGTGTTTTATTATTGGGTGTGTTGACACACTGCTTGTGTTACCTGTTCTTTCAGCAGATGGCTGTGTATTGTTCATGCCGTGGGCTGGTATTCTTTTGAATGCCACACTCTGCGGTTTATTTGTGGTGTGAGCTGGTATGACACTCACCGTGTTTAAACAATAAATCTTTCCTCGAAATGTCCATCTCCCTGGGCACAGTTTTCTAACTGAGGTCTGGAGGAGGGGCTTAGAGGGAGGAGCCAGTTCACACCCATTGAAAGTCTTATATTGTGCCCATGTCTCCTGCGGATCCCGTCTATACCCCATGGTCCTTACGGAGTCCCCAGCATCCTCTACGGACTAAGAGAAAAGGATTTACCGGTAGGTATTAAAATCCTGTTTCTCTAACGTCCTAGTGGATGCTGGGACTCCGTCAGGACCATGGGGAATAGCGGGCTCCGCAGGAGACAGGGCACATCTAAAAAAGCTTTTAGGTCACATGGTGCGTACTGGCTCCTCCCCCTATGACCCTCCTCCAAGCCTCAGTTAGGTTTTTGTGCCCGTCCGAGAGGGTGCAATCTAGGTGGCTCTCCTAAAGAGCTGTTTAGAAAAGTTTTTTTTTAGGTTTCAATCTCAGTGATTCCTGCTGGCAACAGGATCACTGCATCGAGGGACTTAGGGGAGAGATTTCCAACTCACCTGCGTGCAGGATGGATTGGAGTCTTAGGCTACTGGACACTTAGCTCCAGAGGGAGTCGGAACACAGGTCAGCCTGGGGTTCGTCCCGGAGCCGCGCCGCCGATCCCCCTTACAGACGCTGAAGAGACGGCAGAACGGAGGTCCGGAAAGCAGGCGGCAGAAGACTCCTCAGTCTTCTTGAAGGTAGCGCACAGCACGGCAGCTGTGCGCCATTGTTGTCACACGGCTCACTGACTCAGTCACGGAGGGTGCAGGGCGCTGCTGGGGGCGCCCTGGGCAGCAATATAATTACCTTTAGTGGCAAAATAAATACATCACATATAGCCATTAAGGCTATATGTATGTATTTTAACCCAGGTCAGTTTCTTAAAAACCGGGGAAAAGCCCGCCGAAAAAGGGGCGGAGCTTATTCTCCTCAGCACTCGGCGCCATTTTCCTGCTCAGCTCCGCTGGTGAGGAAGGCTCCCAGGTCTCTCCCCTGCACTGCACTACAGAAACAGGGTAACAAAGAAAAGGGGGGCATAAATTGGCGATATTTATATATTAAGAGCGCATATATAGTAAACAACACCTTCTAGGGTTGTTTATATACATTTATAGCGCTTTTGGTGTGTGCTGGCAAACTCTCCCTCTGTCTCCCCAAAGGGCTAGGGGGTCCTGTCTTCGATTAGAGCATTCCCTGTGTGGCTGCTGTGTGTCGGTACGTGTGTGTCGACATGTATGAGGACGATGTTGGTGTGGAGGCAGAGCAATTGCCGATGATGGTAATGTCACCCCCTAGGGAGTCGACACCGGAATGGATGGCTTTAGTTACGGAATCACGTGATAATGTCAGCACATTACAAAAGTCAGTTGACGAAATAAGACGCCCGGCAAACCAGTTAGTACCGGTTCAGGCGTCTCAGACACCGTCAGGGGCTGTAAAACGTCCTTTACCTCAGTCAGTCGACACGGGTACCGACACAGATGAATCTAGTGTCGACGGTGAAGAAACAAACGTATTTTCCAATAGGGCCACACGTTATATGATCACGGCAATGAAGGAGGCTTTGCAGATCTCTGATACTGCTGGTACCTCAAAAAGGGGTATTATGTGGGGGGTGAAAAAAACTACCTGTATTTTTTCCAGAATCAGAGGAATTGAATGACGTGTGTGATGAAGCGTGGGTTAACCCCGATAGAAAACTGCTAATTTCCAAGAAGTTATTGGCATTATACCCTTTCCCACCAGAGGTTAGGGCGCGCTGGGAAACACCCCCTAGGGTGGATAAGGCGCTCACACGTTTATCAAAGCAAGTGGCGTTGCCGTCTCCTGATACGGCCGCCCTCAAGGATCCAGCAGATAGGAAGCTGGAAACTACACTGAAGAGTATATACACACATACTGGTGTTATACTGCGACCGGCAATAGCCTCAGCCTGGATGTGCAGTGCTGGGGTAGTGTGGTTGGATTCTCTGACTGAAAATATTGATACCCTGGATAGGGACAGTATTTTATTGACTCTAGAGCAATTAAAGGATGCTTTCCTTTATATGCGAGATGCTCAGAGGGATGTTTGTACTCTAGCATCAAGAGTAAGCGCGATGTCCATATCTGCCAGAAGAAGTTTATGGACGCGACAGTGGTCAGGTGATGCGGATTCCAAGAGGCATATGGAAGTATTGCCATATAAAGGAGAGGAATTGTTTGGGGTCGGTCTTTCGGACCTGGTGGCCACGGCAACTGCCGGCAAATCCACTTTTTTACCTCAGACCCCCTCCCAACAGAAAAAGACACCGTCTTTTCAGCCGCAGTCCTTTCGCTCCTATAAAAAGCGACCAAAAGGACAGTCTTATCTGCCGCGAGGCAGAGGAAAGGGTAAGAAAGGGCAGCAAGCAGCCCCTGCCCAGGAACAGAAGCCCGCCCCGGCTTCTACAAAGCCATCAGCATGACGCTGGGGCTTTACAAGCGGACTCAGGAACGGTGGGGGGTCGACTCAAGATTTTCAGCAATCAATGGGTTCACTCACAAGTGGACCCGTGGGTCCTGCAGATAGTATCTCAGGGTTACATGCTGGAGTTCGAAAGGTCTCCCCCTCGCCGGTTCCTAAAGTCTGCTTTACCAACGTCTCCCTCAGAAAGGACGTCGGTTTTGGAAGCCATTCACAAGCTGTATTCTCAGCAGGTGATAGTCAAGGTACCCCTCCTACAACAGGGAAAGGGGTATTATTCCACACTATTTGTGGTACCGAAACCGGACGGTTCGGTAAGGCCTATTCTAAATCTGAAATCCTTGAACCTGTACATAAAGAAATTCAAGTTCAAGATGGAGTCACTCAGAGCAGTGATAGCGAATCTGGAAGAAGGAGACTTCATGGTGTCCTTGGACATAAAAGATGCTTATCTACATGTCCCGATTTACCCCTCACACCAAGGGTATCTCAGGTTCGTGATACAAGACTGTCATTATCAGTTTCAAACGCTGCCGTTTGGGTTGTCCACGGCCCCTCGGGTCTTTACCAAGGTAATGACCGAAATGATGGTTCTTCTACAAAGAAAAGGCGTATTAATTATCCCTTACTTGGACGATCTCCTGATAAGGGCAAAGTCCAGAGAACAGCTGGAAGTCGGTGTAGCGCTAACACAAGTAGTGCTTCAGCAACACGGGTGGATTCTAAATCTTCCAAAATCTCAATTGACCCCGACAACACATCTGCTGTTCCTGGGCATGATTCTGGACACGGTTCAGAAAAAGGTATTTCTCCCGGAAGAGAAAGCAAGGGAGTTATCCGAACTTGTCAAGAACCTCCTAAAACCAGGAACTGTGTCAGTACATCAATGCACAAGAGTCCTGGGAAAGATGGTGGCTTCGTACGAAGCGATTCCATTCGGCAGATTCCATGCACGAACATTTCAGTGGGATCTGCTGGACAAATGGTCCGGATCGCATCTGCACATGCATCAGCGGATAACACTGTCACCGAGAACAAGGTTGTCTCTCCTGTGGTGGTTGCAGACTGCCCATCTGTTAGTGGGCCGCAGATTCGGCATACAGGACTGGGTCCTGGTGACTACGGATGCCAGCCTACGAGGTTGGGGAGCAGTCACAAAGGGAAGAAACTTCCAGGGCGTGTGGTCAAACCTGGAGACGTCTCTTCACATAAATATACTGGAGCTAAGAGCGATCTACAATGCTCCAAGCCTGGCAAAATCGCTGCTTCAGGGTCAGCCGGTGTTGATCCAGTCCGACAACATCACGGCAGTCGCCCACGTAAACCGACAAGGCGGCACGAGAAGCAGGAGTGCAATGGCAGAAGCTGCAAGGATTCTGCGCTGGGCGGAGAATCATGTCGTAGCACTGTCAGCAGTGTTCATCCCGGGAGTGGACAACTGGGAAGCAGATTTCCTCAGCAGACACGACCTTCACCCGGGAGAGTGGGGACTTCATCCAGAAGTTTTCCACATGATTGTGAACCGTTGGGAAAAACCAAAGGTGGACATGATGGCGTCTCGCCTCAACAAAAAATTGGACAGGTATTGCGCCAGGTCAAGAGACCCTCAGGCAATAGCTGTGGACGCTCTGGTAACACCGTGGGTGTACCAGTCAGTGTATGTGTTCCCTCCTCTGCCTCTCATACCAAAGGTACTGAGAATTATACGGAAAAGAGGAGTAAGAACAATACTGGTAGCTCCGGACTGGCCAAGAAGAACTTGGTATCCGGAACTTCAAGAGATGCTCACGGAGGATCCGTGGCCTCTACCTCTAAGAAGGGATCTGCTTCAGCAGGGACCTTGTATGTTCCAAGACTTACCGCGTCTGCGTTTGACGGCATGGCGGTTGAACGCCGGATTCTAAAAGAGAAGGGCATTCCTGAGGAAGTTATTCCTACTTTAATTAAAGCCAGGAAAGAAGTGACCGCACAACATTATCACCGCTTTGGAGAAAATATGTTGCGTGGTGTGAGGCCAAGAAGGCTCCAACGGAAGAATTTCAATTGGGTCGATTCTTACATTTCCTGCAAGCAGGATTGTCTATGGGCCTCAAATTGGGGTCCATTAAAGTTCAAATTTCGGCCTTATCAATTTTCTTCCAGAAGGAATTGGCGTCAGTGCCTGAAGTACAAACTTTTGTCAAAGGTGTACTACATATACAACCCCCAATAGTGCCTCCAGTGGCACCGTGGGATTTGAACGTGGTTCTAAATTTTCTCAAATCTCATTGGTTTGAGCCTTTAAAATCGGTAGATTTAAAAATACCTTACATGGAAGGTAACCATGCTGTTGGCCCTGGCTTCAGCCAGGAGAGTTTCGGAGTTAGCAGCTTTGTCATACAAAAGCCCATATCTGATATTCCATTCGGACAGGGCAGAATTGAGGACACGTCCTCAATTTCTCCCTAAGGTGGTTTCGGCATTTCACTTGAACCAGCCTATTGTGGTGCCTGCGGCTACTAGCGACTTGGAGGACTCCAAGTTACTGGACGTTGTCAGAGCATTAAAAATATATATTTCAAGGACAGCTGGAGTCAGAAAATCTGACTCGTTGTTTACATTGTATGCACCCAACAAGTTGGGTGCTCCTGCGTCTAAACAGACGATTGCACGTTGGATATGTAGTACAATCCAACTTGCACATTCTGTGGCAGGCCTGCCACAGCCTAAATCTGTAAAGGCCCATTCCACAAGGAAAGTGGGCTCATCCTGGGCGGCTGCCCGAGGAGTCTCGGCATTACAACTTTGCCGAGCAGCTACGTGGTCAGGGGAGAACACGTTTGTAAAATTTTACAAATTTGATACTCTGGCTAAAGAGGACCTGGAGTTCTCTCATTCGGTGCTGCAGAGTCATCCGCACTCTCCCGCCCGTTTGGGAGCTTTGGTATAATCCCCATGGTCCTGACGGAGTCCCAGCATCCACTAGGACGTTAGAGAAAATAAGAATTTACTTACCGATAATTCTATTTCTCATAGTCCGTAGTGGATGCTGGGCGCCCATCCCAAGTGCGGATTGTCTGCAATGCTTGTACATAGTTATTGTTACAAAAATCGGGTTATTACTGTTGTTGTGAGCCATCTGTTCAGAGGCTACTTCGTTTGTGTTATCATACTGTTAACTGGGTTCAGATCACAAGTTGTACGGTGTGATTGGTGTGGCTGGTATGAGTCTTACCCGGGATTCAAGATCCTTCCTTATTGTGTACGCTCGTCCGGGCACAGTACCTAACTGAGGCTTGGAGGAGGGTCATAGGGGGAGGAGCCAGTACGCACCATGTGACCTAAAAGCTTTTTTAGATGTGCCCTGTCTCCTGCGGAGCCCGCTATTCCCCATGGTCCTGACGGAGTCCCAGCATCCACTACGGACTATGAGAAATAGAATTATCGGTAAGTAAATTCTTATTTTTTTTTCTCCTCCTTGTGCCTATTGTGAGCACGTCGACATCTGTGAATGTTGACGTAGTGACTGTCGACCGTGTGACTGGATCCACTCATGAGCAGAGCCCTTTGTCTACAAGTATGCCGCCTTTATTTTGTCTACCTTTGTAACTCCCTGATTTTTGTATGTCCTATTCTTCCCTGCTGTGCTGTATTACTAGAATAAGTAATAAAAATTCAGGAAGTCCCATAACAGAACAACTCTACATACAAACTCTTTCGCGAGTTGCTCACTACATACTTCTATACTGTTGCCAGAGTCTGTCACACATTTCTAGCTGCTGCTAGGTCTGGAAAAAAATATGATACAATATACATTCTTAAGCGCCTATCTCTTTACATAGCGAACTCTAAAAGAATTACGCAAACTGGATAAATAATGTTCAATTCTATCAGACCTTTTGATGACCTTTATCCTATACAACATACAGTATATGGCTCATTTTAAATGAGATCGTAATGGCAGCGGGAAAATGTTAACCTTGTACAACAGATATGTCAGTGTAAAGCCTTAATATATCCTTCCCATATAATGTACATGAGCGGATGCCTCATGCTCGCCGTTTTTTAATCATTCATACTTTCAAGGTTTACTTAGTGTTATTTATTAACTTTTATTTATATAGCACGTTACACTTTACGTTCAGTCCACGGTTTCCTTTTATATTGAAATAAACCTCATTCAATTAGTTGTGATTGACGCATTGATATTTTCAGTGTGCCCTCCTACACCCCCCCGCCCCACCCTCTGGGTCTATGCCAGGTAATAAAATACCAGGGGGGAGGGTTTCACGATGGGCCCTAGGGGGTCATTCCTAGTTAATTGCTCGCTAGCAGTTTTTAGCAGCCGTGCAAATGCTATGCCGCCGCCCACTGGGAGTGTATTTTAGCTTAGCAGAAGTGCGAATGAAAGGATCGCAGAGCGGCGGCAAAATAATTTTGTGCAGTTTCAGAGTAGCTTCAGACCTACTCAGCGCTTGCGCTCACTTAAGACTATTCAGTTCCTGTTTTGACATCACAAACATGCCCTGCGTTCGCCCAGCCACACCTGCGTTTTTCTTGGCACACCTGCGTTTTTCTGAAACACTCCCTGAAAACGGTCAGTTGACACCCAGAAACGCCCACTTCATGTCAATCACTCTGCGGCCAGCAGTGCGACTGAAAAGCATCGCTAGTCCCTGTGTGAAACGACATCGTTCGTTGTAATAGTACGACGCGCGTGCGCATTGCACCGCATACGCAGAAGTGCCTTTTTTTTGCCTCATCGCTGCACAGCGAACGAATGCAGCTAGCGATCAACTCGGAATGACCACCCTAATCTCTAAGAGAGTGACTGGTACTTTTATACTTGTATTTATTTTTGGGATGAGTAATTTTAAATCACACGCAAAACAGGATATTTTAGAGAATGAGTCTTTTATTACTGGGGGGGGGGGAAATATTTGAAGTGATAAATGTGTTTGACGCTGAACGCACTAACGTTACTCAGATGATTATATTCTGACTCTTTGTTAGTCAACATTGGATGCAGTGGGTATCCCACAATGCAGCAGTGCGTATGGCGCTTGTCTGCAGCCATGAAAATACTTTAATCTGCGATGAAAAAAACATCTCAAACTTACTGAGCGAAAAAAAGATGTCTCCTCCGACTTGGGAAAGTCTATTTTAACTGCCTATTATTCACTTTCTCTGGAATTTAAAGCCGAGATGTGAAACCTGCATTGGTATCAGTGCAAATTAAATTTGCATTACTTCAGATCCTTCCTGTGGTTTTATACCATCCTACTGCATAAAAATAAACTATTCAAGTGCGCCATCCACTTTCCAAGCATCTGAAAAGTGACAGCACTCTCTGAAGTTACACATTATAAGAGATACATAAAAGATGTGTGTTTCAAATCAGAATTATGCACAGGAATGTGCTCCGCGATTACATTTAGGCTGATTTTCCCGCTGTGACATAAAAATATGCCGGATTTTAAAGGTATATTAACTCTTATGGATTTCTGCAAGGATGAGGGAGAATGTGAAGCTGTTGCAAAGCCTTCATTCTGGTTCTTTTAATTAAAGAGGCAGCATATTCTGCATTTTAAAAGCAGTCGTTTAGCGGAAAGTCCCAAAGCCCTGGTTAAATATTTAAACGTGGGCCCAGTCATCCCCGTACTTCCTCCAGCAGTCATAATACCACTAGCCTGTTATAAATCCCCATGACCCACGTGTTATTTGTATGTAACTTGTGTCCGTGCCCTTGGGGGCCACATTGACAATGGGACAGGTGGGGCTACTGCCCCAGGCCTCCACATAAACGTAGGCCCATCATCATGTATCGTATGGTGATGACCAGCCCCCAGATGGCCAAATATCAGCCATATTCAATTTTTCTACTTTACGTATTTCGGAAGAAATTTGGGCAGATAGTGTAGAGGGTGTGTCCACTGACAATGCACTGGCCACACCCACATGGCTCTGGCCACACCCACACAGCACTTGTTGCAGCCCTTTCGCTTTTTACAATGCGCCCCTGGTTATTGTCCACCCCAGGCCCGTGTTGCCCAAGATGGCATTATAGTATACTGCACCGAATATTCTCAGCAGGTAATAGATAAATTATTGACTGCACCAGAGACATGCATGGGTGTTCCCCACCCTGACTCGCCAGGTACAGATAATAAATAAGCGTGAATGAGGTGTAGCGGGCAGTGTGGCATGAGGGATAGGGGTCATTATGGCATGTGGGGTAGGGAGCAGTATGGCATGAGGGGTAGGGAACAGTATATGAGTAGGGGGCAGTGTGGCATGTGGGGTAGGGGGCAGTGTGGCATGAGGGGTAGGGGGCAGTGTGGCATGAGGGGTAGGGGGCAGTGTGACATGAGGGGTAGGGGGCAGTGTGACATGAGGGGTAGGGGGCAGTGTGACATGAGGGATAGGGGGCAGTATGGCATGAGGGGTAGGGAACAGTATATCAGGAGGGATAGGGGGCAGTATGGCATGAGGGGTAGGGAACATAATATCAGGAGGGATAGGTGGCAGTATGGCATGAGGGGTAGGGAATAGTATATCAGGAAGGGTAGGGGGCAGTATATCAGGAGGGGTAGGGGGCAGTGTTGCATGAGGGGTAGCGGGCAGTATATCAGGAGGGGTAGGGGGCAGTGTGGCATGAGGGGTAGGGAACAGAATATCAGGAGGGGTAGCGGGCAGTGTGGCATGTGGGGTAGCGGGCAGTATGGCATGAGGGGTAGGGGGCAGTGTGGCATGTGGGGTAGGGGGCAGTGTGACATGTGGGGTAGGGGGCAGTGTGGCATGAGGGATAGGGGGCAGTATATCAGGAGGGCTAGGGGGCAGTATCAGGAGGGGTAGGGGGCAGTGTGGCATGAGGGGTAGGGAACAGAATATCAGGAGGGGTAGGGGGCAGTGTGGCATGTGGGGTAAGGGGCACTATGGCATGTGGGGTAGGGAGCAGTGAGGCATGAGGGGTAGGGGGCAGTGAGGCATGAGGGGTAGGGAGCAGTGTGGCATGAGGGGTAGAGGGCAGTATATCAGGAGGGGTAGGGGGCAGTGTGGCATGTGGGGTAGGGGGCAGTGTGGAATGAGGGGTAGGGAACAGTAGCGGCTACGATCAGTTACTCAGACATGCGGGAGGACGTCCAGCACAGGACTAGTCCGCCCCGCATGTCTGGCTCTGCCCCTTCGCACAAGTACAAAAGCATCGCACAGCGGTGATGCTTTTGTACTTGTAGTCCAGCAATAGGTCCATTTGTGATATCACTGCTGTATAATCCAGGAATAGGTCCATTTGTGATGTCACTGCTGTATAATCCAGCAATAGGTCCATTTGTGATGTCACTGCTGTATAATCCAGCAATAGGTCCATTTGTGATGTCACTGCTGTGTAGTCCAGCAATAGGTCCATTTGTGATGTCACTGCTGTATAATCCAGCAATAGGTCCATTTGTGATGTCACTGTTGTGTAGTCCAGCAATAGGTCCATTTGTGATGTCACTGCTGTATAATCCAGCAATAGGTCCATTTGTGATGTCACTGCTGTGTAGTCCAGCAGTAGGACCGTTTGTGATGTCACTGCTGTATAATCCAGCAATAGGTTCACTTGTGATGTCACTGTTGTGTAATCCAGCAATGGGGCCTATTGTGATGTCACTGCTGTGTAATCCAGCAATAGGTTCACCTGTGATGTCACTGCTGTGTAATTCGGCATTAGGGCCTGTTGTGATGTCACTGCTGTGTAATCCAGCAATAGGGCCTGTTGTGATGTCACTGCTGTGTAATCCAGCAATAGGGCCTGTTGTGATGTCACTGCTGTGTAATCCACCAATAGGTTCACTTGTGATGTCACTGCTGTATAATCCAGCAATATGTTCACTTGTGATGTCACTGCTGTGTAATCCAGCAATGGGGCCTATTGTGATGTCACTGCTGTGTAATCCAGCAATGGGGCCTATTGTGATGTCAGTAGTTACTGCTGGGGTTTTCCAGCAATATTTAAAGCTGATTAAAGCTATTGGGTCATGCAACAAGGCCATAAGCACCACAGCTAATCTACAATTGAATGGTTTAAAAAGAAAAGAATCAAGGTTTTGAAATAGTGACGTCACACTCCAGGCCACAACTCCACAAGACAATTAAAGATCAATAATAAACCAGTAATTAGTTGAACCGCATCTGAATAGCCATCTTGTGGATGTATCTGTGTTAGCTCTGAATACAGAGATGGAGCGATATTTGCTTATTCCGACTGGCAAAGTGTCTCAATCTGGTTTAAGTATAGTTGGGCATCTTGAAGTCTTGCTACATATTCCTTGGGTTTAAGGCCGGGACTTGGCTGCTGAGGGACATGTGCAATGCATAACAGTCTTAGTAAAAGGCAAACGTTGCCTGTAGTGTGCACATCGATCCTGACAATATAGACGGCGCTTATTGCTTAAACACCGCCTTCTGTACAACAGCCGAGACTGAGCTCTGAGGGATGCTTAATAGCTTTGCAATAGTTTTGATGCTCCCAGATGCCTCCCCCTCTCTCTCTCTCTAATCCTTTTACTCATTGTTCTTTCATCTTCACCTTTATTTTATTATAAATTATTGTTTTTATTGTTTAATGTCTCAATCCCCACTGTAGGAGTCTGACCTGAGAGAGGTAATTTATATTTGAAAAAATTGACAAGCGGTGACCCCTAATTTCTAAGTCGGTGGCGTCAATAAGCAAGTGGTGAGCGGTGATGTATTGTGCTGCACCTGTGTAGTTGTGTTGTATTGTGCTGCACCTGTGTAGTTGTGTTGTATTGTGCTGCACCTGTGTAGTTGTGTTGTATTGTGCTGCACCTGTGTAGATTTCAACTTTTATTACAGAGGGTGAGAATACTGGTATCAATGTAATGATTCCTCACTATTGTTAGTAATTTGTGGTAAGGCGTTGGAACACCCCTGATTGTTGGATGTGTACAGGTGTCTGTTTGGATTTTCTTTTTGAACTGAGCTAAAAGCAGCTCTCGTACCCTGCAGAGCTGACAATCTTATTGAAAATGAGCACCATTTCTCTTTGCCATGAGACGCTTGGCATATCGAGCCCCTGCTATATTTCATTGCCTGCCATCTCTGGGAACACGTAATTGGGCATTTTGGGAGTACTCTAGCTGCTTGTCACTACAATGGAAATGTCAGGATGCGAAAGGAGAGAGACTCGGCAAGAACTTACCCCGGCAATTTCTCCGGCCACATCCTAATTGAACGTGCCCCAGTTTTGCTAACTTTTGTGTCAATTAATCCCGGTTCAAATAAGTGTTAGCCCTCTCCCCAGGAGACAGCATGCAGTAGTAGTAATGTGGATGTGCTTTTATTTTTCCCTTTAACTTTTATAAAGCAGTTTCCAAACGATCGCACTCCGTGTAGATCCGTAGCATTCGTTTGTCCTTGTTTGGTTACACAGGATATTCTTTAGCAGTCGTTATAACTGGCCTTAGGATTCCCGCAGGTGTTGTGACGAGGAGCCAATATGGAGGGGCTTGTGTCAGAGGTGGGTGGCAGCCTCCCATTGGTGCATTAGACCCAGCATGTGCATTCCCAGCTGATAATATGGCACTCATAGTTCTTACTCTGCTTTGCCCACACATAATAATTGCATCCGACAATTGATCCATATTACAAGTCTCTCTCTCTGTGGATAAGCTGCCCTCTTTTACCTCCGGGTAGAAAGTCACATACACAAAGCCGTCCCACCCTTTTGTTATTGACTTAGAGGGTCATTCCGAGTTGAACGCTAGCTGCCGTTGTTCGCAGCGCATCGATCAGGCTAAAAATTGGCATTTCTGCGCATACGTATGCACCGCAATGCGCACACGCGACGTACGGGTACAAAGGCCATTTGTTGTTTTGCACAGGTTCTAGCGAAGTTTTCAGTCGCACTGACGGCCGCAAGAAGATTGACAGGAAGGGGGCGTTTCTGGGTGTCAACTGACCATTTTCAGGGAGTGTTTGCAAAAAGGCAGGCATGTCTGAAAAACGCAGGCGTAGTTGGGCGTTCGCTGGGCGGGTGTATGACGTCAAATCCAGTCACAAATAAGCTGAAGTGATCGCAAGCGCTGAGTAGGTTCAGAGCTACTCTGAAACTGCACAAACTGTTTTTGCAGAGCTCGGCTGCACATGCGTTCGCACTTCTGCTAAGCTAAAATACACTCCCCAGTGGGCGGCGGTATAGCGTTTGCGCGGCTGCTAAAACTAGCTAGCGAGCGATCAACTCGGAATGACCCACTTAGACCAGAGATTCCCAAACACCACCATTACAGTGCAGGATTAAAGGATGAGCACAGTTGGCTTAATTAGTACCTCAGTCAATTTGATTTTACTATCTTGACTCAAATATGGATATCCTTAAAACCTGAACTGTAATAGTATAGTTTGCGAAACTACGGTCAGAATACCAGGATTAGAAGCCCGTCCACTCTCCTCCATTCACTCCATGTGATCTTAAACCAAATCTTACTTGAGCAGGATACATTGGTATGTTGGCTTTCCAACACACAAACACCGTAGACAGAAACCCGGGGCACACGTTGCATATCCTCCCTTCCAGGTTACTTGTTGCATATCCTCCTATTATTATTATTATTATTATTATTATTATCCTTTATACGGCGCCACAAGGCATCACAATGCATATCCCTTCCTTCCAGTTTAGACCCAGCAGGTGAAACACTTGTACAGTATAAGCCACAATTTTCCATCAGTCTGTAACAGTATGTATATTACATTTCTGATGAATATGCATTGACAGCCCAAATTAAACCCTACATAAATTACTATTACCAGCAAAAAAGAATAACCACACAAGGGTGGTCATTCCGAGTTGTTCGCTCTGTAATTTTCTTCGCATCGCAGCGATTTTCCGCTTAATGCGCATGCGCAATGTTCGCACTGCGACTGCGCCAAGTAAATTTGCTATGCAGTTAGGAATTTTACTCACGGTTTTTTCATCGTTCTGTTGATCGTAATGTGATTGACAGGAAGTGGGTGTTTCTGGGCGGAAACTGGCCGTTTTATGGGTGTGTGTGAAAAAACGCTGCCGTTTCTGGGAAAAACACGGGAGTGGCTGAAGAAACGGAGGAGTGTCTGGGCGAACGCTGGGTGTGTTTGTGACGTCAAACCAGGAACGACAAGCACTGAACTGAGAGGGGGCGTGGCCTGGCTGTGATTGCAGGAGGTTGTGCAGCACTAGTACTCCTGCCATAATAGTAGTTATAACTGCTTAATAAGCGCATTTTCCTGGGAATTATTGCCCACCCTTGTCTGCTCGGGCCCCCCCAGCACTGACCAGGGCGGTTGCGGAGCCGGCGGGTGACTTCTGGACCCGTGCGGGTTGCGGCCTGCCCTGCCAACTGGAGCCGGGACCTCGCGCCTGGAGCTGCCCCGGACCGGAAGTGCGGTGCCCCGCGGCGGAGAGCCTGTCCGGAGCTGTCCCCTTCATGCCTGGAGCCCCCTCACTCCTCACCTCGTCTTGGTGAGTCTCTCCCCTGCTGATCCGCTCCGAGCGGCGGTCCCCTGTGAGCCCGGCGGTGAGCTCCGTGATACGGGGGAGCGCGGCGCCGGTCACGTGGTGCCGCTCCCGGGGATGGGCGCGGCCGCCGCTGACCCCAGCGCTCACCGCGCGTCTCCTGAGGCCCCACCTGGGCTCCGGGGACGCCCGCCACTGCCACCAACGAATTCCTCCCGCAAGCAGGGGCTACATGAGGCCTATTGCAGGCTTTGGGACACAATAACCTGGCGGCGCCATCTTGGATCCTGGAACATACTACAGGCAATTGGGAATAGAAGCCTGGCGGCGCCATCTTTATTCCTGGAAAGGTGCCCACACTGATAGACACTGTCCTGGGGTGATCCACTGCCCTGCTGCCACCTATGGTGTTGGTGTCAGGGGCTGTTGGCACAGAATTCCAGCCACCCCTCTAGTTATATGGAACGATCTAAGCCTGACTGCACACTCTTCGCCTGACATAAGGAATTGAAGCTCCCTCTTGTGGGTCCCTTTTGAATCTCACCTCCACTACTGTTACACTTGCCTGTATTATAACAAACCAATTCGCCTACAAACAGTCACCGCCGTGTGACCACCATGTCCCCACCCAAACGGGAATAGATGCCTCCTCCTGCAGTCATGTAAGGCCGCCTCGAGGGATGATGGCTGACGCCTTCTGACACGTACTACCACCAAAACGACCACAGATCTGTCTTGCTGATTCTGCAGTCTTTCGCTAGGCCCAGCACGATAACGCATCCACTCCGACATGACTGTAACTATGCTATCTACCGTACGTACCCGCCACCGCACCTGACCCTCTCTTCTACATGGTGGCGACATTGGGATCTGTGAATATCAACCCCAAGCTTTGGGATATGGGACCGAGAGAGTGATCAAGGGGTGATCTGTGGTACTGAGCCGCCCAATACCCCTGCTCCAGCGCTAGTCGTGCAGGTTTCGACGCTCCTATCCCCTTCTTATTATCCATGAGTCGCAGGAAACGTAGGGGAGTTAAAACCTCTATCTGTCAGTCCGAAGTCACCCCCCGCTCAGACCTAAGACGGTTTCTCAATCTCCGGAAAGATACAGATATGTCGACTCCATCGACGCCTTCCTCTCCGGCTCAACCCGAGAGGTCGGAGACGCAAGGCGAAACCAGGGTGACTACACCAGATAGGAACTCCGCTGGACAGCAAGATATGCAGAAAGTCCTCACCCTCTTACAGACCTTGCCCACTAAGGCGGACTTCACATCTTTGGAGAGTAAACTTCGGGACGTAGTCCACTCTGAGGTGTCCTCACTTCGGTCTGAACTGACTCAGCTGGGTTCTCGTATCGAATCATTGGAGACCAGGGGAGATGAATCCAACGCTTTTCAACACGCATTGGTGGATACAATCAGACTTCAAGCAGAAGAGATCCAGAGCCTGCACGACCATCTTGATGATATAGATAACAGGGGACGTAGGAACAACCTGCGAGTGAGTGGCATCCCTGAAGACATACCACAGCAAAGCATCCCAGATGTCCTCAACAAGATTTTTGGTGCAGTCCTGGAAACAGACCCAAACGACCCCATTGTATTCGACAGGGCACACAGAGCACTGCGTCCCAGAGGCCTGCAGACCGAACGACCAAGAGATATCATTTGCCGGCTTCACTACTACAGCCAAAAAGAAGAGATAATTAGGAAACTCCGGAACTCCGGTGACCTAGACTTCAATGGCTCACCTATCCAGGTCTTCCAAGATCTTTCTCGGCACACTCTCCAGTCTAGACGTCAATTAAAGCCCCTAACCGATGCCCTCCGTAAAAACAACATCAGATACAGGTGGGGATTTCCTTTCAGCATTACAGCAACCAATGACGGCCGGTCTGCCACGATTTGGACCCCTGAAGATGTCGCCCCCTTCTGCTCCACCCTATCTATTGACCCTGTGCAGGTCCCTGAGTGGCAATCCGTGGGCTTGAGGATCCGCCCCCCCCCAACCCCCCCGGGCTGACATACCTTTCCAAACAGTGGGATCTCCTTCAGCAGCACAGAAACGGAACCGCTCCCTTCCGTCCCCTCCATCTTCATCCTCCTCCTCGGCTGCGAAGACCTGACTACCCCACCTTTAGAATGGCAACTTTTTCCCGCTACGCGAGATTGACTGACATACAGAGGACTGCTTCATTATGTCGTGACTCCATGGGAGGGGCCACTGCTCCTACATGAAGACTTCCTCCCTGGGACACCTTGCAGATGAGGGGCGTGATGCCTCTCGGACCCCCGTCTCTATATTCGATAGTCTCATCATGCCCGAGAGACCTAGACATTTTAATTTCCTGAATAGAGTGGGATTTCCGCAACTCTGCCACGGTCTCTACTTCCTTAACATAGTTCGGGTGATGTACTGTTTCTATTGTTGTGACATGCAATGTTCATATTTTTGTGGTCGCTAATTATGATCCATTGATGTGGTTCGTGTTGGAGGGCTGATCCGTCCCTCCCTTGTTACCCCTTTTGCACCGCGATGTTTGGTCCTGGAACGATCGATGGGAACTCTGTCCCCATTGTTCGTACCACCAGGAGCGGTGTTATGCCTTCACTTGTTCAACTGTTCTATATTGTTATGCCTTTCTGTTCTGTTGATCTCTCTCTGTCCTCTTCTTTTTCCCCTCCTCTTTTTCAGGTTCTCCCTTCCCTTCCAGAATTACCTAGACTCACCAACGCCCAAACCCTACTCTATGCTGCTGGGACCTCTGTGAAACCAGATCCACTATTTCTCTTTGGAACGGGTAAATGGCGCTACTAAAAGTGGTTTCTATTAATGCCCGGGGACTCAACATTCCTGAGAGACGGTCAAGGGCCTTACGAGAATTGAAAGCCGAAAAAGCAGATGTTGCCTTTGTGCAAGAAACCCACTTTAAAGAGGGGGTGGCCCCCTCTCTCAGGAATCGAGACTTCCCTACAGGGTATTTCTCCAACAACGTTGATGGTAAGACTTTGGGGGTAGCGATTCTGTTTGCTAAACATGTTGCCCTTGCGGATGTTGTTTGCCATCAACTTGTCCCCGGCAGGGCTCTGCTTTTAAATTGCACTATCGCCAATAGAGCTCTTACATTTCTTAATGCTTATGCCCCTAACAAGGCACAGCCAGGCTTCTTGGAAAGAGTCCTCACCCTAGCCCAACCACACATTACTGGGATTTTGCTTTTTGGCGGGGATTTAAACTGGTCTTTGGAGCCCCGATTAGACTCCTCCAACCCCTCCCCTAGATATTCGGATAAACTACACCGTAGGATCCGGAGGATTCTACATAACTTTCAACTCATTGACGTCTGGAGGATACAACACCCCTCCACTCGGGATTTTACCTTTTATTCACACCCTCACAACACTTACACTAGGATTGACTACTTATTTATCCCCCATAGAATTTTGCACCTGGCTGAGGCTTCTGCTGTGGGCAGCATGTCCTGGACAGATCATGCTCCTGTATCTCTGGGGGTTCGCTTGTCCCCCGCTCGCCCGAATTCTTATACGTGGAGATTAAACGAGATGATCATCCAGGATCCCGGCTGCCAGCAGCAGATCAGGGAGGCTATAGCCGACTATATTGATGTTAACGACACAGAAGGGATCTCTAAAGTGGTAGTCTGGGAGGCCCACAAATGTGTAATAAGGGGAAAACTCATTCAACTAGGCGCCCATAGGAAAAAGCGACATATGGCGGCACGGGAGGCCTTGTTACAAAAAATTCAAGCCTTAGAACTTCTCCATAAATCCACCATGTCAAATGATAATCTTCAATCATTACTAATGGCTCGGAAGGAATTAGACTCGCTTATGTCCCATAGGTTGAAATTAGAGGCTAGAAAATGCCGTAGTCGTTATTTTCTATGGGGGAACAAGCCAGGGAAGCTGCTGGCTCGGGCTCTCCAGGCTCAACGTGCGGCATCTTTTATATCTAAAGTTAAATCGCACACGGGAACAACACAACACACCACGACAGAGATAGCAGCAGCCTTCCGACATTATTACACCCAGTTATACAATCTAAGAGGCTCCACGGAGGTCGGATCCGACCTCTCCCGAAAGGCCTCTATCGCAGAGTTTTTACGTGAAATTAATTTCCCCACTCTTACACCAGAAGAAGTCGAGTCACTTAAGGACCCCTACACTCTGGCAGAGCTTGAAGAAGCTATTAAAACCACCCCTAATGGCAGGAGTCCGGGCCCTGACGGCTTCTCTTTAGCCTATTATAAGACATTTGGAAATGTTTTACTACCTCTGATGCTTAGAGCTTTTAATCAGGTTTCAGACCAGTCCTCCTTCTCTCCCCAGTCTATGCTCGCACATATCACAGTGATCCATAAGGAGGGCAAGGATCCGACCCAATGTTCCAGTTATAGACCCATTTCCCTGCTAAATGTAGACTTAAAGCTTTTCGCAAAATTAATGGCGAACCGGTTAAAACTCTTTCTTCCAAAACTGATACACCCGGACCAGGTGGGGTTCGTTCCGGGCCGCGAGGCCAGAGATAACACCACGAAGGTTCTGGACTTAATTTATTACGCATCAACTTGTAAATCCCCTTCCATTCTCCTCTCAACAGACGCAGAAAAAGCGTTCGACAGAGTGGACTGGGACTTCCTGTTGGGGGTGCTGGAGCACATGGGCCTGGGCCTGGTGGGCCTCCAGAGAATTAGGGCCCTGTACTCTGGTCCCGCGGCTCGCGTTCGTATCAATGGTGAACTGTCGGACACATTCCAGATACGGAATGGCACTCGTCAGGGGTGTCCTCTGTCGCCGCTTATTTTTGTGCTTTGCATGGAGGCCCTGGCGAGGGCCATTCGCCAGAATGTTAACATCACAGGGTTGCAGGTGGGGACGACGGAGTACAAGCTCGCCCTGTTTGCGGATGACCTCCTTGCAGTGATTTCTAATCCCCTGACCTCTATACCCAACCTTCTTAAAGAATTTAAACGTTTTGGAACTCTCTCCAATTTTAAAATTAATTTATCTAAATCTACAGCATTGAATTTAACACTAGATCAGACCAGCCTCCAAGTACTACAATCTATCTCGCCCTTTGCATGGCATCCAACACAATTAAAATATTTAGGAGTAATCCTACACAGAGATCTTCCCCAGATTTACCAACTGAATTTCCCCCCACTCCTATCAAAACTTCAATCTGATCTCTCCAAATGGGGTGGGAAAAAAATGTCATGGATAGGGAGAATAGCAGTAATCAAAATGAATATTTTACCCAGAATTCTTTACCTGTTACAAACTCTACCTGTTGCTATTCCTCGATCATGGTTTCTCTTACTGCAACGAAAGATTAGAGACTACATTTGGGCGGGGCGAAAACCCCGATTTAAGCATGAGATTCTCTTTAGACGGAAACATCAAGGAGGCCTCCAGCTTCCCCACTTCCTATCCTACTACCATGCAGTACTCCTTACGAGGGTAATGGAGTGGAGTAGTGAACTCCACAGGAAACAATGGGTAGACATTGAACTGGCCTCTCTTCCATCTCTTAGCTCGAACTCCCCTTGGCTTTCTAAAGTCCCCCAGGTATTGCACCCGCTAGCTGGACCCATCTTTACGTGTTGGCGTCTCTTACGCTCCCTTCCTCATGTTTCAGCGCATCCTTCCCCACTCTCACCGCTGTTTGGAAATCCTGAGTTTCCCCCGGGATGCCACTCCCTGTCGTTCCGTCCATGGCAGGAAAGGGGCATCCTGAGAACTAACCAACTGCTGGACTCATCCGGCATAATACCTTTTCCCGAACTGCAAACTAAGTGGAATCTACCCAATAAAGAAATCTGGAGATATCTCCAAATTAAACATTACCTACAGACTTTTTGCACTTCTGGAAAGGGTATACGAGCTCTGACTTTGTTTGAGCACATGTGCCTCTCCCACACATACCCTAGGCATACTCTTTCCACGTTTTACAAATGGATATTGAATCACAGATTTTCCTCCCAACCTAAATTTGTCAGGGATTGGGAATTAGACCTTGGGGGTTTGGTGAACACAGACGACTGGGAAGGTATTTATAAAAATACTTTCTCATTAACTACCAATGTGTTAGTCTTGGAAACTCACTACAAAGTACTTACAAGGTGGTATAGATGCCCAAATATCCTTGCGAAAATCTATCCTGGAGTACCCAACACGTGTTGGAGATGCGGGATAGCAGTGGGCACCCCACTACATATATGGTGGGAATGCTCGCTCTTGCAACCGTATTGGTGCAAGGTGGTTGAGACAGCTAGTATTATCCTCGGTGAGGACTTACCCTTTTGCCCTAGTTTTTGGTTATTAAATCTCACGCGTACACCTAGATATCATCTCAAGAAATCACTTCTATGCCATATTTTAAGTGCCTCTAAGGCAGTGATCCCGGTTCACTGGAAATCAACAGTGTCCCCCACTATGAAAGAATGGAACGCCCGCTTAGATCACTATATGGCAATGGAGGACCTCATTTTGTCTTTGGAAATGAGAAACACTTCCTTCATTGCTACTTGGAGCCCTTGGCTGGAATATAAAGCGACAACCCATTACAAATCTTCTCGTTAAGAGAAAACCACCTCTTTTTACCTCCAGAAGCCACCTGGTTTAAGTCACGGTTAAAGCCCCTTAGGACGGGAAGAGAGAACCCCCCCCCCTCCCTAAATCTTGTCTGTCTACGCTATCCTTCTCTCTACTCCTCTACTCTGAGAGTAACACTACACCTTATCCCTTTGTCTTTCTCTCTGTCTCTCGCTACCCTTCTTTCCTCTCCTACTTCTACTCTTTCCCTTCGATTTAAGAAGTTATAATTCATAAAACATTTATGGTTCTTACTCCTCTTTTTTTTGTGTTTATTTCTCTTTTTTCTGGAGATACGATACGTTGTGGAAAGGCGATATCCCCTTTCCAGGTCTCTTTATTATGCATGATGTTGAGTATCTCCGGATGATGTATCTCTGAAGTTACTAGATGCTATTGAAATGTTTCTGCAACTTTTTGTTTTCTGTCAATATGAAACTTCAATAAAAATTTATTTGCAAAAAAAAAAAAAAAGCACTGAACTGATCGCACTGGCAGAGTAAGTCTCGAGCTACTCAGAAACTGCACAGAGATGTCTTATCGCAATATTGCGAATCTTTCGTTCGCAATTTTAAGATGCTAAGTAGGCGGCGGCTTAGCGTGAGTAAATCTGCTAAAAACAGCTTGCGAGCGAACAACTCGAAATGACCACCTAGAGCCTGTAAATTGCTTACGTAGATCACAGCTTTAATTAAACATAACATGGTGACAACAAAAGTCCAAGCAGCTAATATGCTGTAACCCAAAAGTAACAATAACAAATGGGAGCAAACTTATCAACCCCCCCCCAGTACCCCAGTCAAGGAGAAACCACCCCCTTCTTTCTCTGCCTCTTTATCATGTCACCCGCAGCGGAGGAACCAAGGTCTACACAGCCACACTCAGAGGGTATTGCTCCCGCCCATCTATTGCACCCACGGTGGATGCGGGCTCCAGTGCTTGCCCCATCTGTAAAATAAAAAAATAAAAAAACAAATACACAAAACATCAAACACGACCATAAAGTAAATGGTTTTGGATGAGTGTGCATTTCCACAGGGGCAAAGAGCGCATTATTGTGGGGAGGCTTGTGGCATATAAGAGGCATATGGTTGTGTCTGATGGCATATTATGGGGTGGGTTTGATGGCAAGAAGATTGTGGGGGGGGTGGGGGTTGGTCTGATAGCATATAGGGGTGAGTCTGGCATCTAACAGACAAGTTGGGGGGTGTCTGATGGCAAATGGCGGTAAGGGGTGGGTCTGATGACGTATAAGGGGGTTGATGGCATAAAAGGGCATGTGAGGAGTGGATCGAAAGGTATCGAAAGGTATATGAGGCCTGTGAGAGGGGGGATTGATGCAAAAACTCACCAATATGGGGGATAAGGCGCTGTTGTAGCAAAGGAGACCAGTAACTTGCAGAAAAAGAAGTTTACCACCTGTTGCGTTGTCATCATAGAGCTATAAAGTACAGGGAAACGGTCAGAAACGCATTTCTATTAATATACGTGCCCAGCAAGCGCCGCACTGTGCGTTACTTGTGCAGTCATATTAGCTGAATTGTGCTGGACATTCCTGCTGAGAATGTTGTATGCAGAGTGCAGTGTCTGGTGCACAGGAGCGGTGGCCACACGGAAACAGGTCCTGTCCCACATGCGTCATCTCAGTGTGCTCCAGTTGTGCGACAGGTTCCTGACAGCACTTCCGCTTAGAGATGAGCGCCGGAAATTTTTCGGGTTTTGTGTTTTGGTTTTGGGTTCGGTTCCGCGGCCGTGTTTTGGGTTCGACCGCGTTTTGGCAAAACCTCACCGAATTTCTTTTTGTCGGATTCGGGTGTGTTTTGGATTCGGGTGTTTTTTTCCAAAAAACCTAAAAAACAGCTTAAATCATAGAATTTGGAAATTATGGTTTTTGAGGTTAATAATACTTTGATCCCAAAGTATTATTAACCTCAAAAACCATAATTTCCACTCATTTTCAGTCTATTCTGAATACCTCACACCTCACAATATTATTTTTAGTCCTAAAATTTGCACCGAGGTCGCTGGATGACTAAGCTAAGCGACCCTAGTGGCCGACACAAACACCTGGCCCATCTAGGAGTGGCACTGCAGTGTCACGCAGGATGTCCCTTCCAAAAAACCCTCCCCAAACAGCACATGACGCAAAGAAAAAAAGAGGCGCAATGAGGTAGCTGTGTGAGCAAGATAAGCGACCCTAGTGGCCGACACAAACACCGGGCCCATCTAGGAGTGGCACTGCAGTGTCACGCAGGATGGCCCTTCCAAAAAACCCTCCCCAAACAGCACATGACGCAAAGGAAAAAAGAGGCGCAATGAGGTAGCTGTGTGAGTAAGATAAGCGACCCTAGTGGCCGACACAAACACCGGGCCCATCTAGGAGTGGCACTGCAGTGTCACGCAGGATGGCCCTTCCAAAAAACACTCCCCAAACAGCACATGACGCAAAGAAAAATTAAAGAAAAAAGAGGTGCAAGATGGAATTGTCCTTGGGCCCTCCCACCCACCCTTATGTTGTATAAACAGGACATGCACACTTTAACCAACCCATCATTTCAGTGACAGGGTCTGCCACACGACTGTGACTGATATGACGGGTTGGTTTGGACCCCCACCAAAAAAGAAGCAATTAATCTCTCCGTGCTCAAACTGGCTCTACAGAGGCAAGATGTCCACCTCATCATCATCCGATATATCACCGTGTACATCCCCCTCCTCACAGATTATCAATTCGTCCCCACTGGAATCCACCATCTCAGCTCCCTGTGTACTTTGTGGAGGCAATTGCTGCTGGTCAATGTCTCCGCGGAGGAATTGATTATAATTCATTTTAATGAACATCATCTTCTCCACATTTTCTGGATGTAACCTCGTACGCCGATTGCTGACAAGGTGAGCGGCGGCACTAAACACTCTTTCGGAGTACACACTTGTGGGAGGGCAACTTAGGTAGAATAAAGCCAGTTTGTGCAAGGGCCTCCAAATTGCCTCTTTTTCCTGCCAGTATAAGTACGGACTGTGTGACGTGCCTACTTGGATGCGGTCACTCATATAATCCTCCACCATTCTTTCAATGTTGAGAGAATCATATGCAGTGACAGTAGACGACATGTCCGTAATCGTTGTCAGGTCCTTCAGTCCGGACCAGATGTCAGCATCAGCAGTCGCTCCAGACTGCCCTGCATCACCGCCAGCGGGTGGGCTCGGAATTCTGAGCCTTTTCCTCGCACCCCCAGTTGCGGGAGAATGTGAAGGAGGAGATGTTGACAGGTCGCGTTCCGCTTGACTTGACAATTTTCTCACCAGCAGGTCTTTCAACCCCAGCAGACTTGTGTCTGCCGGAAAGAGAGATCCAAGGTAGGCTTTAAATCTAGGATCGAGCACGGTGGCCAAAATGTAGTGCTCTGATTTCAACAGATTGACCACCCGTGAATCCTTGTTAAGCGAATTAAGGGCTCCATCCACAAGTCCCACATGCCTAGCGGAATCGCTCCGTGTTAGCTCCTCCTTCAATGTCTCCAGCTTCTTCTGCAAAAGCCTGATGAGGGGAATGACCTGACTCAGGCTGGCAGTGTCTGAACTGACTTCACGTGTGGCAAGTTCAAAGGGCATCAGAACCTTGCACAACGTTGAAATCATTCTCCACTGCGCTTGAGACAGGTGCATTCCACCTCCTATATCGTGCTCAATTGTATAGGCTTGAATGGCCTTTTGCTGCTCCTCCAACCTCTGAAGCATATAGAGGGTTGAATTCCACCTCGTTACCACTTCTTGCTTCAGATGATGGCAGGGCAGGTTCAGTAGTTTTTGGTGGTGCTCCAGTCTTCTGTACGTGGTGCCTGTACGCCGAAAGTGTCCCGCAATTCTTCTGGCCACCGACAGCATCTCTTGCACGCCCCTGTCGTTTTTTTAAAAATTCTGTACCACCAAATTCAAGGTATGTGCAAAACATGGGACGTGCTGGAATTTGCCCATATTTAATGCACACACAATATTGCTGGCGTTGTCCGATGCCACAAATCCACAGGAGAGTCCAATTGGGGTAAGCCATTCCGCGATGATCTTCCTCAGTTGCCGTAAGAGGTTTTCAGCTGTGTGCGTATTCTGGAAACCGGTGATACAAAGCGTAGCCTGCCTAGGAAAGAGTTGGCGTTTGCGAGATGCTGCTACTGGTGCCGCCGCTGCTGTTCTTGCGGCGGGAGTCCATACATCTACCCAGTGGGCTGTCACAGTCATATAGTCCTGACCCTGCCCTGCTCCACTTGTCCACATGTCCGTGGTTAAGTGGACATTGGGTACAACTGCATTTTTTAGGACACTGGTGAGTCTTTTTCTGACGTCCGTGTACATTCTCGGTATCGCCTGCCTAGAGAAGTGGAACCTAGATGGTATTTGGTAACGGGGGCACACTGCCTCAATAAATTGTCTAGTTCCCTGTGAACTAACGGCGGATACCAGACGCACGTCTAACACCAACATAGTTGTCAAGGCCTCAGTTATCCGCTTTGCAGCAGGATGACTGCTGTGATATTTCATCTTCCTCGCAAAGGACTGTTGAACAGTCAATGACTTGTCACTGACTTATTATGAATGCGCTGCAGGTGACGTATAAGGGAGGATGTTCCGAGGTGGTTAACGTCCTTACCCCTACTTATTACAGCTTGACAAAGGCAACACACGGCTTGACAAATGTTGTCCGCATTTCTGTTGAAATACTTCCACACCGAAGAGCTGATTTTTTTGGTATTTTCACCAGGCATGTCAACGGCCATATTCCTCCCACGAACAACAGGTGTCTCCCCGGGTGCCTGACTTAAACAAACCACCTCACCATCAGAATCCTCCTGGTCAATTTCCTCCCCAGCGCCAGCAACACCCATCCTGGTGTACTTCAACACTGACATCTTCAATCTGACTATCAGGAACTGGACTGCGGGTGCTCCTTCCAGCACTTGCAGGGGGCGTGCAAATGGTGGAAGGCGCATGCTCTTCACGTCCAGTGTTGGGAAGGTCAGGCATCGCAACCGACACAATTGGAGTCGGACTCTCCTTGTGGATTTGGGATTTCGAAGAACGCACAGTTCTTTGCGGTGCTACTGCTTTTGCCAGCTTGAGTCTTTTCATTTTTCTAGCGAGAGGCTGAGTGCTTCCATCCTCATGTGAAGCTGAACCACTAGCCATGAACATAGGCCAGGGCCTCAGCCGTTCCTTGCCACTCCGTGTGGTAAATGGCATATTGGCAAGTTTACGCTTCTCCTCCGACAATTTTATTTTAGGTTTTGGAGTCCTTTTTTTACTGATATTTGGTGTTTTGGATTTGACATGCTCTGTACTATGACATTGGGCATCGGCCTTGGCAGACGACGTTGCTGGCATTTCATCGTCTCGGCCATGACTAGTGGCAGCAGCTTCAGCACGAGGTGGAAGTGGATCTTGATCTTTCCCTAATTTTGGAACCTCAACATTTTTGTTCTCCATATTTTAATAGGCACAACTAAAAGGCACCTCAGGTAAACAATGGAGATGGATGGATACTAGTATACAATTATGGATGGACTGCCGAGTGCCGACACAGAGGTAGCTACAGCCGTGGACTACCGTACTGTGTCTGCTGCTAATATAGACTGGTTGATAATGAGATGTAGTATGTATAAAGAAGAAAGAAAAAAAAACCACGGGTAGGTGGTGGTATACAATTATGGATGGACTGCCGAGTGCCGACACAGAGATAGCTACAGCCGTGGACTACCGTACTGTGTCTGCTGCTAATATAGACTGGATGATAATGAGATGTAGTATGTATAAAGAAGAAAGAAAAAAAAAACCACGGGTAGGTGGTATACAATTATGGATGGACTGCCGAGTGCCGACACAGAGGTAGCTACAGCCGTGGACTACCGTACTGTGTCTGCTGCTAATATAGACTGGATGATGAGATGTAGTATGTATAAAGAAGAAAGAAGAAAAAAACCACGGGTAGGTGGTATACAATCATGGATGGACTGCCGAGTGCCGACACAGAGGTAGCTACAGCCGTGGACTACCGTACTGTACTGTGTCTGCTGCTAATATAGACTGGATGATAATGAGATGTAGTATGTATAAAGAAGAAATAAAAAAAAACCCACGGGTAGGTGGTATACAATTATGGATGGACTGCCGAGTGCCGACACAGAGGTAGCTACAGCCGTGGACTACCGTACTGTGTCTGCTGCTAATATAGACTGGTTGATAATGAGATGTAGTATGTATAAAGAAGAAAGAAAAAAAAACCACGGGTAGGTGGTATACAATTATGGACGGACTGCCGAGTGCCGACACAGAGGTAGCTACAGCCGTGGACTACCGTACTGTGTCTGCTGCTAATATAGACTGGTTGATAATGAGATGTAGTATGTATAAAGAAGAAAGAAAAAAAAAAAACCACAAGTAGGTGGTGGTATACAATTATGGATGGACTGCCGAGTGCCGACACAGAGATAGCTACAGCCGTGGACTACCGTACTGTACTGTGTCTGCTGCTAATATAGACTGGATGATAATGAGATGTAGTATGTATAAAGAAGAAAGAAAAAAAAAACCACGGGTAGGTGGTATACAATTATGGATGGACTGCCGAGTGCCGACACAGAGGTAGCTACAGCCGTGAACTACCGTACTGTGTCTGCTGCTAGTATAGACTGGATGATAAATAATGATATAAAAAATATATATATATCACTACTGCAGCCGGACAGGTATATATTATATAATGACGGACCTGCTGGACACTGTCTGTCAGCAGAATGAGTTTTTTATAGAATAAAAAAACACCACACAAGTCACACGACGAGTGTTTAACTTTTTCAGGCAGACAATCACAATATAGTATACTATACTGGTGGTCAGTGTGGTCAGGTCACTGGTCAGTCACACTGGCAGTGGCACTCTGGCAGCAAAAGTGTGCACTGTTTAATTTTAATATGTACTCCTGGCTCCTGC